>NC_080429.1:52918429-53235721 GCF_029873635.1 Malania oleifera | reverse complement strand
TCAAAATTAGAATTTGAAGGACCTAATTTTTTAAAATACCCAATTCACCCCCCCCCCCCCCCGAGCGCGTTTTAGGATAAAACTGAAATTCACATTTTGGTATCAGAGCGAAGTTATATAGACTTAACCATTATTTTCATAAAAGATCGCAATGGCACACATCAGTGTAACCCCATTCAATGAGGGGCACACGTCCACTAGACCACCAATTTTTTGTGGTATAAATTAAACCTACTAGAAACAAAGGATGAGTATATATCTTTTAAACATTGATTGGAAAGTGTGGAGAATAGTCTCTAAAGGAAATCGTGTTCCTATGAAAGTAGTTGATAAAGTAAATGTACCTAAGATTGAAGATGGGTGTACTGATGATTGGAAATCTGTTCAAATAAATGCTACTGCTATAAACCTTCTATACTGTGCACTAGACGTTAATGAGTTTAAAAATAGAATGAGTCCCATGCATCTGTGATAAAAGAAAAGGATTTAAAAATTGAGGAATTGGAAAGAAATTTGAAAGATAATTCTAAAATTATTCATAAATTCACAGAAGAATAGAGTAATTTTGAAAGGCTCCATGGAGCACAAAAAATTCCCTTGATAAAGAAGGACTTGCTTTTAATGGAAAAAAAAATTTTAAATGAAAACATCTTTACATGGGTTATTTTATAAGAGAATCAAAAGCTTATACTCCATGAAAAGACTCCTATAAATACACTACATGCTTTAAATGTAAAAGGATAGGTCACATAAAATTTGATTATCCTTTTAAGAACAAAGATGTTAAAATTAAAAAAATATAGAGAGTTAAAGGAGATTCTAGCACTAACCCCCACGAACCCAAGAAAAAATGGGTACCAAAAATAGTTACTTAAATGTTTATTGCAGGTATACTTGAGATCATCCTCCTCAAAGGATAGATGGTATATGGACATCGGATGTTCACAACATAAGACTGGGGATAAAGCTAAATTTACATCCATCACTTCAAAAGACGGAGGATTTGTCACTTTTGGGGACAATGCAAGAGGGAAGATCATAGGTGTAGGTAAAGTTGATAATGATCCATCACTTATTATAGATGATGTTTTACTGGTTGATGGTTTAAAACATAATTTAGTAAGTATAAGTCATTTTCATGATAAAGGTTATAGAGTATCCTTTGAACATGACATGTGCATTGTTTAATATAAAACTGATAACAAAATTCTTTTTACTACTAATCGTCATGAAAATGTATGTACCACCATCTTTGATAACTTAACTTCTCAACATGTGACATGTTTCTCTGCTATGAATGAGATTAGTTGAATTTGTAATAGGAAACTAGGACACGCAAATATGGACTTAATATCTAAGCTTGTTAAGGGAAACTTAGTTAAGAGATTGCCTAAGACAAAATTTTTTAAAGAAAAAATCTATGATGCATGTCAACTAGGAAAACAAGCAAAAACTAGTTTTAAGAAGAAAAAAGTAATCTCTACTACAAGGCCACTTCGAATGCTACATTTAGATTTACTTGCTCCAAACCCAATTCAGAGTTTAGGAGGAAGATCATACGCTTTTATTATCATTGAAGATTATTCTAGATTTATGTGGGTACAATTTTTAGGTCACAAAGATGAAGCATGTGAACAATTCATTAAATTGTGCAAGAAAATTCAAAATGAAAAGAGATATACAATCACAAAAATCCGGAATGATTGGGGTAGAGAATTTTAAAATCAAGGTATGGAAGAATACTGTGATTTATTAGGAATATCTCTTAACTTTTCAGCTCCAAGAACACCACAACATAACTGTGTAGTTGAAAGAAAGAATAGGTCTATACAAGAAATGGCTACAACTATGCTTAACGAACATAAACTACCTAAGTATTTCTGGGCTAAGGTAGTGAACACCGCTTGTTATGTTCTAAATAGAGTTTTGATTATACTATCTCTAAATAAGACTCCTTATGAATTATGGAATGGTTACAGACCAAACATCTCATATTTCCATTTCTTTGGCTAAAAATGCTTTGTGCTTGGATACAATGAACATTTAGGAAAGTTTGATGTGAAATATGATGAAGGTAATTTTATAGGATATGCCTTAGATAGTAAAGCCTACGGGGTATATAATAAATGAACATTAACCGTTGTAGAATCCATTCATGTAGTATTCGATGCGTCCAATCCATTTGCTCAAAAGACTGATGAGGATGAAATTGAGATAAATACGGAATTTGAAATTTGTCTATTGAAGATAATTCAGTTAAGAGAAATGAAGTTAAGAAAACATCTAATGAAAATAATCAAGTTGAAATAAAGGTTTATGAGCCACCTAGAGAATTGAAGTACATAAAGAATCACCTCATTGTTTAAATTATAGGTGAACCATCACGTGGAGTAGTTACACGGTCGCTTAAAAATATGATTAGTCATTTTTCTTTCTTATCTCAAGAAGAACCTAAGAATGTGAGTGAAGCAATTGAGGATGAATCAATGGTGATATCTGTAGACACCCTATTTTTGCCCAAAGCCTAATATATTCTTTTTATTTTCATTTTTATTACTATTACTATCGTATATATTATTAGTATTAATACTTTACTATTATTATCATTATTATGATTTTTATTGTTGTTATTATCTATTATCATTACTATTATTTTCACTATTATTATTATTATTATTATTATTATTATTATTATTATTATTATTATTATTATTATTATTCTTATTTTTACTATTATTATTATTTTTCTATTAGTATTGTTATTACTACTATTAATATTATTATCATTATATATATATATACATTATTATTACTCTATTATTATTATTATTATTATTATTATTATTATTATTTTCATATATTATTGTAATTACTTTATTATTATTTTTATTAATTTTCTATTATTACAATTATTATTATTATTATTTTCATATATTTTTATTATTATTACTTTAGTATTATTATATTATTATTATTATTTTTATTTTATTTTATTTGACTTAGGGTTTTGGGGTTGGAGCCTATTTAAAGGCTCCTTCCCATAGCCAAGAGAGGCGGGGGTGGGGGTGGGGGGTGCTGCACACATACAGCCGGAGAGGCCAAGGGCAGCGCACAGCCAAATAAAAACCCTTCTTGCTGCTTCCTCCATTATCTCTCCCTCAGCTCTTCTCTTCTTTGCTGCAAACTCTCATCTCTCTCCCACGTAGCCACTCCCTCTGGCCACGCAACCAGCTTCAATACCAGATCAACCTCCGTCCACACAGCAGCAGCAGTGCCGCCGTTGCTCCCCGCAGATCCAGTCCAGCCCCTGCAACTAACCACGACGACACCACCAGGGCCCCGAGCACTTCTCCAGTTGCTGGTCCTGCTAAAAACCGAGAGAAGCTCCCCAGCACCAGCAGCCGTCGCCGTTCCTCCATCGCCGCCACAAGCTCTCAGCCCCGCCGCCTTTCGCCGCCGCCGAGCCTAGCTCCGATCACCTTTCCTTGCTGTCATCGCCGCTCCTAGCCTCAACTCTCCGGTGGTACCCCCCCCCCCGCGCTGTAAGTCCCTGTACACACTCACACACCCAGTAAACACACACACATTCACTCGCACACACGCACCCCCCAGCACATGCACTGGATTTGCTGTATATTTTATATAGATTTATTTATTTATTTATTTATTTATTTTTTTGTTTAAAGTTCACTTCTTTATGATTGAATGCTTAATATTATGTAAACTTATATGTATCTTATTGTTGGTTTTATTATTTTCATTTATATATTGATCATACTACTATTATTATTGGTATATTATTATTTATAATATTATTATATTGTTCGTATACTATTATTTGTTATATTATAATTAATTTATTAGTATTACTATTATATGAATTGTGTTAATATTATTATTATATTACTTGTACATTATTATTGGTAGTATTAGTACATTGTTTATGTATTATTATTATAAGCACAAGTATTTTATTTGTACATTATTAGTAATATTGTTGCCGTTATTATTATTATTATTATTATTATTATTATTATTATTATTATTATTATTATAATATTGGTATATTACTATTATTCCTATTATTAAATGTGTAGTGCTCACGTGATATGTTTAATATGCAGGGTTTGGTTGATTGCGTTTGAATATGTAAGGTTCATATGATGGGGTTAATATTTAGGACTTTAGTTGCGTTTATTTAAATAGGTCATATTCATTATTGTGTGTATGTAGGATTTTCGGTTATCATCGCATTCATTTTATGTTTAATATTTGTATAGTTAGGGGTGTATATTAATTTTGGCGACCATGCTGCATCGGTATATATTATTTTTAGCAATAACTTGTTTCCGTAATTTTATTATTTCTTTACCTTTGCATTGGTTTCTATGTTTTAATTCTAAATTTGGTTTATTTCCTTTATTAATTATTTCTATATGGGTGTAAAGGTATTTATAGGATATTAGGGGAGTGTATCATTAGGAAGATTATTATTATTACCTTTTATTACTATTATAGTGTATGTTGGGTATTATTATTATTATTATCATGTGTGAAATTATTACATGACCATTATGATATTCAGAATATGTAGTTATTGTTAATGTGTGCATATTGTTACTATTAATATTATTTATTATTATCATTATGGAATTACTACTATTAATATTAATATTAATATTATTATTATTATTGGTACTATTATTATTATTTTTACTATTGTTATTTATTATTATTATGTTTATTATCACCATTACTATTATTATTATTATTATTATTATTATTATTATTATTATTTACTACTATTTTTATTTTTATTTTTGTTATATTTTTGTTATTAAATATTTTTGATTTTTATCCCTATGATTTTAACGCTGGGGTATTAGCCTTCGGGCTTCATGTACCTTTAAGCTCTGAGGGAATATATATGTATATATTATATTTATTTATTTATTTATTTATTTTTCATATGTATTTATAAATTCATAAAAAGGAGTAATTTAAAGACTTATTAGATTAACTTAGGGATAATTTCAAATTAATTAGGTACCGTTCGTACGAACGGGCGCGTAGGGGGTGCTCGTACCTTCCCCTCGCGTAATCGAACTCCCGAGCCTAACTCTGGTAACATAGACCCATTCTACCCCTAACAGGGTAGTAATTATATGTTCTAACCACACTAAAAGGTTAGTGGCGACTCTGACATTCCCTATTTTTTCTTGAAAATTAAACCACTGATTTTTATTTCGCCGCCTGGGGCACACGCACTCCGGGAAGTCGCGACAATATCTACACAAGAAGAATTAAATGAGTTTGAGAGAAATAAAGTCTGGACATTAGTTCCTAGACCTAAGGATCATACAATTATTGGAACAAAATGGATATATAGGAATAAGAAAGATGAAAATGAAATAGTTGTTAAAAATAAAGCAATACTAGTAGCTCAAGGATATAACCAGGAGGAAGGAATAGATTTTGAGGAAACCTTCGCACCTGTAGTTAGAATGGATGCCATACGAATGCTGCTAGCTTATGCTACTTTTAAGGATTTCAAACTGTATCAAATGGATGTCAAAAGCGCATTTTTAAATGGCTACATAAGTGAAGAAGTATATGTAGAACAAACCCTAGGTTTTGAAAACCATAAGCATCCAAATCATGTTTATAGACTAACTAAAGTTGTGTATGATTTAAAGCAAGCTCCTAGAGCTTGGTATGAATGGCTAAGCGGTTTTCTACTAGATAATGGATTTATTAGAGGGAAGATAGACACTACACTCTTCATAAAATCTAAGAATGATAACATGCTTCTAGTACAAATATACGTAGATGGTGTTATATTTGGAGCAACAAATGAAGAGTTCTGCAATGAATTTGCAAGTTGTATGCAAAAAGAATTTGAGATGAGCATGATAGGAGAACTAAATTTCTTCCTAGGACTTTAGATCAAACAAGAAAAACATGAATTTTTTATAAATCAATTGAAGTATATTAGAAACTTGCTCAAAAGGTTTAATATGGAAGATGGTAAAATTCTAGGAACACCTATGAGCTCTTCCTTAAAATTAGACAAAGAGGAGCAAGACATACCAGTAGATGTTAAGCTCTATCATGGGATGATTGGTAGCTTACTATATCTGACTTCCAGTGGTCCTGATATAATGTTTAGTGTATTTTTGTGCGCGAGATTTTAAACTGCACCAAAAGAGTCCCATTTATTAGCTGTCAAAAGAATACTTAGATACCTTATTGGAACCATTGAACTTGGATTATGGTACCTTAAGTTTACCTCCTTTGAGATTGTTAGCTATTTGGATGTTGATTTTTCCAGTAGCAAAGTAGATAGAAAAAGTACGAGTGGTACATGTCATTTCTTAAGACATTCTTTAGTGTCTTGGTTTTCAAAGAAGTAAAATTCAGTTGCTCTTTTCACAGCCGAGGCTGAATACATAGCGGCCGGAAGTTGTTGTGCTTAAATGCTATACATGTAGCAACAACTTATGGATTTTGGATTACACTATGACACAGTTACTATAAGATGTGACACTACAATTGCAATAAACATCTCAAAGAATCCTACATCACATTCACGAACTAAACACATAGAAATCAGACATCATTTTCTTTTATGACCATGTGCAAATAGGGGATGTAACACTTGAATTTGTATGCACAATTAAACAATGGTCAGACATTGTTGACTTTTTGAGTCCTATCTCATTTTGATTATGAAAAATACAAAGTATCTTACTTGTGAATTAAGTATGAGAGCAAGATTATCACTTTGCAATACGAAGTGCAAAAGGAATGAAGAAAAATCTTTCAAATTGTAATTGAATTCAGTTTATTTGGGTCTGTAATAATCATGGTCTGTAATAATTAATGCATTGCATGCATGATAGGCTAATATAAGCTCAATGACCATTGACCGATGCCAGGTTTTTAGCCTAATTTAAAAAGCCTAGGCCATAGACTAACCATAGGTCCCCATGCACATAATGAAAAATCCCTAAAAGATTAAATATCACACTTACAATTATACGGACAAAACTTATGAGGCCAATCAGAACATAACTTGAATTTTGAAAGGGCTTCAGGTGACCGAACCTAGAGTGTTAAAAATGGTTCGGGCGGCCAAATGTACAAGGAGTCAACAAAGTTGATTGAGGCCCGGGTGACTGAACTTAAATTGAACTAATTGTCCCCGGTCGACCAAATGCTTAAAAGCTACTTTTCCACTGTCCCAGGCGACTGAAATTTTAGTTCAAAATAGGCTCGAGCAATTGAATTGTGAGGTTTGGCAGACTGAACCATTCACAGGGCAATCGAAACCACAAAGGTTTGGAAAATCGCATAGCTCAGCCGACCGGTCGTTGCCCTCGGACACCCCAACCCAAAAATTCACCTTTTCTCCTTGTGTATGTTCGGGGGATTAACCCTAAGGACTGGGTGACTGAAACTCTTGGGTTGCCAAAAATTAAACACGGTAATTAGGGTAAAAATGATACTTAACTTTTCTAAAAATTCCCTTTGAGTCCCAACGATTATATTTTTTTTAAAGGCTATATATATACCTTCATTTGGAAAAATTGGAGATTGATTAAGCCCTTGATTAACAAAAATTCTCTCTGAAATTCATTAAGCTATTCTTTCCCGTACAAGCTTACATACTCCACCCTTACACATTTCTCTTGCAAAAATATCTTTGCTGAGAGTATCTTGAGATAACCCATACTGTTACTACAAGCTTACACTCTCATATACTTTGATTGATTTTGATTTTAGTGAGAGTAAGCCTAAAAATTTTCCCTTGTGATTTAATCCATAAATTTATTTTGGGAAAACTTTCTTAAGTTTGTGAGTCTTTGCATTCTTGTTGCAAGACTCAAGAGCTTGTGTAGTGATTTAAGCAAAACATTTTTGACAAACTATTTTTCAAAATATCTCATGTGCTTGACTTTTGAAAATCATTTTCTAGATTTTTCCTTATGTGTTTCAGATCTTTGATATTGCACCTTGTAATTGATATAGTTATCTTTATTCAAAAATCCCTACACATACAGTCTCACATTCTGATTGCTATATTTTCATTATCTTGAGAGTAGTCATATAATCTTCATTGAGCTTATACTTCTCTATCATACTTGAGTGCATTGATTATATTGGTACATATTTTCTTAGTTGAGAAGCATTTGAATTGTACGCAAGTTTTATATTCAATGTTGTATTCCAAGCATGGCCTGAGGGGGGGTTAATCTAGCACGTAAGGATTGGTTGTAAAGGTTGAGGTCAACCTTGGTAATTTGACTTGGTGTTGTAAACGGTGTCACTCCACCAAGTAAGCAAGCATTAGTGGAATCCTCAAGATTGCGAGCTAGAGGCGGGGACGTAGGCAGTATTGGTCAAACCCCGATAACATATCGTGTGTACACTGTTTTATATTTTCGCATATTATATTTATCTGTGCATTAGGTATTTACTTAGAAAGACCCAAGGTTGTCTATTACTACTTCCGGTTTAATTGAACCTAGAAGAAAAAATTTTTAATTCCCAATTTACACCCCTCTTGGGAATACACCAATTCCAACAGACATATTCACAAAACCACTTATAGAGGATATGTTTATCCAAATTAGATGTGAATTAGGCCTAATGCATAGTCGAGAAGTTGTGTAGAGTTACATTTGACTACATAATTAAGGGGGAACAACTTCAATTAAAATTGACATTTGATTAAAACTTTCACATTGGGTATCGAGAAGGTGGCTACTTTTTTTCATTTGGTATTAAACTTGACAAATGGTTATTGCATGCTAAATTTTTTTTATGGATACATGACACATGTTGATGTTCACATAAATTTTTGGACTTTAATGGATTGATTTGCTTATCTATGTCTATGTAAATTGAAATTCTATGTAAGTTCACATTGAAATTTGATTAACAACACAGTTTTACCTTAGAAAGAGGAAGAAGTAAGTTGAGTAACATAGGGGGAGATATATCTCACAATACAATTTTGACACATAAGAAAATATTTTTTGAAAGATGGGATATATTTATGTTAGAACAATTTGTTATATACCTTTTTGTTGATGTCAAAAGGGGGAGAAGTATATAAGTATATATCGGCAAAAATAGTTTTGAATGAAAAGAGGAGAAGTTGTACTAGAAAAAATATTTGCATATTCTACAATGTGTATGACTTTTATTGTGTGTAAATTATATTTCTAAATTCTAATTTATGCATTATCTTAGGGGGGGGGGGGGGGGGAGCCTTGTTAGGTGTAGCCCATTTTTGCTTGTGTATTTTTCATCATCAAAAAAGGGGAGATTGTTGCCTCTCTGAGTCCAATCATGTTTTGATAATGACAAATCACTTGGTATTTGACTTGTGCAACTAAGTTTGTGAGTAGGATCATGATTTAGAATGCATGAATGGTAAGCATGTTATGGAAGCCACGAGAAACCTAAAGTACATGTCAATTGGCTTAATCCGTGGAACTAGAAGAGTAAAAGGATGAAAAAGTAAGCTTCAAGTTCAAGATCTTCAATGGGAATGGGTATTTAGAATTGAATGTATTTACATATCTCATATGATATAATTCGAAACTCAAATATATCCTAGATTGACCTTAGGACTCATGCATTTCATGAAAGATCCATTTACACTAGTTCTAGGTTGAATGAATTTTTAGAGGCAAATTTTAGAGGCCTGGTCGATGAACCCCATGACCTTGTCGATGAACACATGAAGGCCACTCGGCGATGAACAGTTTGTTCTCATCGATGAGAAAATACTGTGAGCCCAAAAAGTTCAGACATGTCTCTCATCAACAAAAATATCCTCTCGTCGATGAATATTGCGGCGCTGAATGTTGTCTTAGCGTGGACACAGAAGAAATTATTTAATTCAAAATGATCCAACAGTGAGGATTTGATCAACCATGGAGAATGCTTATAAACTTAATTTCTAAACCCTAAAGCATAACTTTTTTCCAACATTTTGAAAGCTTTGAACATATTCCTGAACTTGTGCCTACACTCAAAAAGCGATCACATCAAGTTTTGGGCATTTGTTACATTGATCAAAAGGCATCCACGCACATATTTTGCAATCATCGTTGGTATTGAGGTTTGAGTGTTTTGAGCATTTAAATCTTTTTTTTGTTTTCTTATACTCATTATATTTAATATATTTCTTGGGAGCAAAAATCGTAATCTGTGCATTTTACATTCATTGATTGAATAAAATACTTGGGAAAAGTTTTTCTAAAACTAAAATCGTTGAGATATTTAAAACTATATTTTCATTCAAAGATTTGATATTTGGGTACTGCAAAAATTATCTGATTGCAAATTTTTAGAGCTTCTAAATACATTTTCTTGGGAAAATATCTTTTGAATAATATTGTTTAAATATTTTTAATATTCAAAGATTTAATCTTACAAATTATTTGAAAGCAGGAACATAGATCTGGATATTATTCAAGATTATTTTTAAAAGGATCTTATTTTATATTCTTGCATAAAGTACTCTAAAATCAAACCCTAAGTTCTCCAAAGCATTTATTTATAAAAATTATTTTTGGGAGATATTGATTAAAGGATAGATTTATGAAGCATCTCATTCTTCATAAAAAGATCATATCTTTACATATATGTTGAGCTTCATGTTTTATCATATGATTATATGCTAGGAATTCTATTGTACTCACTAGCCTGGTTAGAAGCATTTTGAGTTTTGCAGAAATTGAATTCATTATATTGTATTCACGGTTCGGGTTGTAAATTGGGGTTGAGGAGGAAGCTACGCCTCTTTTAAGCAGCGGACTATAAAGGGAAGCTCTGTCCTAGTTAAAGGAGCAAGGATTAGAGGAATCCTTGAGTGAGTTGCTCAAAGGGAGGACGTAGGCCGGGTTGGCTGAACCTCGTAAAATCATGTTTGCATCTCTCTTACCTCCCTTAACTCCTTTTTAATTTTTGCGTCACATTTATTTATGTGAATATTGTGAATGTTTTGAATATATAGTAGGTCTGCAAAGTAATTAGGTAAAATCGATTGATTAATTGAAAAACATTGAGCAAGTTGTAAGTAGCTTGCAAGTTTGTAATTGAAAGTTTTCAAAATTAGAACTGGAATGACTTAATTTTATAAAATACCCAATTCACCCCCCCCCTTGGGATAACACCGAAATTCACATTTGATATCAGAGTGAGGTTACATAGACCTAACCATTATTTTTGTAAAAGATCACAATGGCACACATCGGTGTAACCCCATTCGGTAAGGACACTCGTCCACTAGATCGCCAGTATTTTGCAGTGTAAATACACCTACTGGAAACAAAGGATGAGTATATATCTTTTAAATGTTGATTGGAAAGTGTGGAGAATAGTCTCTAAAGAAAATCATGTTCCTATGAAAGTAGTTGATAAAGTAAATGTACCTAAGACTGAAGATGAGTATACTGATGATGATTGGAAATTTGTTCAAATAAATGCTACTGCTATAAACCTTCTATACTATGCACTAGAAGTTAATGAGTTTAATAGGGTGATGGCATGTAAAACTGCTAAAGAGATATGGGAAAAATTAGAAGAAACATATGAAGACACTAAGGAAGTAAAAGATAGTAGGATAGATATGCTTACTAGTGAATATGAGGCATTTAAAATGACTACTGATGAGTCTATTTAATCCATATACACTATATTCACACACACCACGAATTCATTAAAAGCTCTTGGTAAATCTTACCCTACTTATGAGTTAATCAGGAAAATCCTTAGAAGACTATCGTCAGTTTAGTAAGAAAAGCTACTACTATAGTCGAAGGAAGGAATTTGAAAGAGATGTCGATTGATGAACTAATTGGATCGCTCATCACTTATGAGATAGCAATAAATGAGAGGAAAATGAGCAGAATAAAGTAAAGAGAGTTATAGCTCTTAAGGCATTGTCTAGAAACTTTAGTGAAGGAAGCGACTCAGAATCGGAAGATGACATGACCTTGTTAACAAAGAAGTTCAGAAAATTCATGAAGAAGAATAAGAAGTTTGACAAAAAATTTCAAAACTCAAAATCAAAAAGGGGAGAATCAAGCAAGAAGAAACAGAAGGATGATCCGCCAACTTGCTACAACAGCAGAGAGGTTGGACACATCAAGCCTGAATATCCTAAACTAAAGAAAGCCTCCAAGAAAAATAAGAAGGCTCTAAAAGTCAGTTGGGAAATGCACAGCACAAGCAGTTCAGACACTGAGTCCAATGATGATCAGGAAGCCAATCTATGTCTAATGGCACATGATGATCTTGAGGTATAATCATCTTTCTCAGCATCTTCTTATTATTCCAGTGATTTCAAAAATGAAAATAGCATGCTTTCTTATAATGAATTGCAACAAGAATATTTGTACACTCTTAAAATGCTTCAAAAGAAAATTAAGAAAATTTCTGATTTGAAATGTAAAGTAAAAGCACTCTCAAAGCTTATTGAAAAATAGAATGAGTCCCATGCATCCGTGATAAAAGAAAAGGATTTAAAAATTGAGAATTTGGAATGAAATTTGAAAGCCAATTCTAAAATTATTAATAAATTCATAGAAGGCCAGAGTAACTTTGAAAGACTCCTTGAAGCTCAAAGAAATTCCCTTGATAAAGAAGGACTCGGTTTTAATGGAAAAGAAAATTTAAAGCAAAAACATCTTTTCTTGGGTTATTTTGTAAGAGAATCAAAAGCTTATACTCCATCAAAAGACTCCTATAAATACACTATTTGCTTTAATTGTAAAAGGATAGGTCGCATAAAATATGATTGTCCTTTTAAAAATAAAGATGTTAAAATTAAAAAGGTATGGAGAGTTGAAGGAGACTCTAGCACTAACCCCCATGGACCCAAGAAAAAATGGGTTCCAAAAATAGTTACTTAAATGTCTATTGCAGGAATGCTTGGTATCATCATCCTTAAAGAATAGATGGTATATGGACAGCGGATGTTCATGCCATATGACTGGGGATAAAGCTAAATTCGCATTCATCACTCCAAAGGACAGAGGATTCGTCACTTTTGGGGACAATCGAAAAGGGAAGATCATAGGTGTAGGTTAAGTTGGTAACAATCCATCACTTATTATAGATGATGTTTTATTGTTTGATGGTTTAAAACATAATTTATTAAGTATAAGTCATTTCCATGATAAAGGTTATAGAGTAAACTTTTAACATGACATGTGCATTGTTGAATATAAAACAAATAATAAAATTCTTTTTACTACTGATCGTCATGAAAATGTATATACCACCAGCTTTGATAACTTAACTTCTCAATGTGAGACATGTTTCTCTACCATGAATGAGATTAGTTGGATTTGGAATAAGAGACTAGGACATGCAAACATGGACTTAATATCTAAACTAGTTAAGGGAGACTTAGTTAAGGGATTGCCTAAGACAAAATTCGTAAAAGATAAAATTTGTGATGCATGTCAACTAGGAAAACAAGCAAGAACTAGTTTTAAGAAGAAAAAAGTAATCTCTACTACTAGGCCACTTCAAATGCTACATTTAGATTTATTTGCTCCAAACTAATTTAGAGTTTAGGAGAAAAATCATGCCCTTTTGTTATCATTTAAGATTTTCTGGATTTAATTGCGTACTATTTTTAGGTCACAAAGACGAAGCATGTGAACAATTCATTAAACTGTGTAAGAAAATTCAAAATGAAAAGGGATATACAATCACAAAAATTCGGAGTGATAGGAGTAAAGAATTTAAAAATCAAGGTATGGAAAAATACTGTGATTTATTAGGAATATCTCATAACTTTTCAGCTCCAGGAACACGACAACAGAACAATGTAGTTAAAAGAAAGAATAGGTCTATACAAGAAATGGTTAGAACTATGCTCGACGAACATAAACTACCTAAGTACTTCTGAGCTAAGGCAGTGAACACCGCTTGTTATGTTCTGAATAGATTTTTTATTAGACTATATCTAAATAAGACTCCTTATGAATTATGGAATGGTCACAGACCAAACATCTCATATTTCCATGTCTTTGGCCGCAAATGCTTTGTGCTTAGATACAATGAACATTTAGGAAAGTTTGATGTGAAATCTAATGAAGGTATTTTTCTAGGATATGCCTTAGATAGTAATGCCTGCGGGATATATAATAAACGAAAATTAATCGTTGTAGAATCCATTCACGTAGTATTCGATGAGTCCAATCCATTTGCTCAAAAGATTGGTGAGGATGAAATTTAGATAAATGAGGAATTTGAAAAATTATCTATTAAAGATAATTCAATTAAGAGAATTGAAGTTAAGGAAACATCTTACGAAGATAATCAAGTTGAAAGAGAGGTTTATGAACCACCTAGAGAATGGAAGTACATAAAGAATCACCGCATTGTTCAAATTATAGGTGAACCGTCACGTGGAGTAGCTACACATCCTCACTTAGAAATATGAGTAGTCATTTTGCTTTCTTATCTCAAGAAGAACCTAAGAATGTGAGTGAAACAATTGAGGATGAATCATGGGTGATATCTATGGAAGAAGAATTAAACCAGTTTAAGAGATATAAAGTCTGGACATTAGTTCCTAAACCTGAGGATCATACAATTATTGGAACAAAAAGGATATATAAGAACAAGAAAAATGAAAATGGAATAGTTGTTACAAATAAAGCAAGACTAGTAGCTCAAGGATATAACCAGGAGGAAGGAATAGATTTTGAGGAAACCTTCGTACCTATAGCTAGAATGGAAGTCATTCAAGTGCAACAGCTTATGCTACTTTTAAGGATTTCAAACTATATCAAATGGATGTCAAAAGCATATTTTTAAATGGCTACATAAGTGAAGAAGTATATGTAGAACAAACCTCAGGTTTTGAAAACCATAAGCATCAAAATCACGTTTATAGACTAACTAAAGCCTTGTATGGTTTAAAGAAAGCTCCTAGAGTTTGGTATGAAAGGCTAAGCGATTTTCTACTAGATAATGGATTTATCAGAGGAAAGATAGACACTACACTCTTCATAAAATCTAAGAATGATAACATGCTTGTAGTACAAATATACAAAGATGATATTATATTTGGAGCAACAAATGAAGAGTTGTGCAATGAGTTTGCAAGTTGTATGCAAAACGAATTTGAGATGAGAATGATGGGAGAACTAAATTTCTTCCTAGGACTTCAGATCAAACATGCAAAACATGGAATTTTTATAAATCAATCGAAGTATATTAGAGACTTGCTCAAAAGGTTTAATATGGAAGATGGTAAAATTCTCAAAACACTTATGAGCTCTTCCTTAAAATTAGACAAAGACGAGCAAGACATATTGTAGTAACCCGAACCAAGAGAATAAAGAAATAAACAGAAGAAAAGAGAAAGCAAAAAGGAAAAAGTGGAAATAAGTTTGGCCTAGACTAAAAAATTTTCGATTTTTTGAGGATCAAAAAAACCATCGACGGTTTTCCTGCAAGTAAACTACTGAGAGCTATTTAAAGGCCAAACCATTGACGGTTTTTTCAAGCCTAGAATAACCATCGATGGTTTTCCTGCGGGTAGAGTTACTTAAGGGATAAGTTATGTTTATTTTTTCATAATTCTCACAACTCTCTCTCTCTCTCTCTCTCTCTCTCTCTCTCTCTCTCTCTCTCTCTCTCTCTCTCTCTCTCTCTCTCATCTCTCACTCTCACTCTAGCCTCAAGCACTCTCTGCAAGTGCTCTTTGACTCTCTCTCCCTTCTCCCGGCATGTAGGTCACCAATATTCAGCAGGTTCGAGCGGTTATGGTTTTCGTGGTTGAAGGTTTTAGGTAGTTTCTTTAGGAATAGGTAAGGGCATTATATTACGTCAATTATTTTTTAAATATGGACCGATTAAATTGCAATTTATGTTTACAAAAATAGTATATATGATTTTCTGAACGAATCAGGTATATGAAAATCGTTTTTTTGACTTTTATACGTTTTTGGGGAAAACTAACTTGAATGGTTTGAACATCTCCTATTTTCAATAAAATATGTAGTTTAAGTTAATTAAAACCCTAGAGATGCTCATACCCCTATTTTTAGCAACTTGTCTATTTCCCAGTCAGTTTATTTTATTTATTGTTTATCAAATTAAAATTGTGTGGCATGAGAATAGTTTTTAAAAAACATATATGAACAGAATATTTTAACTAATATTACACAGTATGATGTGATGACTATAAGCCGAGATGTGATGTGACGGCTATAAGCCGAGATTTGATATGACAACTAGATGCCGAGATTTGATATGACAACTAGATGTCAAGATTTGATATGCTGATTTTATACCGAGACAAAATATGACAAATATTTTACAGGAATATGAACAGTTTATGTTTTATATAGTTTTTATTGCGTAAATTGTCATATATGATTTAAGAACCTTGTGGATATGAGATATTATATTATGAGCACGATACCGTAGCTATGAGTTGGATGTGAGTGCAATCACATGGGGATGGAAGTGTGATATGGAATAGTCTATAATGCCCCGACCCGGCACGTGGGCCTAAGGTGCTACTTTAGTGACGTTTGAGTACCTGATACCATCATATCATACACGATATGCAATGGAATAATGAAACAATCTCAACTTTCTATTACCAGTGTCTAAATCAACATATATATCAAGGTTCTGTCCATGCACATATTACATCCCAAAAACGAGTTCACATACTCGGTCCATATTACCATTGATACAAGCTCGAAGGCATACTACAATAACTACTCACAAAAAGTAAATAAACTAGTCTCCACCCCCTGGATCCCACTAAACTCGATCTCTGGGATTCCCTGAAAAGATATGTTGTACAACGGGGTGAGACACCTCTTAGTAAGGAAGATTAAGTTAATGACAGTGTGTGGCAGCATGCTTTTCAATGTACACTAGAATCATACCTCTCTCTTTTACTGAACAGAGTAGGTATATTCATTTCTCATGTCTCATAACATAAATCAATACGGGGAAAACATTTACATCATTACATAAATATATAGATATGCATAAAAGATACACCCTAGAACTACTCGCCATGTAAAAATCCCCATGGTCAGGGTTGTGGGGCCCAAAGGCTGGACTAAAACCCAGGGGATCAACCCAAGCCAAGTTAACTCCCTGCTATATACATCAGCAGGCTTCTGCAAGCTCGCTTACAGGTCCAATTACATCTTAGTCATTCGACTAGGACCACCCAACACCACACACTCATAGATGTGGGCGCATGCGGTCAAATGGTGAAACTCTCTCTAGCAACGGTACCATGCTCACAATACTAGGTTCACAGGTTTCCTAAAGCATATCATTCAATTTAAGTAAATAAACTTGTACTTTAAAACTCATTTCATAAAACCCGACCACTCGTTGTTTAACACCACTAAGGCCTCTGCCCTCTCATAAAGTACAAATTTCAGGCCTCGGCCCCTCTTTCACAACTTGGATGTTTAATACAAACTCCAGCCTCAAAATAAACTCTGGTATTTATAAAACCTGACCTCGATCATTTAATACAAACTCAACCTCAGCCCTCTCATAAGTTCCTGCAATTCTCAAAACAATTCCAGTATTTTCGCAAATAGTTCAGTAACACAAACATATCCATATTGGTATTTCCACCACTCTAAAACTCATATTCACATGCCACACAATTTACATATTTAAAACATAGCCCATAGGCAACCACAGAAAATACTGAATAAATGGTTTGTAGGATCAAACCGAACTTTCCACCATTCATTTCTACTCAAAATATCATATTGTATATCCTTAGTTTAAAAACAAACTTTTTGAATGGTTGGTTTTCAGAAGAACAAATGAAAACGTAAACATACTCACACCATAAACATTTTCACTGGTCGAAAATGATAACACACTGCATTAAACATAATCCCCTTACCTGATTTCAAAACAGAAACCAAAATGCTCGAAAACCAAATCCTGACCTTTATCACCAAACCGAAAATCTAATCCACTAAAACTGTAGATCCTAGCTCCTTGATCCTCGAAGTAAATTTCGATCATCGAAACAAGTGACGAACGGCGAAGAACTGCAGAGAGAGAGAGAGAACTCACACGTTCTAGAGAGAGAGAGAGAGAATTTTGGGTTTCTTAGCCTTTAAGCAATGAAAAATTCTATTTATAAGCCTTTTGACCCTGTCAAATTCGTCGATGAAATGGTCCCTCGTCGACAAACCATAGAAGGCTATTTGTCACCAAACCTCTTCCCTCGTCGATGAACCTTAAGCTTGATATTTTCTCTATTGGTTGAGATCTCTTCGTCAATGAGACTCTGAATTTTGGCAACGAATTACTGAATTGCCTTTGTTGAGAACATTAGCTTCGTCAACGAGGCCTGCAAATATCCTTTTTTTTCCTTGTTCTTATTTTACAAGTTTGGGTCTCTACAATCTCCCCTCTTTATAAGAATTTCATCCTCGAAGTCTGCTAACTGATACCAAACATACTTTAACATACAACTCAGCTCTATAGAAAAGTTAGCAGCCACCCACATAGCGGCTCCGGCCCAAGTTTATACATACCCTTGCTTATGGCGGAGGAGTACCGTGGATACAACATAAAATCTCATTACATCACACTCTTATACTAATCTCTCTCTCAAATACGTGAAAGTAACTAGTAACCACACAACCTACCTTACCTGTCAGGAGCTAACCCTCTCTAAAGAGCTGTGGGTACTTCTGGCATATCTCAGCCTCTAACTCCTAAGAAGCCTCCTCTACTACGTGGTTCCACCACAGTACTTTCACTAAAGGTATCTCCTTGGTATGCAACTTCTATATCTTCTGGTCTAGAATCTGAACTGGTACCTCCTCGTATGATAATGCGTCCTTGATCTCAAGAGGCTCATAACTGCGTACGTGCGAAGGGTCTGGCACGTACTTCCTCAGCACGGATACATGAAACACGTCGTGAAATTTGGATAGTGTTGGGGGCAATGCTACCCAGTAAGCAACTGGACCTATCATCTCTAGGATCTCAAATGGCCTGATGTATCGAGGGTTCAACTTCCCTTTCTTCCCAAATCTCGTCACCCCTTTCATCAGGGCAATCTTCAGGAATATTTGATCCCTAATATCAAACTCTAACTCCTGTTGGCAAGTATTCGCATAACTCTTCTGCCAACTCTAAACTGCTCTAACCCTTTCTCTAATAAGCTCGGCCTTTGCGGAGGCCTACTAGATCAGTTCAGGTCCTAACACCTGCCGCTCTCCTACCTCATCCTAGTATATCGAAGATCAACATCGGCGACCATACAATGCATCATATGGTGCCATCTCTATACTGGCTTGGTAGCTATTATTATATGCAAACTCCATGAGCGGTAGATACCGAATCCAACTGTCCCCAAAGTCTAGCACACACGCCCGCAGCATATATTCTAAGGTCTGAATGGTCCTCTCTGATTGTCCATCCATCTTTGGGTGAAACGAGGTGCTGAAAGTAAGCTGCGATCCCAAGGCATCCTGCAAACCCTTCCAGAACCGAGAGGTAAATTGTGGGTCTCGGTATGAAATATAGAAATAGGGATGCCATGAAGCTGTACTATCTCCTGAATATATAACTCTGCCGGCCTATTCATGGAATAGCTTACTCTAATAGGAATGAAGTGTGTAGTCTTCAATAGCCGATCCATTGTAACCCAGATTGCATTCTACTCATGTAGCACTACAGGCAACTTTGATACAAAATCCATCGAGATGTGCTCCCACTTCCAATTGAGAATGTTAAGTCGTTGTAGTGGTTCTAGTGGCCTCTGGTGTTCTGCCTTAACCTATTCACACGTCAGGCATTGCTCCACAAATCTAGCAATTTCCCTCTTTATATTACTCCACCAGAATGATTCCCGCAAGTCTATATACATCTCCGTACTTCCTGGATGAACAGTATAGAGAGAGCGATGAGCCTCCTATAGAATGACCCATTTAATATTGACGTCATTAGGTACACAAATTCAGGTATGGAATCTCAACATCCCATCAACAGAGCCATTGAAATCTGGTTTCAATCCATTGTGCACTCCTTCCATGACCTCTACCAGCTCTGCATCTTCCATTTGAGCTAGCTTCATTCTCTCTCATAAGGTTGACTGAACAACTAAACTGGCGATGAATGCCTATGGATCTTTATCCACCCACTCTACTCCCAACCTCCCTAGATCCATCACAATCAGATGTTACAGGAAAACTGCTGAAACCGATGCGCTCACTGACTTCTGGCTCAAAGCATCAGCCACCACATTAGCTTTTACCGAGTGGTAACTAATGGAGCATTCATAGTCCTTAATTAGCTAGAGCCATCTATGTTGCCTCATATTTAGCTCCTTCTGGGTGAAGAAGTATTTGAGGCTCTTATTGTCAGTAAAGATCTCACACTTTTCACTGTAAAGGTAGTGCTGCCAGATCTTCAGTGCAGACACCACTGCTGCCAATTCTAAATCATGCGTAGGGTAGTTCTTCTCGTACTCCTTGAGTTGGCGAGAAGCATAAGCGATAACTTTACCCTGTCGCATCAAAACACACCCGAGTCCTTTCTAGGATGCGTTGCTATAAATCACGTAACTACCATTCCCTAATGGAAGGGTCAACGCTGGGGCCATGACTAGATGTTGCTTCAACTCTTGAAAGCTCTGCTCACAATCACTGGTCCAGTCAAACCTACTATTTTTTTTTTTGTAAGTTGTGTCAACGAACCTGACAGCCTAGAAAAGCCCTCAATAAAACGGCGGTAGTACCCTACCAAACCCAAGAAACTTCTGATCTCATGAACATTCTTCGATCTTTCCCAATTTACTACTGCCTCTACTTTGCCCGGGTCTACTGATACTCCTTCTTTTGACATTACATGTCCCAAAAATACAACCTACTCAAGCCAGAATTCGCATTTCTTGAACTTAACAAACAACTTCTTCTCTATAAGTACCTAAAGTACTAGCCTCAAATGAGTTTCGCACTCTATTGGACTCCTTGAATACATCAGGATGTCATCTATAAATACTACCACAAACCGATCCAAGTACTCATGGAATACCCGATTCATCAGGTCCATGAATGCTGCAGGTGCATTCGTCAAACCAAATGGCATAACCAAAAATTCATGATGGCCATACCGGGTGCGAAAGGTCGTCTTCGATACATCCTCTAACTTCATCTTCAATTGATGATACCCAGATCGCAGATCGATCTTAGAGAAAACTTGAGTTCCCTTCAGTTGGTCAAATAGGTCATCAATACGTGGTAATGGGTATTTGTTCTTTATAGTTACCTTGTTTATCTCTTTATAGTTGATGCACATCCTCATCGACCCATCCTTCTTCTTCACGAACAACACCGGCGCTCCCCAGGGTGATACGCTTGGTTTAATGAAACCATTATCTAAAAGTTCCAACAGTAACTCCTTTAGTTCTACTAGAGCCATTCTATACGGCGTCTTGGAGATTGGTGTCGTCCTTGGTGCTAACTCAATAGAGAACTCCACCTTACGATCTGGAGGTAACCCTGGTAAGTCCTCGAGAAAGAAATTAGGAAACTCCCATGTCATTGGAATATCTGCCAGCTTTAGTCCTTCCTTTGGTACTGGTTCCACACATGCCAGATACCCCTGGTAGCTGTCCAGAAGTTAACTTCCTTGTCTGCACCACTAAGAGGATCTGTGTGCAGAGTGCACACATGACCCTACAAATTTCAACTCTTCCTCCCCCGAAGGTCTAAATATTATCTCCTTTTTTCAGCACTCTATGCTCACATAGCTGGATGCTAACCAGTCCATCCCTAAGATAATATCGAATCCTTTCATCTCCAGAACAATGAGACTGACAAACAACTTCCTCCCCTGAATCTCTATCGGATGGTCTTTAACCACCTTACTACACACAATAACCGACCCCATTGGTGTAGCCACTACTAACTTGACCCCTAACAACTAGGTCTCAACACCATACTCTAGAAAATCTCTGGGATACAAATGAGTGGTAAGCCCTTGAGTTGAACAATATAATAGTATTATGTGACATAAATGAAATTGTACCTGTCACCACGTTTCCAGCATTCTTTGCATCACCCGACATCAACGAGTACACCCGCGCCTATGCAGTGCCCCCTTGGTGACCTCCTTTAGTCGCCTAACTACTTCCTCCACACTGCTGCTGCGAAGGCACATAGTTTAGTACCATGCAACAATCACGTATCTGGTATCTCGTACTACCACATCGGTAGCAACCCGAAAACCAACCCTGCACTTGTCTGTATGCATCTTATTGCATTTAAGACAGGCAGGGTGCTGAGAATTTCCCTGAATGGCTCGCGGTCCTGACGCCTGTCACTGGCCCGACGAACTACCAGGCTGCTTCCCAGAGTTCTAACTGGTGCTGGACTAATAACTCTGAGATAAAGACCTCTTCTTCTGACTTGCCTCTCTCTCCCCTTCCTGTATACTGGCTTCAGCCACCATGGCTCCGTCCACTAGCTCCGTAATGCCTTGGACCATCAACGCCACCACCTGCGTGCGTATGGCGTGTCTCAGTCCTCTCTCAAACATCCGAGCCTTCCTTGGCTCATCCAGGACCATATATGGAGCAAATCGGGATAGCTCCACAAATCTGGCTACATACTGCTGCACGACCATGGATCCCTGTGTCAGACATAGGAACTCCTCCACCTTTACCTCTCTGGTGGCAACGAGGAAGTATCTGCTGAAGAAGACCTCCCTAAATCAGCTCCAAGTAATTGATACGTACCCCGGACGCTGCTCCTCTACCAGCTTTACCGATTTCCACCATCCCTTTGCCTCCCCCACCAATTTGAAGGCGGTGAAACGTAACTTCTATTCCTCCACACACTCCAACACTTCCAACATTGACTACCATCTCCCACACTCTACATAAGATGTGTGCTAGCACTAACATATTCATAAACATATAACTACAGTACCGTGCCCATAATACTGAACTAAGCTATCTAGGTTCTAATAACATATAATACATTTCATATTAAAATATAATTGTATCATATTTCAGAGTAACATCTGAAGTAAACATATTTCATAATTTCTTTCATATCATACGTAATCACGGTATCAATGTCGACATAATTCATAACATAAGAATCACGACATTTACGCCAGTATAATTCATAACATAATATTCACAACATTTATGCCGTCATATTTCATAACATTAGGATCACGAAATTTACGCCAGCATATTTCATAACGTAATAAACATAATTTCTTGCACTTTTCAACATAATTTGAAAACCGTAGTTCCTGTACTGCTTTTAGGGTTTTCCTGAAAATAACTGTAACATGCTTATCTTGGAAAACTCACTATATTCTAGTATAACATAATTTTCATAGAAATATTGTACTCATGCAACACAAATGTACTTAGTCTTAGAAACTCATAATTAATTTTGAAATCATGTTTTCATATAAAACATGCTTAAATAATTTCCCTGTTCAACGACAGTATTCCCAAACACAGTTCTAAATCATACATATTTTCCTAAAAATAAATGTTGCATACTAATAAATATTTTCATGAAAATACTGACTTAATTTATCCTCTTACCTAACTTACTGAGAAGCCCACAAAATACTCCAAATTTACACCTATGTGTTCCTCAGCTCAACACCCTAAAATTGCATTTCCCCCCAACCAAACTTCAGTAGAATACTATCTAAAGCATTTTCCTTAGTTCAGAAATACCAAATAACTTATAAAATCTAAAATAACCAACTTACCTAGGTTTTGGAATGGTGCCCAAGTTAGCCCGACCAACGAACTACTCCAGCAAATTTGAAGAGAATCTTCCTAAAAGTAGTGTGGTGGCTTCCGATCGTCGAACCGACGAAGGACGAAGCCAAAAACTTAGAGGGAAGGAGGGGAGATATTTTAGAGAGAGAGAGAGAGATTGCTTCCGAAAGAATTTTCACGCTGAAATCCCGAGGTTTGCATGCTTATACAACACAGATTTGTCAACGAGACATGTCACCTCATCGACGAGTCCATGAAAGGAGTTCATCGATGAACACTTACTCCTCGTCGATGAGTTTTAGGCCATGAAAATAGCCTCTCGGTAATTTCTTGTCGACGAGACACGCGTCCCCATCGACAAGTCCAAAAGACCTGCTCGTCAACAAGCACTCCGCATTCGTTGATGAGACCCTGCTGAAACCCCTTTTAAAATTCATTTTCTCTCCTCCTTTTATTATTTAATTACTATAATTCTTCGAGTCTCTACATTCTCCCCTCCTTATAAAATTTTGTCTTCAAAATTTACTATCTGTATTGAACACCATCCTTTAAGGAAAATGGGCTACTTATTTTATTACTTACCCTCACTTGTGCCGAAGGAATACCGTGGTTACATCAGGGTTCTGGGAGATTACATATACATAAAATAAAAGTTATCCCAAAACCAAAACACTACCTATCCTATAACCTATAATATCACTTATATATAAACATTATCCTGCTTAGCATAAAATAAATCAAACTTTATCTACTTAGCGTAAAATTCTCCCTCTATCTACTGTTGATACTCACTAAACAAATGTGGGTATTTCTGTAGTATTTCCTCCTCAAGATCTCATGAAGCTTCTTCCACCGCATGATTCCTCCATAGAACTTTTACTAATGGAATTCTCTTATTACGCAATTCATGTTCTTTCTTTTCTAAGATCTGCACTGGTATCTCCTCATAAGCCAGTGATTCTCTGAGCTCAATCTCTGCATAACTGACCATGTGGGAGGGATCTAGGACGTATTTCTTCAGCATAGAAACGTGAAACACATCATGTATTCTGGATAAAACTGGTGGTAAGGCTAGCCAATAGGCAAGTGACCCCACTCTCTCAAGTATCTCGAAAGGGCCAATAAACCTAGGGCTTAGCTTACCCTTCCTCCCAAACTTTATAGTACCTTTTAGTGGCGCTATTTTAAAAAAACACATGGTCTCCCACTTCACATTCTAACTCCTAGAGGCAATTATTAGCGTAGCTTTTCTACCGACTCTGAGTTGCATTGATTTTTTCTCTAATAAGCCAGACTTTATCGTATGCTTGATGCACTATTTTTGGTCCCAAAACTCACCTCTCACCTACCTCATCCCACTATAAAGGAGAATGACATCTCCTACCATATAGTGCCTCGTAAGGTGCCATGCTAATGCTGGTCTGATGGCTATTATTATATACAAATTCTACCAATGACAAATACTAGGTCCAACGAGCCCCAAAATCCAGCACACATACCCGTAGTATATCCTCTAAGATCTGAATCATACTCTCTAACTGACCATCCTTCTGGGGATGAAATGTCATGTTGAATGACAACTGAGACCCCCTAAGCCTCTTACAAGCTCTTCCAAAACCATGACGTGAAACATGGGTCCCGGTATGATACTATAGACACTGGCACATATATATTTCTTCTAGTCTTTCCATGGAGTAGTTGATTCTAATAGGAATAAAGTGAGTGGTCTTTGTCAATCGATCAATGACCACCCAGATAGCATTCTGTCCTTCTCGTACTAGCAGTAAACTCGTCACAAAGTCCACAGAAATGTGATCCCATTTCCACTCCAAGATGTAAAGTGGTTGTAGCTGACCCACCAGCTTCTGGTGCTCAGCCTTTACCTACTGGCATGTCAAACACTACTGTACAAATTCAGCAATCTCTCTCTTCATACTACTCCACCAGAAATACTCTCGCAAATCCCTATACATTTTAGTACTGCCCGGATGAACCGTGTATAAGGATCTATGAGCCTCCTCAAGGATCCTCCTTCTAATATCCACATCTGCAAGCACACACAACCTGGTATGAAACCTTAGAGCTCCGTCATCAAAAATACTGAACTCCTCTCCCTATCCATCCTACACCTTCTCTATCAACTCTGTCAACTCTACATCCTTCTTCTGGGTTGCTTTAATCTTTGCATATATCGTAGGCTACACCACCACGTTGGCAATAAATGCCTAGTGATCACTCTCTACTAACTCCATGCCAAGCCTCTCTAAGTCCATCTGGATCAGGCGCTAAATTATTGCTGCTAACTGTGCTGTTTCCCCTGATTTTTGGCTCAAAACATCAGCCACCACATTAGCTTTACCTGAATGGTAGCTCATAGTACAGTCGTAATCCTTGATGAGTTCCAACCATCTTCTCTGCCACATGTTTAACTCTTTCTACATGAAGAAGTACATTAAACTTTTATGGTCTGAAAATAATTCACATCTTTCGCCGTATAGATAATGCTTCCAAATCTTTAGTGCATGAACCACTGCAGCCAATTCTAGATCATGAGTGGGATAATTCTTTTCATATTCTTTCAATTGTCTAAAGGCATATTCTATTACTCTACCCTGCTGCATCAATACACATCCGAGCCCCCTCAAAGATGCGTCACAGTAGATCACATAATCATCACTACTCGATGGAATAGTCAATACTGGTGCTGTGATGAGCCTCTGCTTTAATTCCTGGAAGCTCTGCTCACAACTGTCATCCCAGTAAAACCTAGTATTCTTTCTAGTTAATCGGGTCAAAGGCCTTGATAATGCTGAGAATCCCTCTACAAACCGTTGGTAATAACCTGCCAGCCCTAAGAAACTCCAGACTTCCTATACGTTCTTTGGCCTAATCCAATTCACTACTGCCTCTATCTTGCTAGGATCTATAGAAATTTCATCCCATGATATAACATGCCCCAAAAATGCAACTTTCTCTAACCAAAATTCACATTTGCTAAACCTAGCATACAATTTCTTTTCTCTAAGCATCTAAAGAACTAGCCTTAGGTGCGTTTCATGCTCCTCAAAACGCCTCGAGTAGACCAGTATGTCATCAATGAAAACCACAAAAAACTGGTCTAAATACTGGTGAAAGATTATATTCATTAAATTCATGAATATAGCAGGAGCATTCATCAAACCAAATGGCATAACTAGAAATTCATAATGCCCATACCTGGTCCTGAAAGTTGTCTTTGATATATCTTCAGTTTTAACTTTCACCTAGTGATAACCTAACATAAGGTCGATCTTGGAATAGACCCATATACCCTAAAGCTGATCAAATAAGTCGTCAATATAGGGTAGAGGATACTTGTTCTTAATTGTTACTTTGTTTATTTCTCTATAATCTATACACATTTTCATAGACCGATCCTTTTTCTTCACAAATAACACTAGAGCTCCCCAGGGCAAAACACTACGTCTAATAAACCCTTTATTTAATAAGTCTAGCAACTGATCCTTTAATACTACCAATTCTGCTGGAGCCATTCAGTAAGGAGCTTTAGAGATCAGCGCTGTCCTTGGAAGTAAGTCGATAGTAAAATCTACCTCGCGGTCGGGAAGCAACCCACATAACTCTTTAGGAAAAATGTTTGGAAACTCCTTAACCACTAGTGTATTAACAAGCTTCAACTCATTTCCTATCACCTCCTTTACATAAGCTATAAACCCCTGACATCCGTCCAAAAGTAATCTCCTCGCCTGCATGGCTGACACTAACTGAGGTGGGGATTGCACTCGTGATCCCATAAATCTAAATTCTGGCTTTCTTGGTGGTCTAAAAATCACCTCTTTCAAATGATAGTCGATAGTAGCATGGTTAGTTACTAACTAATCCATACCCAATATTACATCGAATCCATGCAAATCTAGCACAATTAGAACAGCTGGTAATACTCTCCCCTGAATTTATAATGGGTAACCCCTAAGCACCCTACGACACCTCACCACTAACCCTACCGGTGTTGCTACTGACAATTCAATATCTAATAACTGTGTCTCAACACCCAAAAATTTAACATACCCTGCAGATACAAAAGAGTGGGTGGCACATGTATCAAATAAAACAATAGCTTGATATGATAAAGTAGTAAAGGTACCTATCACGATGTCATCTACTGCCTCCGTTTCTTCCAGCATCAAAGAATAAACCCTCGCCAAGGCTACATTCCTTTACTGGCCTCCACGTGGCACCTGATAACCTCCTTGGTGCAGTCTGGGAGCAGGTGCAGTACCAGGTGGTGTGGGGTAATCTCGTACTAAATGTCTCGATACACCGCAACGATAGCAGACACCTCTCCATGCTTGACACTTTTCAAGTGTCTCTTTCCACATGTCTGGGAAGTTGGGTACACTTGCATACCCCGAGTCTTACGACCTCTCGTCTTTTGTCTCTGTCCCTTGCCATAGTTACCTCTCCTCCACTAAATCTGACTAGATCCCTACTGAAAGCTTGAAGGTGTGGACCTCTTCTTATGCCCTTGCTCCTCTGCACCCATCTAGTCACCAGCCTCAACCACAGCTACTCTATCCACCAGCTCGGCAAAGTCCTGCACTTTCAACACTGCTACTTGCTTATAAATTTCTCACCTCAAACCTCTTTCAAATTTCCTCGCCTTCTTTACTTCATCGAGAACAATATATGGGGCAAAATAGGATAATTCTATGAACCTCACCACGTACTGTTGGATTAACTATTGTCCCTGCTTCAGATTCAGAAACTCCTCGACTTTGTCCTCCCTAATAGTGGCTAGAAAGTATCTGTCGAAGAACAAATCTTTAAACTGGCACCAAGTCATTACTAAAGGTACCGCCCTCTGTTCCTCTAATAATTTCACCACAATCCACCATCTTTCAGCCTCACCTGTTAGTTTATAGGTTGTAAATAAAACCCTCTGCTCCTCTATGCACTACAACACTGTTAAAACTTTCTCTATCTCTTGCATCCGATTTTCAACGACTGCAGGATCTACTCCTCTTGAAAATTCCAGAGGATTCATCTTTGTGAATTTCTCTATCATACACCCATGGCCTACAGATGGGCCTCCCTGCTCCCTATAACTCCGTACAATCTCAGCCATGACCTTCTAAGCCACACTACATAACACTGCATTTAAATCAGCTCCACCTTCCCTTGAGGGCCCTGCATCCTCACTACTACTGGCATGAGCACTGCCACTACCCGGGTCCATCCTGAAAAGATAATAAACATAGCTTAGGGACCCCATCCTTATAACTTACATATCTAACCAAAACTCATATTATCCCTCTATATTGACACCCTTATCTTAATTCAAGATTCAATCCTACACTTCAGAAACAAAACCTGACAACTGTTTACTATGGCTTTCCTGAAATCTTCACCCTAAGAAAAACACAGCCACCATGGAAGTCCTACCTCCAACTGCAAAACAAAACCTCAAATTCTTTTCCTATACTTTGGTATTGTTTCCGCTACACTCTAGAGTCTACAAAACCTAACAACCTAGGCCCTCATACCAAACTATAACGACCTACCTATTTTCCATATTTATTTATTTTTTCTTTCCTTTTCCACACAATAACATATTAATAATTCTGCTAAACTATCATAGTCGTGATCAACTTGGACCCATGGGTACCAGGGATATACCTGTCATACAACTCAGATACCTAAGCAGCGGGAAATATAAAATTACATACATGCCATAAACACTAGAAACCATGCCAGAGTTCTACTGAATCTATCATATACATATACATACAATCATCCACAAAGAGACCAAAAAGTACTCCTAGGGTCTCAACCCAAAAATCCAACTAACCCTAACTCATCCACTTACCCTATGGACAAGGTAGCTCAATCCACTTCTACTGCTACGGGGCTCTATCCGCCCTCCTACGTGGATTCCCTAAAATGTTTGTAATTGTTGCGGTGAGACACCTCTCAGTAAGGGAGACAAATTAATATCAGTGTGTGGCAACATGAGCATTTTTCGTGATATACATATAAATAGTACATAATTCATAACTGGTATAACAGTTGTATTATATTGAATAAAACATGGTTTATCATAACATAACGTATCATACTAAATTTTTGTACTGAAAACTCATCTTATACAGTCATATCATACTTAAATTATTACCCAAGATAGATAGATAGTTAGTTAGTTATCGTCATGTCTTACCCCCCTCATGACAAGGTTGTGCGGCCCGAAGGCAGGACCTAGCAATAGCTGGCCAACCATACTAAGTCAAACATAGGTAAGTGTAAGTACGATGGGCCTGTTCCACCTTTGCCGGACTACTAGGGGAACTACAACACTCTCATAAAGCCATATCAACTGCCATCTCCCATACTCTACATAAGATGTGTGCTAGCACTAACATATTCATAAACATATAACTACATTATCGTGCTCATAAAACTGAACTAAGCTATCCGAGTTCTGATAAAATATAATACAGTTCATATTAAAACATACATGTATCATATTTCAGAGTAACATCTGAAGTAAACATATTTCATAATTTCTTTCATATCGTATGTAATCACGGCATCAAAGCCGACATAATTCATAACATAAGAATCACGACATTTATGCTGGCATAATTCATAACATAATATTCATGGCATTTACACCAGCATATTTCATAACATAAAGATCACGACATTTACGCCGGCATATTTCATAGCCTAGTAAACATAATTTCTTTCACTTTTCAATATAATTTGAAAACCGTAGTTCTTCTACTGCTTTTAGGGTTTTCTTGAAAATAACTGTAACATGCTTATCTTGGGAAACTCACAATATTCTAGTATAACATAATTTTCAAAGAAATATTGTACTCATGCCACACAAATGTACTTAGTCTTAGAAACTGATAATTAATTTTGAAACCATATTTCAATATAAAACATGCTTAAATAATTTCCCTGTTCAACAACAGTATTCCCAAACAAAGTTCTAAATCATACATATTTTCCTGAAAATAAATGTTGTATAATAATAAATATTTTCATGAAAATACTGACTTAATTTATCCCCTTACCTGACTTACTAAGAAGCTCGCAAAATACTCCAAATTTACACCCGTGTGTTCCCCAACTCAACACCCTGAAATTACATTTTCCCCCAACAAAACTTAAGTATAATACTATCTAGAGCATTTTTTGTAGTTTAAAAACACCAAATAACTTATAAAGCCTAAAATAACCAACTTACCCAAATTTTGGGATGGTGCCATTGGCCTAACCAATGAACTACTCTAGCAGAATTGAAGAGAATCTTCCTAAGAGTAGCATGGCAGCTTCCGATCATTGAACCGACAAAGGAAGAAGCCAAAAACTTAGAGAGAATAAGGGGGAGACGTTTTAGAGAGAGAGAGAGAGAGAGAGAGAGAGTGTGTGTGTGTTTCTTGAAGAATTTTCATGCTAAAATCCCAAGGTTTGCATACTTATACAACACAAATTCATCGACGAGACACGTAACCTTGTCGACGAGTCCTTGAAGGGAGTTCATAGATGAACACTTACTCCTCGTCGACGAGTTTCAAGCCCTGAAAATAGCCCTCTCAGTAATTTCTCGTCGACGAGACACGCGTCCCCATTGACGAGTCCAAAAGGCCTGCTTGTCAACGAGCACTCTGCACTCATCAACGAGACCCTGCTGAAACCCCCTTTTAAAATTCCTTTTCTCTCCTCCTTTTATTATTTAATTACTATAATTCTTTGGGTCTCTATAGATGCCATAGGTACCTAGCATTTGTAAAAGAAGCACCGAGGGAAGAACTTAAGCTGGAAGATATCCGCGTGGTACGGGAATTCTTGGATGATTTTCCAGAGGATTTATCGAGATTACCTCTTGATCACGAGGTGGAATTTTCCATTGAGTTACTTTGAGGGACAACGTCTATTTCTAAGGCTCCATACATAATGGCTCCAATAGAATTAAAGGAGTTAAAGGAGCAACTACAGGAACTTCTTGACAAAGGGTTTATCAGACTGAGCTTATCACCCTAGGCAGCACCGATGTTGTTTGTAAATAAGAAGGATGGGTCGATGAGGAAGCGCATCGACTATAGAGATATTAATAAAGTGACAGTAAATAATAAGTGCCTATTATCCCGAATTGATGATCTATTCAACCAGTTACAGGGCACATAGATCTTCTCCAAGATCGATCTGTGATCCGGGTATCATCAGGTGAGGGTTAAATCAAAAGATGTACCAAAGACGGCTTTCCATACTAGGTATGGCCACTATGCATTTTTGGTTATGCCTTTTAGGTTGACCAATTGTTAGCTTTACCGTGATCCCAAGAGGGGGGGTGAATTGGTACTTTTAAAATTTATGCCCTAGGTGAGTATCCTAATAACAGTATATTCGCAACCCTATGGTTAATCTAGTGCAAATAATGTAAATCAATTATAATATGTATCTTAAAATAAATAAAGTAGTTTAATTAACTACGCATGCACCAGAAAGCAGTAAAGGAGAGTGACACGCAGAAATGTTATTGAGGTTCGACAAATTGCCTACGTCCCTGCCTTGGCTAGCAAGCACAAGGATTACCACTATACTTGCTCACTTAAATGGGTGGAGCGTAACCTAAACAAACCAAGTCAATTAGCACAAGGCTGGCCTCAACCTTTACAACCAATCCTTACCAGACTGGATTACCGCCCCCTCAGGCTATGCCTGAAAACAATCAGTAATTTCACAACAATAAAATTGGTACAATGATTATGCTTTCATGTAAAGTAGATATGTACCCAATACGTGCAATCACATACACCACCAAATGATATAATAAAGTAAGCTCAATGTGGTCTTATATATATATTTGCAACCATTGTAATCAGTGCGTGAGAGTGCAAACAATATAATCTTTGTATCACAAAATGTATATTCAATCTAAATGCCTAAACAAAGATAACCGTCAAACTTCATATATCTCAACCACAAGATTTTCTCAATGTATAAAGCTCAAGCAATGTATAGACTTGGTTTGCAAAAAGGATTTAATCTTTGTATTCAATAAATGATTTTACTCAATGAATATTGCAACAAAGATTTTCACCACATAAACAAATATCTCTTCAAAGATTTGTCAAGATGATACACACTAGATATTTGAAAATGATTTGAAAAGATTTTTGCAACCAATATCAAATACGAGCTTCTCAAGATGTTGCAATGAATATGCAATACTCAGAAGTTCAAACAAAGTCTTCTTAGGAAAGATTTATTAATAAAGTCCCCTAAGGACACTTGAGGATTTGCTCTCAAATAAAAACATATCAATCAAGCACAATACTTAGGAGAGCAAACCTACAGAACAATCAACACTCAAATCAAACTTACAAAGGATTTTTGGAAATATGGCAAGGTAAGAATGAGTGTATGGAGCTTAGAAATGAGTAATATGAATTTTGGAATTGAGAGAAAATTCACTAATCAGGTTTGCTAATCTTGTTGCTAATCATTCCAAATGAAGGGGTATATATAGACTTCCCCTTGATTATTATAAAAATTTTAATATTATTTAATTAAATTGACCTCATTAAAAAAAATGTTAACCGCAGTAAATTTTTGGGGCAACCCAAGAGCACCAGTCGACCGAGACGAGTTCGGTTGACCGAGTTGCTTGAAGTTCGGTCGACCGGGCATTCAATGAACAATAAGTTCGGTCAACCAGACTTGTAAGTCCAAGGGCAATTTTTCCTTTTAGCACAGTGTTGACCTTATAGGTCACGCCCTGGTTTTGATAATGGCAAATACTCTTGTATTTAATAAATATTTAGTTCATGTGCAGGTCCATATTAGCAGATCATTAATGGCACGTAACAGATCAAAAGCTTGAAGACAAATTCATATTCCAAATTGTAATATCTCTAAGTGAAATTTGTCTGTAATGGTAATTAGGTTATTCGCTTTTGTAATAAGCACACACATCACATGCATGATTTATTTTGTAAGCTCAAACCGAACCATGAATGAGAAAGGACCATAGAAAGACCTTAGGGTGCACCTTCGGTCGACCGACCGGACTTTTTCGGTGTCTTCAAAATTAGACCCCAAATGTCTCTAGGACACTCACACTTTCACATATATGTGGTAGGCACTTACATAGGGCTTTATTGTACCAATATGGGACTGAAATGCACACTTGGTGCACTTTCGGTCGACCGGCCAACGAAGTTCACTTTGGCCTGGTCGACCGAACCAGCCCTGGGTCAACAATTTGACCAAGGCTTGGTCGACCGAAACCCTTTCAGTTCATTTGACCCCGGTCGACCGAATCACCTGGGAGTCAACATTTTGACCTCTCGGTCGATCAACCAACTTTGTACTCCAACAACCTAGTCGACCGAAGGGTTTTGGGAAAATTCCCAGCGGTATGGTCGACCGAACCATACAGTTCAAAAAGGCCCGGTCGACCGAACCTCAGAAAATTTGGAAAATCGCCTTGCCTAGGTCGATCGACCACTCAGTTCAAAATACCCCTGGTCGACCGAGATACTTGAGTCCTAGTCGACCGAACCATTTCTAGTCGACCGAACCTCTTGGGTTGCTCCTATTTTTACCACGGTTAATAATTTTTTAAACAGGGTTAAATTGTTTTAAGTGTCATTAAACTTTTCCAATAATCCCTAATAAGTCCCTAACGATCAAAATTTTCAATATGTCTATATATACTCCTTCATTTGCTGGATTAAGCACTAATTAGCAAAAAGATTAAGAAAATCTCTCTCAAGCCAAAATACTTATTTTTGCTTCTCATTACTCATACTCCTTTTGAAACCTACTCAAGCTTACCTTCTTCATCTATCTAAATCATTTGTAAGTGTATTGAGTATTATTGCTTAGAGGTTTGCTCTCTTATTTGTTGCATATTTAAAACAAGTTTTCTTTGAGAGCATAACCTAAGTTTTCTTAGGAGGCTTTGCTAATAAGCCTACTCTAAGAAGACTTGTGGAAAACTTCCAAGTGTTGCATTATTATTGCAATATCCTTGGAAGTTTATATTTGTTTTTGGTTTGCAAAAACACATTTCAAGCTTACTCAAATATCTTGTGGAATTTATTGAACTATTTGTGAAAAGATATTTGTGCTTGTTACACTAATCTTTGTGCTAATATTTATACAAGTATTTATATCATTTGCCGAAAACAAAGATTATCTATTTTTCAATCCAACCATATACACATTTGTGTGATTGAGATATTCTCTGATTGATATTCTTGAGGCTTGCTTGGTGTTATGTGTAAACATATTTGATTGAATATTTTGAGGTACACAGATTATTATTGACACTCTCACGTACTTACTACACTGATAGAAAATATAGTTGAGAGTTGAAATATTTAGACCACACAGAGCTTATATTATTAAATCATCTGTGGTGTATGTGTTTGTGCGCATTTGTGGTACAAATCTGCTTTATGTGAAAGCACTCTTGTATTGTACCTTTGATTGTATATCTGAGAGATTCCAGGCGTGGCCTGAGGGGGCGGTAATCCAGCCCGGTAAGGATTGGTGTAAAGGTTGAGGTCAGCCCTGTGGTAATTTGACCTGGTTTGTATAGGTGCCGCTCCACCCATTTAAGTGAGCAAGTTATTGTGATAATCCTTGTGCTGGTTAGCCAAGGCGGGGATGTAGGCAGTTGGCCGAACCTCGATAACATATCTTCGTGTCATCCTCTCCTTACTGCTTTCTAGTGCTTGTATGACTGTTTAAACTGCTTTATTTAATTTTTGGTATATTTACATTATTTGCACTAGATTGACCCTAGGCTTGTGAACATACTGCTGTTAGGAGGAATACCTAGGAGATAAATTTTAAAAATACCAATTCACCCCCCCTCTTGGGATCACGGTAAAGCTAACACACAGTTCGGTCGACCGGGAACATTTTGAACTATCTTGGTCGGTCGACCAGGCCATTGAGTTTCAACACATGGGAACTCGGTCAACTAGGGCGTTGATATGTATTTTGTGCTTGGTCAACCAGATGGTCAATTATGTTGAATCCAAGGGAGTTCGGTTGACCAGGAATTAATGAACCAGGTGAGTTCGATCGACCGGGCTATGGTCAATCTGTTGACCCAGCACTGGTTCGGTTGAATAAGAGCTTTTTGTACATGGGAGTATAGTCAACCAAACATGTAATTTTCATACATTTTGGTTTTTTCAATTTGTGCAAACACCCTAATCAAATGACCAAACATAAAAATGCACGAGTAAGTATCCTAGGGTCTTTTTTAGGTCCTTTTTAGTTTTGAGCTTACTCATTACATCATGCAGGTGATGCATGAAATTATTACAAGCCAAGCCTTATTAACTATTACAGATCCTTTAAATAATAATGAAATAGAATACAACATATATTGGGTCTTCAGCTACAGTTCCTTTTTAAGCTATCATTATGATCTGCCAATTTAAATTCCTACACATTACCTCAAACACCCATCAAATACAATAACTATTTGTCATTATCAAAATCGGGCATGACCAATTAGGTCAACACCAATGCTCCTGCGGCATTCATATTCCACGAGTACTTAGATCAGTTCATGGTTGTATTCATCAATGACATCCTGGTTTATTCAAGGAGTCCTGAGGAGCATGCAACTCATTTGAGGTTGGTACTTCAGGTACTTAAGAGGGAAAAAGTTGTTTGCAAAATTCAAGAAATGCAAATTCTGGTTGGAGCAAGTGGCATATTTGGGATATGTAGAGTCCAGAGAAGGTGTTTCAGTGGACCTGAGCAAAATAGAAGCGGTAGTTGACTGGGCGAGACCGAAGAATGTACATGAGATTAGGAGTTTCTTGGGTCTAGCAGGATATTACCGCCGGTTTGTAGCGGGATTTTCTAGACTATCAGGTCTGCTAACATGACTTATGAGGAAAACATGAAGTTTAAGTGGACTGGTGAGTGCGAGCAGAGTTTTCAGGAATCGAAGTAGCAACTAGTTACTAGCCCCAGTGTTGACCATTCCATTAGGAGAGGGTGAATTTGTGATCTACAGTGACGCATCTCAGAATGGACTCGGGTGTGTCTTAATGCAATAAGGAAAAGTTATCACGTACGCTTCTCACCAATTCAAGAAGTATGATAAGAACTATCTGATCCATGACATGGAATTGAAAGCAGTAGTCTATGCATTAAAAATCTAGAGGCACTACCTGTATGGTGAAAGGTGCGAGATCTTTACTGATCACAAGAGTCTTAAGTACTTTTTCACTTAGAAGGAGTTGAATATGAGGCAGTGGATATGGCTTGAGTTGATAAAGGGACTATGACTGTACCATTAATTACCACCCAGGAAAGGCTAATGTGGTAGTTGATGCTTTGAGTCGGAAGTTAGGCGGTACGTCAGTCTTAGCAGTTGTAGTTCAACATCATATCAAGATGGACCTAGAAAGGTTGGGTAGTGGAATGAAATCACCAGGCATTCATTTCTAACTTGGTAGTGCAACCGACCTTTAGGGAAAGGATTAGGACAAACCAGACGAAAAATGCAGAGCTAGTAAAGATTGTGAATGGAGTACAAAATAGATTGAAGGAAGATTTCAATGTCTCATATGACGAGGTGTTGAGATTTCACACCAGGATATGCGTACCAAATGACGCTGAGATTAAAAGGACTGTTATGGAAAAGGCACATCGTTCTCTATATATAGTGCATCCAGGGAGTACAAAGATGTACAAGGATCTGCAGGAACCTTTTTGGTGGTCTAAGATGAAAAGAGAGATCACTCATTTTGTTGAGCAGTGTCTGATGTGTCAGTAGGTAAAGGCCAAGCACCAGAGGGCAGTAGGATCGTTGGAGCCACTTCTCATTCCTAAGTGCAAGTGGGAGCACATTTTCATGGACTTTGTCATGGGATTGCCATCAGCACTTCATGAACAGAATGCTATCTGGGTAGTTGTTGACAGACTGACAAAGACTGCCCCTTTCATTTCGGTTAAAGTTAGTTATTCCATGAATAGGCTGGCAGAACTCTATGTGCAGAAGATAGTTAGATTGCTCGGGGTGCCTATGTCCTTCATTTCAGATAAAGACCCGCTTGATCGGTGCAAAATTGCAAGTGCACAGTATCGTAGTTTTGTAATAAAGTGTTGAGAAGAGTATCGTCCTTAGGGATTGGTGACTTACGTTTGCCAAGTACCAAAATTTTACTAATCTTGATTTTATTTAGAAAATAAACTCATATTTTTATAAGTGCAAAAATTGAAATAAACTCAATTTAAAGAAAATATTCAAAGGAGAATGAAATTGTTTGCTCAAGTATCAAATTAATGAGACAGAAAAATTCTAGGAAATCGATATCACCTAGTTTCTCACTATGCTTTACTAATCTAGCAAATAGGAATTAATTTTCTCTGTTTATTAGCAAATCTCAAATTCATCCAAAAGTCTCTCTCGATGGTCAATTGGAAACTATTCTTGTTCATTATTTAGCATAAGAGTATGCAAATCAATAAAGCAAGAATGCATTAAGACCCACAATTTTAATACTATATAGGTTCATACAAGTCTTCGATCTTTACATTTACCTATACTGAAATATCCTATATCTATCCTATAATTCCCCCTTTCGGTAGCAAATCACAAGATCAAGATCATTTAATTAATGACCAGTTAATTAAAAGCAATAAACTCAAGATAAATCAGACAAACTTAGATGAAAATTACTTCAGATTAGCATAGAAAAGATAGCATAGTTCGAAACCAAATTACATCATTTTCCTAGAAATAATTGAATTAGTTCATGCTGAAAATAAAATCTCGCATAAATGAATTCATCATATTTTCATTTCTCTGGAGAATAGAATAAAACCCAACACCACGAGCACCACCGTTGTGTGTTGCATTCGTGCTTCAAGAAAAACCCCAAGAACTGCTGTGCGTCTCTCTTCAAGTCTCCAAAACAACCTCCTGCTATGGCTGCTTCTGCCTTTAATATAGAGAACCCTCCAGTGCATGCCCTCTTTAAAACTCCAAAACCCTCCAATTTAATTCTTGCATGGTCGAGTCACATCAAGAACTAGCCACACTTCTTTCTTTTTCTCCAATTTGCTCCACAAGACTGGCCCACCAATTTTTACTTTTCAAGATTCTGCTTCCAATTCACTATTTCAATTTGGCAGCCTAGCAAGCAATTCGGCCTTTGAGCTCTAGCCCTGCTTGAGAAGCCTCCTCCAATTTTCTTTTCCTTTTTTTTTTTTGATGCGCCTCACTCCCTTTGCATGGCACTATTCACATGCCTCTTTCAAAGCCCACTATCTTGACTTTTCTTCTTTTGCTTCAAGGTGTACATGGCTAATTTTTTCTTCTTCTTCTTTTTTCTTCTACACATGGTTCAAGCTACATGGCCGAGCTCCTTTCACGTACGCGCACATGGCTCATAACCTTGCTTTATTTTTAAATTTCAGATTTAATTTCCAAAAGAAATTCTTCTTTCTTTTCTTCAAATCTGCAATAAAATCAAATGACCACAGTGAGACCTAAAATTGGAAAAAATTAAATAAAATTAGGCCAAAGTTTAATGTTAAGAAGTGCTAAATTATTCTAATTTATGCCACTCATCAAACCCACAGTTTACTTCCCGGCTTTGGAAGAGTCTACAGGAAGCATTGGGATCTCAACTCACTTTCAGTACTGCTTTTCATCCACAGACCGATGGTGTTGACTTTGGTGCAATCCCAAGAGGGGGAGGGGGGTGAATTGGAGATTTAAAAATTCTTCCTAGGTTCAACTAATCCAGCAACAGTATTACACAACCAATTGCAGAGATGATATATCAATTAATTTTTAGCACATGCAAACTAATTCCAGTATCTCTCAACCAAACACAATAACGTGTCAACTAGTTATGTAGTATATTCAGCAGGGAAATTAAATCAAACACAAAATAGAATATAAAGGACAGAAAAGAAAAGGTGACACCAAATATGTTATCGAGGTTCGACCAACTGTGCCTATGTCCCCATCTTGGCTCACAAGCATAAGGATTCCACTACGGCTCACTTAACGGGTGGAGCAGCACCATTTACAACTAGGTCAAACTACCAGGACTGACCTCAACCTTTACAAACTCTCCTTGTGGGATGGGGAAGGCCCTAATAACTGATCCTTCAAGGCTAGATCAAACCTCCTTAGGCCACGCCTAGAATACAACAGATAATTGAAATTTGCGTACAATTTAAGCACATCTACACAAGCATATATGTACCACAATATAGTCCAAATAAATATGCACACACAGATAATATGGATTTAATGCCCATGTGAGATCTTGAAAAACATAGTTCAAGATAGTGTATTGAACAAGTGAATATCCAAGAATACCTTAAAACCCTAAGCAAGTATCAAAAAAATAATTTATCAAATACAATCACAACAGATACTTTAGGGTTTAAGCTTGCAATAGATTTATCAAATGGTGTATGCAAGCTTTCAAGTCTTGCAATATGAATGCCAAGACTAGCAAGCTAAAATCAGGGTCTTCCTAATCAAATATTTATCTATTAAATACTATAGGAAAGATCAAACAAGAAAAACTCTCAGAAAATAGTTTTTCAAAATGTATGTGTATAAGAGAGTATTTTCCAAAGGAATAATGTGAAAATATGTATACAATGACCACACACAAATCCCTTCAATTTTGCAATTAGTGCAAGAAAGGCAAACAACTAATACAAACTCTCTATATCAGAAGAATGATTGCTAGTGAATATCAAATAGAGTATCAAAAAGTATGAGCTTGGAATGTGAAAGATATTGCAAAAAGGGTATGAAAAATTGAGAGAGAATTTCTTAATCACTTTTTTCTAATCATCACTAATTAAGTTAAATGAAGTGGTATATATAGGTGGGATGCAAAAAGTAACCATTGGGACACAATGGGGAACATTAAAAATGTTTAATTTGAATTTTAACCCGAGTTAACTTTAATTACTGCAGTAAAAATAAAGCAATCCGAGAGTTTCGATCACCCGAGCCATAGGTTCGGTCGCCCAAACACTCATATGCAAAAAAGCTACTTTTGAAGTTCGGGTGCCCGGGGTTAAGTTCGGGTGGCTGAGGTTAGGGCGATTTTCAAAATGTCTGAGGTTCGGTCACCTGAACCTAAGTCCAGTCTGCCGAACCTCTCAGTTCAGTCGCAAGAGGTCAAAATGACTGTGGAGTTTGGGCACCCGAGGACGTTGGAAAAAGTTAGGATTTGAGTTTAGTCGATCAAGGACCCTTAGTTCAAATCAGTTCGGTCACTTGAAGTCAGGTCAACTTTTTTACTTTTCTACGTGGGATGCAAAAAGTAACCATTGGGACACAATGGGGAACATTAAAAATGTTTAATTTGAATTTTAACCCCAGTTACCTTTAATTACTGCAGTAAAAATAAAGCAATCCGAGAGTTTCGATCACCCGAGCCATAGGTTCGGTCGCCCAAACACTCATATGCAAAAAAGCTACTTTTGAAGTTCGGGTGCCCGGGGTTAAGTTTGGGTGGCTGAGGTTAGGGCGATTTTCAAAATGTCTGAGGTTCGGTCACCTGAACCTAAGTCCAGTCTGCCGAACCTCTCAGTTCAGTCGCAAGAGGTCAAAATGACTATGGAGTTTGGGCACCCGAGGACGTTGGAAAAAGTCAGGATTTGAGTTTAGTCGATCAAGGACCCTTAGTTAAAATCAGTTCGGTCTCCTGAAATCAGTCGACCAAGGCATTTTGAACACCAAGGTTCGGTCACCCAAACCCCTATCATTTTTAAGATTAGGTCCAGTTTATGATTTTAAAGTTCACCCCTGATTACATAGTTGATAGTGGAGATTAGTCTAAGTGTTTGAGCAAGGACCTAGGGTCTATCTTAGGTCTTTTTACTCAGTTCCAAAAATCCGATGTCGGTTGACCTTCCCTAAGGTCAATCTATGATCTTGAGCATTTAGTCCTATCATGCATATGACGCAATTATTACGGACCATATTATATTACAAACCAAGCAAAAAATGAATGCAAATACAATATCAAATAGGTCTTCTTTCTTTCACTTCCTTAGATGCCATATATATAAAGCATAATCTTTGCAGCCCATATGGCCTCCTTGAGTTCCTACCATCAGTGCATGCTAAGGATGAACCTGTTCAAGAAGCTCAGTGCATATGTAAGAAACATTGATTTTGTCAAAATCAAAATGGGATCAGACTTATAGAGTCAACAGATGGTCAGTTTGAGAGGACCATTCAAATTCTGGAGGATATGATGCAAGTGTGTGAACTAGATTTTGGAGGTAGTTGGATTAAATATCTGCTATTAGTTAAGTTCGCATACAATAACAGTTATCAGACCAGCATCGGGATAGCACCATATGAGGCACTATAGGGTTGGGGGTGTCGATCTCCATTGTATTGGGATGAGGTCTGTGAGCAGTAGATTTTGGGGCTAAAGCTCTTTTAGTAGACCTTTGAGAACGTCCAGCTTATTATGGAAAAAATTAAGACAACACAGAGTTAGCAGAAAAGCTATGCGAATATACGTCGGCGAGAGCTGGAGTTTAAGATAGGTGATGCGATATTTTTTAGGATTGCTCCGATGAAAGGAGTAATGAGATTTGGGAGAAAGGGAAGCTAAACTCTAAATACATCAGGCCATTCAAGATTCTGGAGAGAGTTGGTCCGATGGCATACAAAATAGCATTGCCCCCAGTACTGTCTAGGATCCACGATGTGTTCCACATGTCTATGCTGAGGAAGTACATTCTAGATCCTTCACATGTGATCAGTTATTATTGGCCTAATAAGGCTTACAATTCTTATTTTGATGATAACAAATCAAATGATATGTTTAATATGTTTCAAGTAAAAGTTTTCAGGAAAATAACAGAGCTCAAGTACATAAGAAAGTTCATGAATTACAAAGAGCATGAAGAACAAAGTTATATTGAAAAGCTCAAAAGAAAGATTGCAACTACAAAGATGATGGAAGAACAAGTTTGAAGACTAAACAAATTATACTTTTAAGGATAGTCTAAAATGTAAGTACTTCAAAGTAAATCTCAAGTATAAAGTGATTTGAAGTTCATAGAAAGTCAAAAAATATGTTTTTATACATATACCACAAAGAATAATTTTCAAATCAATAAAAAGAAAGGGTTTAAGAAAAAGAAAATTTTTTGAAATAATGAAGGGCCAGGCGACTGCTAAATTAAATAGAAGGTTTTTTCTTAATTCAGTAGCTAGACAGGTGACTGCCTAAATTGACAGGCGCCTGTGTGAACAAACCAAGCGACCGTCTTGGTTTTGGCAGGTGACTGCCTGCATTCTGTGTTGAGAGTTGCTTTGTGACAGGCGACTTCCAAGTTGTGGCAGGCAACTGCCACTCGAACGTTGGCAATAAATTTCTCAACGAGAAGATTTTTTGAACCACGTTTTTGAATATATTTATTTCAAAATATTTGGAAATGAATTTTAGAAATCTTTGGGAGTAATGGATGATTTTTAAAGACTCTATAAATAGTCTTAATCTCAACATTTTAATAATATAGAGAAAAGTAAGCATAGAGAGAACATTGATGAGATATTCAAAAGAGTTTTGAAATTGAGAAATATTCTAAAGTTTCCAGATCTAGTGACTTTCAACAAATTTTCTTATTCAGAAATATTTAGAGGCTTTTAGATCAAAGTAGGTTTTCAAAGGCGATCTGAAATTGATTTACATTTTGAAGCAAAGTTTTCCAACAATCAGAATCTTTCATTTCTCTAGAAAAATGTTAAGTAATTCATACTAAGTATTGAGCTTGAAATTTCTTATATTTGAATTACTTTGACGTATAAAGTGAGCTGATCGTTGTACTAATTTACTCTATTGTAAGAGTTCTCTTTTGTACACAAATTTACTTATTATCTTTTCTAAGCGATTCAGAGTCGTTGAATCGTTGAACCAAGTAAGGGGTTATTATTTGGAAAGGCGGGCTCTAGCCTAATCGAAGGAGTGTGTTGTAAATTGGTATTGTTCCACCAGGTAACGGAACTGATATAGTGGAATCCTTTGGTGTTTTTTCCAAAGGCGAGGACGTAGGCTGTGTTGAAGCCAAACCTCATAAAAACTCTTATCTCTTTCTCTCTAATTTACTTTACATTCCTTACTTGCTATTGTTATATGATTTATATGTGCAGGTTGCAGGTTCTAAATTGAGAAAGAAACAAAAAGTACTTGATATTTAGAAAGTACATTTTGATTAATCATTTGCAGAAACCCAAGAAGGGAGTACGTTGATTAATCTACGGAAATCTTGATCAAGTAAAGTGTATGCTAAGAGATTACAGGGAAATCAACAAAAGCTTTTACATTTTGATTGAGTGATTGAATTATCATGATTTCATTGATTGACTTGTAAATTTAAATTTCAATATTCTTGAGTGTGGTTATCATTCATATATATCTTGTTTTCTGGGTTGTTAAAATCAAAAGTATATAAATCATTAAAATATAAAAAGAATCCAATTCACCCCCCCTCCTAGGAAACTATTCCTCATTTCAATTGGTATCAGAGTCTAGTTATAGAAATTCCTGACAAGAATCTATAAAAAGATCAAATGGCAAATATTGGAGTAGCACCTTTTGGTGAAGGACAATCCTCAACTCGTCCACCAATCTTTTGTGGACACAACTACACTTTTTGGAAAAAGAAAATGGAAATATGTCTCCAACACATGGATTGGAAAGCTTGGGAGGTTGTCATGGATGGAAACCTTATTCCCTCTAAGTTAGTTGATGAAAAACATATTCCAAAAGAAAAGAAAGACATGACCGACTCAGATTATAAAATGCTTCAAATTAATGCAAGTGCTATAAATGCATTATATTGTGCACTTGATGCAAATGAGTTTAATCGAGTCATGGCCTGCAAAACAGCTAAGGAGATTTGGGATAAACTAGAGATAACTTATGAAGGAATAGTTAATGTTAGAGACAATAAGATAAACATGCTGACAAGTGAATATGAAGCTTTTAAAATGAATTCTGAAGAAACAATATCAAGCATGTATACCAGATTTACCCACATAAGAAACTCTCTAAGTGCCTTAGAGAAAAACCTATACTACATAAGAAATGATCAGGAAAATTCTAAGAGGTCTACCTCCTATTTGGGAACCAAAGGCCACAGCTATCATGGAAGGTAGAAATCTTAAGACTACTTCTTTGGATGAACTTATAGGCTCACTTCTTACATATGAAATGGCACTAAAAGAAAGGAATCCTGAACCAAAGCATAAAAATCCATAGCTCTAAAAACATCTAGCCATAGTTCTAGTGAAGAAGAAAGTGAAACAAGTGACCTAGATCAAGATGAATTGGCATTTATTACAAAAAGACCTGAAAAATTCTATAGCAGAAATAAAAGGTTTCCTAGAAAATTCTATAAAAAGAAAACTAAAAAAGGAGATACAAGTAGGAAAGAAAATAAAGGAAAAAAAGAGCCAATCTGTTATCATTGCAAAAGTCCAGGGCATATTAAATCAGAGTGTCCATTATTCAAGAAAGGCAAGAAGAAAAAGAAGGAAGCAATGAAGGCTACTTGGGATGATTCAAGCTCCAGGGAAACTGAAACTGAATCAAGTGAGCAAGAGATGGCAAATATCTGCTTCATGGCAAACGATGAAGAGGTAAACTCTTATTACTTTTCAACAGAATCTCAAAATATGTCGTGTGATGAGTCATGTGATAGTTTGCCTTCTTATAAGGAATTACAAACTAAATTATTTTCCCTACATAAAAGATTTATAAAAGTGTCTAAAAGAAATATAACTTTGAAAGATCAGAATCAAAAACTAGTAAAGCAACTAGAATCATTCAAAGTTATTGAAGAAGAAAGAAATAATTATATTAAGAAGCTGGAAGAAGAAATAAAACAAGAGTTAGATAAAACTCATATAGATGGTTTGAATAAGAAAGATCAAGAAATAAATGAACTCAAAAAGATAGTTAAGGATAAGGAAAAGATTATCTATAACTTCACTAAAGGTAAAGAGAATTTTGAAAAGATGATTGGACGGCAAAGGCTTCATGGAAAAAAAGAAGGAATAGGCTACAATGGTAAAACAAATAAAAAGAACAAGAAGCTATACATGGGATACTTTAATAAGGAAGCTAGGTTTTATGCTAGGACTTCATCAAATAACAAATATGAACACACCACTTGCTATATGTGCAAGACTAAAGGTCATATAATGTTTAATTGTCCATTAAAGAGAAAATATGTTAAAGTCCAAGGAGAATGGAAGACAAATAGTGGAACTAACAGTAAAACAATAAAAGTCAAAAGAATTTGGGTTCCAAAAACTAACACTTAGTGTCCCTCATTATAGGTTTGCCTTAGGACAACAATGACAATGGACAAATGGTATTTAGATAGCGTATGCTCAAGACATATGACCGGTGACAAGAACAAGTTCACTACCTTAAAACAAAAAGATGGGGGATACGTCACCTTCGGCGACAACGCCAAAGGCAAAATTGTCGGTATAGGTAAAATTGGTAAAGAACCTTCACTCACTATAGATAATGTGCTATTAGTAGGACTAAAACATAATCTTTTAAGTATCAATCAATTAAGTGATAAAGGGTTCGAAGTAATGTTCATGAAAGAAAAATGTGTCATCCAAAATCCCAAAAATAAAGAAACCTTGTTTATGGCTCATAGAATAAATAACGTTTACTATATAAATTTTGAGAAAATAACAAATCAAAACATAACCTGTTTAACAGCCATGAATGAAGCAAGTTGGTTATGGCATAGGAAATTAGGACATGCTAGCATGGACCTACTATCTAAATTATCTAAGAAAAATCTTATAAAAGGATTACCAAATATTAAGTATGTAAAAGACAAGATATGTGATGCTTGTCAAAAGGGAAAACAAGTAAAAACAAGTTTTAAAAAGAAAAAATTAATATCCACTAAAAGACCTCTAGAACTCCTACACTTAGACTTATTTGGTCCAACTAGAACATTAAGCTTAGGTGGAAAATAATATGCTTTTGTAATAGTAGATGATTTTTCAAGATTTACTTGGGTAATATTTTTAGCAAACAAAGATGAAGCTTGCAATCAATTAATAACCGTATACAAGAAACTACAAAATGAGAAAGGTTATAGTGTAACAAGCTTTAGAAGTGACCAAGGTAGAGAGTTTAAAAATAAGGAAGTTGATAAATTTTGTAATGAACATGGAATAACTCACAATTTTTCAGTACCTAGAACTCCACAGCAAAATGGAGTTGTTGAAAGGAAAAATAGAACTTTGTAAGAAATGGCAAGAATAATGCCAATAAAAATAGTTTACCTAAATATTTTTGGGCAGAAGCTATAAATATAGCATGTTCTATTGTAAACAGGGTATCAATAAGATCAAAAATAGATAAAACACCATATGAACTTTGGAAAGATAGAAAACCAAATATATCCTACTTTCATGTATTCGGTTGCAAATGTTTTATATTAAATACTAAAGATGACCTAGGAAAATTTGATGCAAAGTCAGATGAAGGTATTTTCTTAGGTTACTCTACAAATAGTAAAGCTTATAGGATTTATAATAAAAGAACCTCTACAATTATGGAATCAATTCATATAATTTTTTATGAATCAAATCATTAGAACATTAAAAATATGAATGATGAGAAAGAAGTCACTTCACAAAAGGAAGGTGTTCTTGAAATTAAAGAAGAAAAGAACAATGATGCATTAAATGAAAATCTTTCAGAAAAACTGAAACTTCCTAAAGAGTGGAAATATGACAAAAATCACCCAAAAGAACAAATTCTTGGTGAAACATCAAGAGGAATAACTACTAGAGCCACACTAAAAAATATTTGCAATCATTATGCCTTTTTATCCCAAGATGAACCAAAAAATATTGAAGATGCCTTAAGGGATGACTCTTGGATCATAGCTATGCAAGAGGAATTAAATCAATTTGAAAGAAGTCAAGTATGGGAACTAATACCAAAACCCAAAAATAAATCAATTTTAGGAACCAAATGGGTGTTTAGAAATAAGAATGATGAAAATGGAGTTGTTGTAAGAAATAAAGTTAGGTTAGTGGCACAAAGATATAATCAAGAAGAAGGAATTGACTATGATGAAACTTTTGCACCTGTGGCAAGGATGGAAGCCATTAGGATGCTTTTAGCCTATGCAGCCCATAAGGATTTTAAGCTATATCAAACGGATGTGAAGAGTGCATTTTTGAATGGATATATAAACGAAGAAGTATATGTCAAACAACCACCAAGGTTTAAGAATTCTAAAAATCCAAACCATGTATTCAAATTGACAAAAGCTCTTTATGGTTTGAAACAAGCTCCAAGAGCTTGGTATGAGAGATTAAGTAAATTCTTACTTAAAAATGAATTTACAAGAGGAAAAGTTGATAGTACCTTATTCATTAAAACTAGAAACAAAGATTTGTTATTAGTTCAAATATATGTGGATGATATTATATTTGGAGCTACAAATAAAGATCTATGTAAAGAATTTGCCACATGTATGCAAAAAGAATTTGAGATGAGTATGATGGGAGAATTAAATTACTTTCTTGGATTACAAATCAAACAAGCAAAAAATGGAATCTTTATAAATCAAACTAAATACATTAAAGACATATTAAAAAAGTTTGATGTGGAAGAAAGTAAACCCATAGGAACTCCTATGAGTACTTCAACTAGTCTTGACAAAGATGAAAAAGGGAAACAAGTCGATGCTAAGAATTATCGAGGAATGATAGGAAGCCTACTCTATTTAACAGCAAGTAGGCCAGATATTATGTTTAGTGTATGTATGTGTGCAAGATTTCAGTCAGCCCTAAAGGAATCACATCAAACAGCAGTCAAAAGAATTCTTAGGTATCTCCTAGGTACACTTGAACTAGGTTTATGGTATCCAAACGAATGTGGATTTGAAATGTTTAGTTATTCAGACGCAAACTTTGCTGGATGTAAAATAGATAGAAAAAGCACAAGTGGAACATGTCATTTTCTAGGACATTCTCTAGTTTCATGGTCTTCAAAGAAACAAAATTCTGTAGCATTATCCACAGCAGAAGCAGAATACATTGCTGCAGGAAGCTGTTGTGCTCAAACATTATATATGAAACAACAGTTAAAAGATTTTCAAATACAATATCAAACTATCCCTATCAAATGTGATAACACAAGTCTATAAATATTTCAAAAAAAAACCAGTATCTCACTCAAGAACAAAACACATCGATATAAGACATCATTTCTTGAGAGATTATGTACAAAATGAAGATGTAGTACTAGAATTTGTAAATACACATGATCAATTAGCAGATATTTTTACAAAACCATTGTCGGAAGAAAGATTCATATTTATAAGAAGAGAATGGGCATGCTTCACAGTCGTGAAGTAATCTAGAAACTATTCTGGTTGGCAGGCGACTGCCACCAGGGTACCAGGCGACTTCCTGGTTACTGTCTTTCAAAATTCTACAGAGACAAGCGCCTGCCACATTGAAGCAGGCAACTGCCTTGCGGCGGGTAGGGTTTAAAACCCTATTTTAAGTCATTTTAGAACCCACCAGTTGCCTGACCATTCATTTTTCTCTCAGAAACCCTTCGTCTCCATCATTTTTCATACAAAATCTTGCTCAAAACATCTTGAAACCTTGTATCAAATCCTTCCTCCACACAAAAACCGAGCTTAAGCTTAAAATCTCCTTGATTTTTTTTTTCCTTTCAAACATGCCTAAATCAAAATCCGTTGGTGTTAAAGGAACTTCCTCTTCCACAAGAATCAATAACGATGAAGTGGAGAAATGGTTAGTCACTCCACACGCCAAGGCTGAACCGCTATTAGGTAAATTTCTCAACGTAACATTTTTCAATACTAATTTTCCCGAAATCATGGAACTTTTCAAGAACATCGGGTGGGATAAGTTTATCACTTACCAAGCTAAAGGCTATTATCCAAATGTTGTACTTATTTTTTATGCAAACATGGAGCGATGCGAAAATGAAATCAAAACAAATTTTCTTGGGAAAGACATCCATCTAAATCCCATATCTTTGGGAAAGATTCTTTGAATTAAGCCAGGGGATTTTGAGATTCATATTATTGAGAAACAATAGATTATGGCTCAAGGATTCACACCACAAGAATTTTTGCCACTGGTTATAACTGACACTCCAGTAAACTTTGGTCACCCTCCACTTTATAAGCAACTTAGTTTGAAAGCCCTCATTTTGCACAAGATTATTACATACAATATTTTACCACGATCTGGTTCTCACGATCACATTTCATTTTTGGACTGTTTTGTAATGTAGTGCATTCTAAAAGGGAAGAAGATGGATCTTTCAAGTTTGATCATACAGTGGATTATCATGAAAGTCGATGCTCCTCGTATTGTTTTACCCTATGCTGGAATGCTAAATATGGTTTTTTCTCATTTTAATGTTTTAACACCATCATTCAATTTCACTAGCAAGACTCACTATGATATCTTTTCTGATACCGTTCTCAAACGGATGGGGTATAAGAATTCTCCACAAGGGTGGTTTCATAAAGGCCATAGGAATGTCTCATCTACTCCACCACCTCCTTTATCTTTTTTTTCAACACCTTCAGTTCAGCTTGCTCCAACCACTCCTTCATGGTTTGCTCCATTTTTTAACCATTACATGACATTTAGTGATGGTATGAAATCTAGTCTCAGTACTTTACAAGAGAAATTCACAGCCATAGAAACTCATTGTTCACAAATTGATAAGCGAGTTGAAAAGATTAAAAAACAGTTGACTAGTTCCTCTAAAGGAAAATCTCCAATGAGTATCAGTTCTGCTACATCCAGTGAGGATGAATCTGCAGAACAAGAAGAAGAAGAAGATGAATCTGGGGAACAAGAAGAAGGAGAAGATGACAGTGAACAAGAGGAAGGAAATCATAACTCTGAAGAACAAGAAGAAGAAGACAATGAAAGTGAAAATATGGAAGCCTCAGACTGATGTGCCTTTATCTATCTTTTTTATGTGTTTATATGTGTTCTTTTGTGTGTTTTTATGTGTTTTTATCGGCTAAGCTATCTTTGGTGTTCTAAAATTAGTATTTTGACTTGCAGCATTTCTCTGTTTTGTACTTTTTTCTCCTTTTTGATTGATGTCCAAAGGGGGAGAATGTTTTGAGAGGAAGATGTAAGTGCAAAAATATGATACAACATGAAAAGTATGGTTTGTGAAATTAGAGTATGTATGGTTTGTGAAGCTTATTGATAGGGGGAGCCATGAATATTAAAAGCTTATTATTTTTGCTCTCGATTTGTCATCATCAAAAAGGGGGAGATTGTTGGCCTAATAAGACTTAAAATTCTTATTTTGATGATAACAAATCAAATGATATGTTTAATATGTTTCAAGTAAAAGTTTTCAGGAAAATAACGGAGCTCAAGTGCATAAGAAAGTTCATGGATTACAAAGAGCATGAAGAACAAAGTTATATTGAAAAGCTCAAAGGAAAGATTGCAACTACAAAAATGATGGAAGAACAAGTTTGAAGACTAAACGAATTATACTTTTAAGGATAGTCTAAAATGTAAGTACTTCAAAGTAAATCTCAAGTATAAAGTGATTTGAAGCACATAGAAAGTCAAAAATATATTTTTATACATATACCCTAAAGAATAATTTTCACATCAATAAAAAGAAAGGGTTTAAGAAAAAGAAAATTTTTTGAAATAATGAAGGGTCAGGTGACTGCCATGATGAGGCAGGCGACTGCTAAATTAAATAGAAGGTTTTTTTTAAAGTCAGTAGCTAGACAGGAAACTGCCTAAACTGACAGGCGCTTGTGTGAACAAACCAAGCAACTGTCTTGGTTCTCGCAGGCGACTGCCTGCATTCTGTGTTGAGAGTTGCTTTGTGACAGGTGTCTTCCAAGTCGTGGCAGGCGTCTGCCACTTGAACGTTGGCAATAAATTTCTCAACGAGAAGATTTTTTGAACCATGTTTTTGAATATATTTATTTCAAAATATTTGGAAATGAATTTTAGAAATCTTTGGGAGTAATGGATGATTTTCAAAGACTCTATAAATAGTCTTAATCTCAACATTTTAATAATATAGAGAAAAGAAAGCATAGAGAGAGATGAGATATTCAAAAGAGTTTTGAAATTGAGCAATATTCTAAAGTTTCCAAATCTAGTGATTTTCAACAAATTTTCTGATTCAGAAATATTCAGAGGCTTTTAGATCAAAGTAAGTTTTCAAAGGCTTTAGATCGACCTATCTTCAAGTATTCAAAATTTTGTTTTCAAAGGATCTAAAACTTTTTCAAGGTTAAATCTCTGATCTGAAATTGATTTACATTTTGAAGCAAAGTTTTCCAACAATCAGAATCTTTCATTTTCTTTGGAAAAATGTTAAGTAATTCATACTAAGTATTAAGCTTGAAATTTCTTATATTTGAATTACTTTGACGTATAAAGTGAGCTGATCGTTGTACTAATTTACTCTATTGTGAGAGTTCTCTTTTGTACATAAATTTACTTATTATCTTTTCTAAGCGATTCAGAGTCATTGAATCGTTGAACCAAGTAAGGGGTTATTATTTGGAGAGGCGAGCTCTAGCCTAATCGAAGGAGTGTGTTGTAAATTGGTATTATTCCACCAGGAAACGGAACTGATATAGTGGAATCCTTTGGTGTTTTTGCCAAAGGCGAGGACATAGGCTGTGTTGAAGCCGAACCTCGTAAAAACTCTTATCTTTTTATCTCTGATTTACTTTACATTCCTTACTTGCTATTATTATATGATTTATATATGCAGGTTGCAGGTTCTAAATTGAGAAAGAAAGAAAAAGTACTTGATATTTAGAAAGTACATTTTGATTAATCGTTTGCGGAAACCCAAGAAGGGAGTACGTTGATTAATCTATGGAAATCTTGATCAAGTAAAGTGTATGCTAAGAGATTACAGGGAAGTCAACAAAAGCTTTTACATTTTGATTGAGTGATTGAATTATCATGATTTCATTGATTGACTTGTAAATTTAAATTTCAATATTCTTCAGTGTGGTTATCATTCATACATATCTTGTTTTCTGGGTTGTTAAAATCAAAAGTCGATAAATCATTAAAATATAAAAAGAATCCAATTCACCCCCCCTCTTGGGAAACTATTCCTCATTTCAGTTATGAGTCTTGGGAGCGCGGGGACACTTTGGCATATGATGAGATCGCAGTTCAGATTCTAGACCATAAGGAGCGGGAGCTACATCTAAACATTTCCGCTTGTGAAAGTACTTTGGCGTAATCACGCAGTGAAGGAAGGTTCATGGGAATTAGAGATAGAAATACGTCAAAAGTATCCATAGCTATTCAGAGAGGCTCAACACTGAGCAGGTAGGTATGACACCAAGTAAGCGTTGGTTTGTATGTATAGTGTTTAGAGTAGGTTTGTTTATGGTTTAGAATATGGATGGTCTTTGGGAGAGTTTGTATGGTATTGTAATCTCCCAAAACATTACGTGTAACCATGGTATTCATCCACCATAAGTGAGGGTAATTAATAAACTTGGGATGGGGTTGCTATGTAGGTGGTCGCCGGCCCTTCCTAGAATCAGATTAGCAAATCAGGGATAATTCAGTGGATGTGATGGAAATCAGTTAGTAAATTTCAAAGAAAATTTTTCATAAGGGGAGGATGTAGTAACTCGAACTAAGAAAATAAAGAAATAAATAAATAAAAAAAAGGAAAAAGGAAAAATAGGAAATTGGTTTGGCCAGAACCAAACCGTCGCCGATTTTGTGAGGTTCAGAAAAAAACCATCAACGGTTTTCCTGCAGGCAAAGTTACTTAAGGGCTTAGTTATGTTTATTTCTTTATAATTCTCAAAACTCTCTCTATCTCTCTCTACTTAGGGTTTTTGGAGACCTTCTCTCTCTCTCTCTCATCTCTCACTCTCTCTTTAGCCTCAGGAACTCTTCGCAAGTGTTCTTCAACTCTCTCTCCTTTCTCCCAACACGTAGGCCAACGATATTCAACAAGTTCGAGTGGTTAGGGTTTTCATGGTTTTGAAGGTTTTAGGCCGTTTCTTCAGAAACCGGTAAAGGGATTATATTATGTTAGTTAATATGGACCGATTAAATTGTAATTTATGTTTGCAGAAACAGTATATATGATTTTCTGAATGAATCGAGTATATGGAAATAGTTGTTTTGACTTTTATACATTTTTGGGGAAAACTAACATGAATGGTTTGAAGACCTCCTATTTTCAATAAAATATGTAGTTTGAGTTAAATAAAGCCCTGGAGATGCCCATACCCCTGTTTTTAACAACTTGTATATTTTCCATTCAATTTATTTTATTTATGGTTTATCAGATAAAAATTGTGTGGCATTAGAACAATTTTTAAATGGCATATATGAATAGAATATTTTAACTAATATTACACAGTATGATGTGACGGCTATAAGCTGAAATGTGATGTGATGGCTATAAGCCAAGATTGATATGATGGCTAGATGCCGAGATTTGATATGCCAGTTTTATACCAAGACAGAATATGACAGATATTTTACAAGAATATGAACAGCTTATGTTTTATACAGTTTTTATTGCGTAATTTGTCATATATGATTTAAGAACCCTGTGGATATGAGATGTTATATTATGAGCAGGGTACTATAGCTATGAGTTGGCTCTGAGTGCAATCACATGAGGATGGAAGTGTGATACGGGATAGTCAATTGGAGACCTAGGTACAATACTATCTCAAGGCTATTCCAGGGGCCCCATCCGAAATAGTTTCGGGTGACCCTTCTCGATGCAATTCCGGGTTAAGAGTAGGCACAATCGTACTTACTACCTTTTCTGATTCAACTATGGTTGGCTGACCATATGCTGAGCCTAGCCTTCGGGCCGCACAACCTGTCATGGGGGGAAGCATGTCGTATGAGTATGTGAAAGTGTGACGACACTAGTTCAGCAGTCCAGGTTGTATCTTCTAGGCATATATAGGCAAATTTACTATAAAATGGGCTATATTGAGCTGACAGTTTATTATTCAAAACTTATGTATTTTTAGTATTACAAATCAGTACAGTTTAAATGTCATTTCATATATAGTTAAATAATTGAAGTTTTATATTCACACGGGAACTCATGCTAGCACACACTGATAATAATATAATATATCTTACTAAGAAGTGTCTCACCCCATTATACATATTGTTTTTCAAGTCCTTCAAGAATCGTGCCTAATTCACTACAGGTTAGGGATTAGACTTTTTGGGGTGATAAACAGAGTTGGTGAGCCATCGGCTACTACATTTTGTTATTTTGTTGGATTGTATTATATAGACAGGTAGTTGTATGTATATATTTGGGAACAGTTAGAACTTTGGTAATATGTCTGAGGTATTTCCTTTTGCTATATAGTTTTATTTCCCTTAATGACAGGTGCACCCGGGATTCCCTGGTTAGGGCGGGTTGTAGTATTTATGGTATCAGAGAGTTTATATGTTTTATCTAGCACTCTAGGCCCATGTGGCAGATCGGGGCGCTACATGTACCTGTAGATGTTATGCTTTATCGTGAGATAATTGGTAGCTTACTATATCTGACTGTCAGTAGGCCTAACATAATGTTTAGTGTATATTTGTGCATGAGATTTCAAGTTGCACCTAAAGAGTCCCATTTATTAGCTGTCAAAAGAATACTTAGATATCTAATTGGAACCATTGAACATGGATTATGGTATCCTAAGTATACCTCCTTTGAGATTGTTAGCTATTCGGATGCTGATTTTTTCAGTAGTAAAGTAGATAGAAAAAGTACGAGTGGCATATGTATTTTCTTAAGACATTGTTTAGTATCTTGGTTTTCAAAGAAGCAAAATTCAATTGCTCTTTCCACAGCCGAGGTTGAATGCGTAGCGGCTAGAAGTTGTTGTGCTCAAACGCTATACATGAAGCAACAACTTATGGATTTTCGATTACACTATGACACAGTTCCTATAAGATGTGATAATATGAGTGCAATAAACATCACAAAGAATCCTATATCACATTCACAAACCAAACACATAGAAATTAGATATCATTTTCTTCGTGATCATGGGCAAAAAGGAGATGTGACACATGAATTTGGATGCATAGATAAACAATGGGTAGACATATTCACGAAACTACTTCTGGAGGATAGGTTTATCCAAATTAGACGTAAATTAGGTCTGATGCATAGTCGAGAAGTTGCCTAAAGTTACAGTTGACTACATAATTAAGGGGGAGCAACTTTAATTAAAATTAACATTTGGTTAAAACTTTCACATTGGGTATCGAGAAGGTGGCTACTTTTTTTCATTTGGTATTAAATTTAACGAATGGTTATTGCATGTTAAATTTTTTTTATGGATACATGACACATGTTGATGTTCACATAAATTTTTGGACTTTAATGGACTGATTTACTTGTCTATGTCAATGTAAATTGAAATGTTGTGTATGTTAACATTTAAATTTGATTCAACAACACAGTTTTACCTTGACACATAAGAAAATATTTTTTGAAAATGGGATATATTTATGTTAGAACAATTTTTTATATACCTTTTTGTTGATGTCAAAAGGGGGAGAAGTATATAAGTATATACTAGCAAAAATAGTTTTGAATGAAAAGGGGAGAAGTTGTACTAGCAAAAATATTCACATTCTACAATGTGTATGAACTTTATTGTGTGTAAATTATATTTCTAAATTCTAATTTATGCATTATCTTAGGGGGAACCTTCTTAGGCGTAACCCATTTTTGCTCGAGTATTTGTCATCATCAAAAAGGGGGAGATTGTTGACTCTCTAAGTCCAATCTTGTTTTGATAATGACAAATCACTTGATATTTGACATGTGCAACTGAGTTTGTGAGCAGGATCATGATTTAGAATGTACAAATGGTAAGCATGATATGGAAGCCACGAGGAACCTAAAGTACAGATCACTTGGCTCAATCCATGGAACTAGAAGAGTAACAGGATGAAAAAGCAAGCTTCAAGTACAAGATCTTCAATGGGAATGCGCATTTAGAATTGAATGTATTTACATATTTCATATGATATAATTCGAAACTCAAATATGCCCTAGACTAACCTTAGGACTCATGCATTTCATAAAAGATTCATTTACATTAGTTCTAGGTTGAATGAATTTTTAGAGGCAAATTTTAGAGGCCTCGTCAACGAACCCCATGACCTCGTCGACGAACACATAAAGGCCACTTAGCGACAAACAGTTTGTTCTCGTCGACGGGAAAATACCGAGAGCCCAAAAAGTTCAGATAGATCTCTTGTCGATGAAATTATCCTCTTGTCGACAAATGTTGCGACAATGAATGTCATCTTAGCACGGACATAGAAGAAATTCTTTAATTCTAAATGATCCAATGACCATGATTTGATCAACTACCGAGAATGCTTATAAACCTAACTTCTAAACCCTAAAGCATTACTTTTTGCCTACATTTTGAGAGCTTTGAACATATTGCTGAACACGTGCATGCACTCAAAATGCAATCATGTCCAATTTTGGGCATTTGTTACGTTGATCAAAAGGCATTCATGCACATATTTTGCAATCATCGTTGGCATTGATGTTTGAGTATTTTGAACATTCAAATCTTATTTTTATTTTCCCATACTCATTATATTTAATATATTTCTTGGGAGCAAAAATCATAATCTGTGTATTTTATATTCATTGATTGAATAAAATACCTGAGAAAAGTTTTTCTAAAACTAAAATCTTTGAGATATTTGAAACTGTATTTTCATTCAAAGATTTGATATTTGGTTACTACAAAAACTATCTGATTGCAAATTCTAAGAGCTTCTAAATACATATTCTTGAGGAATATCTTTTAAATAATATTGTTTAAATCTTTGTAATATTCAAAGTTATATTTTTATTCAAAGATTTAGTTTTACCAATTATTTGATAGCAAGAACATTGATCTACATATTATTCAAGATTATTTTTAAAAGGATCTTATTTTATATTCTTGCATAAAGTACTCTAAAATCAAACCCTAAGTTCTCCAAAGCATTTATTTATAAAAATTATTTTTGGGAGATATTGATTAAAGGGTAGATTTGTGAAACATCTCATTCTTCATATAAAGATCATTTCTTTACATATATGTTGAGTTTCATGTTTTATAATATGATTATGTGTTAGGAATTCTATTGTACTCATTAGCTTGGTTAGAAGCATTTTGAGTTTTGCAGAAATTGTATTCATTATATTGTATTCACAGTTTGGGTTGTGAACCGGGGTTGAGGAGAAAGTTACACCTCTTGTAAGCAGCGGACTGTAAAGGGAAGTTACGTCCCAGTTAAAGGAGCAAAGATTAGTAGAATCCTTGAGTGGGTTGCTCAAGGTGAGAACATAGGTCGGGTTGGCTGAATTTCGTAAAATCGAGTTTGCATCTCTCTTACCCTTAATTGTTTTTTAATTTTTGCATAATATTTATTTATGTGAATATTGTGAATGTTTTGAATATATAGTAGGTTTGCAAAGTAATTGGCTAAAATCAGTTAATTGACAAAATCACTCATTAGATTGATTAATTGAAAAACATTGACCTAGTTGTAAGTAACTTGCAAGTTTGTAATTAAAAGTTTTCAAAATTAGAACTTGAAGGACTTAATTTTTTAAAATACGCAATTCACCTCCTCCCCCCCCCCCCTTCTTGGGATAATACCAAAATTCATAAGGCTATTCCCATTCTCTTTGAAGGATAAAGTCAAATATTGGTTGAAGTCTTTAGAACCTTAGTCAGTGACCAACTAGGTCACCATTCAACATGTTCTTTTACTGCTTTGATTTAAATACCTACACTTTAAATTTCCTGTCTTTAATTTTCATGCACTTTTATCTCTATGGTTGTGATGAGAGCCTAGGGTAAATGATAGCATAGTTAGGGATTCAGTCACTTATATGGAATAGGCTACGGTTCATGTATGGGTGTTCTCATGATCGCTGGATAGGGTATACCCTGGTTCTTGATCGTGCTACAAATGACTGGTGCACCTTTGCTACCCTATGCCACTTGAATGGTTCACTTAACCATTTAGCCTAGTACGAATAGCTAACCGGACATAACTATCGCACACGACAGCCTAAGTTTGATTCATAATCTGAGACCTACTTTCTAGGAGTAGTGTATATAATTTTCATGCTTTCATAGTTGATAGAAAAAATAATTTGAAAACCTCGCCTTTTTTTTTCCTTTTTATACAAAGCGTAGTAAATTAGGCTAGAAGTGGTAAACAACTGCACTGGAGTCCTTAAGGATTGATACCTGACTTGCTCATTGTTCTACTGAACTTGGGGTTAGTTAGGTTATAAATTTTATCTTTGGTAGTTAAAGACCCAAATCTTGGCGAGTTTAGTAAAACCATGTGGTTATCTCAGAGCTGTTGTGATTGAAACTGCTAATGTTTCTTCATAGTCAATCTTGGAATTCTAACCTAGTTCCCATGCACTTAAAGGAAAGCGAACTTTGTTACATGTAATTCCCTTGGTTGATTAACTAAATGGTGTATAAATCTCTCAGTTGATACTAAAATTCAGATTAATCTATCTCCAGTGTTCTTAAACTCAACAAGGTTTTTTCATGGCATGTGATTCTCATATTTACTAGAATTGCAGTTGGTAACTTCGCTTTGTACGAATTCATTCACTTTATTTGCTAGAGACTAGCAAAGAATTAGTTGGAGGGTGTGATTAAGTGTGAGAAACTGCATAATTAAATGTTTACATGTGTTTATTAGTTATTGTAAATTTGATTAAAAGTTAGTTATGCATATCATTTTTGTAATAGAGCTTAATTGAATCATTATTTCATTTTTGCCCTTAAATTTATAAGCACTTATGATTTATTGTTGTAGGGTATTTTTGGAAGAAAAATACAGCAACTAAATGGCAAAATAGTGGGGTTTCTTGGAAAAATAAAAAAAGAAGTAAAACAACACACGCAGAGGGCAATAGCTGGTACATGAAATAAAGGGTAGTGCGCAGGAAAATAGGGCTAAGACAGTGGGCAATGGCAGCAGTGACAGTGCAGCAGTGCAGTAAGGTAACGGGCAGCCTAGGGCATGAACAGTGCGCTGGAATGTCAGGTGAGGCAGTGCTGTGTGTGAAGGCGCACAGCAAAGTAAAACAAAACACTGGGACAGCAAATTAGTTCTGGTATGCATGAAATGCAGCATCTGGGACGTGAGGCAAGGGAGGACCTTATGCATGCAGGGGGCTCGGCCAAAGGATAAACCAGCAGCTGGGAATTAAAAAGAGAAGGAGGGGCAACAGCAGGGGAGAGAAAACACAACAGAGAGGAGCTGTGTGCTGGAGGCTCTCGGCCTAGGGATTTGAGCAGCAATAACTCTTCCTTTTCTCTTCTTTTATTTATTTTTCTTCTTCCTTCTTTTGTGCTGGTTGTATATGGATTTTTGCATGCTTAATTTATTCTGTAAAATACAGATTTTAAATAAGTTAGGTTAGATTTTAAGCTTGAGATTCAAGGAGTAACCCATGGCTGTTTTGGGTTAGATTTCCTCCTTTTCATGGAACTTTCATGTTTAACTCGTTGGATTGTATTTATGTTTATTTTTATAAAAGATTGAAGTTCTTTGTTCTTGATCTTGATTAATTGTAGATGTAAAGGCATAATTAATGCTTGAACTAGTAGCAAGACTTTTAATGATTAAATTTGTTATGCAATCCATTGTTTAATTATCTGATCATAATATCTTGGAATGAGAAAATGGTTGAGAGAAGAGGAAAGTATAGGTATATCCATTACCAAATTGAAAATGGACGAAACTTGCATTTCAAGTGTTTGATAATATGCTTCTGTGAACCTGTTTATTTTAGCTGCTATGTTAGAAATATATTTTTTGAGTCTTGATAAAATTTCAATCTTATTTTAACATCTTTTGAATCGGTTAATTTTTTTAGCAAACAAGTAGTTCATGATTTTGCTTACTATTTTCATAAACATAGCATTTTACTTCACCGTATTTCTCTTACATCATCATATTTTACAATAAACCTTCACAAATACTTTTATAATCAGTGGTTCCTGTGGAATACGATCCTAAACTTATCCTTGATATAACTTGACACTTCTGCACTTCGAAGCACATTTGAGACCACGTCCACTTGGTCCTCAACCTGTTAGCACGTCAAGATAGATAGCTTCAAGTGGAATTCCCAACAATCTCCCCCTCACTTGTGAATTTCAATTGCTCCCCCTTGAATGGAATCCGTCTCCCTCATGGGAGTAAGACCAATTTTCCAACAGTTACTCAAGTGGGTCTTATCACCACGACTTTCGTGCCTTGGATTGCAGTTCATGTGGCCTCTGAATCAATCCTACTTCCCACGTTTTGACCCTATTCAAATCCATCTTCTAGACCTAGGTGATCCTTATTGGCCTCAGTCACATACTTGGTCCTTCAACTATTAGCACGTCAAGAGAATTAGTTTCATGTCCCAACCTTTTTTTGTTTTTTTATAATGTTGCTCACCCAAAGTTACGAACCGTCAACTCTAATACCACTTGTCAACACTGAAAGAGTCCATGAGAAAGCTTGATATACATGGTTGAACACCAACTTTACCCAATTAAAAGCTTAAGCCTAATGGGTCTTAGGCCCAACCATGTATATAAGCACCCATCATCCATTCAATTTTTCTAATTTGGGACAAACTCACAAGTGGAGTTCTCAACAATGTTATTATCCAAACATATGACAAGACAAAAATCATAACTAGTTTGGTATAATTCAATTAATGTTGACTCTATGAGTCTAATCTCATTTTGATTATGACAAAACCAATGTTTCTTTCATGTGCACTGAGCTTCTTGAACAAGTTCATCCTTAACACGCATTGATGGTGTTGACCCCATGGGTCATACCCTGTTTTGATTATGACAAATACTCTAGTATTTAACGTTTACTAAGTTTGTGTGCAGGACCATTTTAGGAAGATCATATTGATGGCACATAGCAACTTAAGGAAAATGAAGACCCGTAATGTTTTTAATTGTTGTAATCTATATTTCATTTCACTGGGTCTATAATAATAACCATACAAGATTTGTAATAATCTGCATATCATGCATGTAGGATTATAAGCTCAAGACCTTAAAAAGACCTTAGGAAACACCCTTCGGTCGACCGACGCCAGATTTTTCTGGTAGGATAGAAAGACCTTAGGTCACTAAACAAATGCACAAACAGTCCTCATATCACTTACATAATCAGGAGAATCAATTGATTTAAAAATGGACTAAATAGACAAAATTTGCGAGAGGTCGGGCGACCGAACCCATCGTGTTCAAAACACCTCGGGCACCCGAACCACTGAGAAGTCAGCGGGTTGACCAGGTTTCCAGCAACTGAAACAAAAATGAGCGCATCTCCCTCCAGCAACCGGACCCATATCAGAGTGCTTTTCACCAACCCAGGCACCCGAACCTTTGCGTTCAAAAAGACCTCGAGCGACCGAACTTGTTGGTTCGGTTAATCGAACTCAGCTTCGGGCACCCGAACCGCAGATAAAAAGTTTCTGTCTTTGGTTCAACCAACCGACCCTGACTTCGGGCACCCCAACCTTTAAAAATTGAACTTTTGACTTAGTTTATTCGGGCACCCGAACCTCTGACTAAGCACCCGAATCTCGCGGGTTAAATTATTTTTTACCAGGGTTAAATTTAATTAAACAGGGTTAATTTTCTTAAACCGCTTTAAAACAATTTTAAGAATACTCTTGGTGTCCCCAATGGTCATAATTTTTCCTATGCCTATATATATCTTTTCATTTGCAAAATTAAGGCAAGATTAGCAAATAGGATTAACCAAAAATTCTCTCAAATTTCCTAAACCCTATTTGTTCATTCCAACCCCATACACTCATAATACTTCCATTTCTTTGAGAAATATTGTTTTGTGAGTGTTTTATTGATTATCCACTTTTCTAAAAACCCTCACTTGCTTTTGTACTTGTGATTTTCATATTGAGGGTTTAGCTGGATTTTTTCTCCAAATTTTATTTGTGGGAAAAATCTTTTAGCTAAGTGGGTCTTTGCATTGTCATTGCAAGACTCATTAGAGCTTATATTTTGTGTGCAAAAATATTTTTACAAAGTTATAATATTTTCAAACTACTCTTGTGCCTATTTCATTAAAGGAAAATATTTTGAATTAGTTTGAATATTTGATTAGCATCTTTGAAACCCTAATTTGTTATTAAGATTTGATTTAACATGTTTCAAAGATTATCTTGTTAGAACACTTTGCGCATATTTAAGATTATACATCCTTGAGTGTTGATTGCATACGTAGAGCACCAAACTTATAGTTCTTACATCATTAAGATGCATTGATTATATTGTGTGTAGTGGTACATATCTGCTTGTATAAGAAGTGTTTATTTGTACGAAAATTTTATATTGATTTTATTCCAGGCGTGGGCCTGAAGAGTGAGACTAGCCCTATTGAATAGTCCTGAATTGGCTTAGACCTGGTTAGGAAAGTTAGGTGTGTTGGTTGAAGTCAGCCCCTTGAATTGATGTGGCTGTAATCGGTGTCGCTCCCCCTGTTAAGTGAGCATTAGTGAAATCTTCAGGCTTGCGAGCTAGAGGCGGGGACGTAGGCACAGTTGGCCGAACCCTAATAACATATCATGTGTGTACTTTATATTCTCAACACTTTACATTTCTGCACGTGTATGTTATAGCACATGATTTAATTTTCGCGCATATTATCTACACATTTGGGTTTGTGTATATAGAAAGACCCTAGGTTGTGAAATATTGTTGTTGAACTAGTTAAACCTAGGAATAAATTTTAAATACCCAATGCACCCCCCCCCCCCCCCTCCTTGGGAATACACCAAAGCTAACATATGGTAGGAACACAAGGAAGCCAAACGAACTTCAAGATCAAAGCTTACTTATGGCATCTGAAGAAGCAAAAGAATGAAGACCAGTTTTATTATTGTATTTGCATTCAATTCATTTGGTTTGTAAGTTAATATGGTTTGTAATAATTGCATCACATGCATGGTAGGATTATATGCTCAAGACCATTGAATGACCTTTAGGATCACCTTCGAATGACCGACATCGGATTTTTTGGATTATCTCTCAAGACCATAGATCGACCTTAGGACACATAATGAACAAGTCCCTTAAGCCAAAATTGCAAACACATACAAATAAGGATAATTTTTATAAGGTCAAAAGAAGAAGAAAATTTTCAAGAGACCTCAGTCAGCCAAACCATTGGTGCTACAAACGCCTTAGTAGACCGACTAGCCAGAAAGTCAATTTGTTGACTTGGCTCGGTCAATCGAACCAAATTGACCATCCACAGTCGACCAAACCGTGACATGACCATTCCCACCTTTCTCAGCCACTCGATTGTTTAGTTCAAAATCACCCCAGGCGACTGAATTGTGACGTTCGGCAAACTGAACTACTCACCAGGCGACCGAACCTTGAACGTTTGGAAAATCACCTTGGCTTCAGCCAATCGGACTCCCCCTCAGGCACCCAAACTCAAAAACTCACTTTTTCTCTTTGTCTTTGTTCAGGCGACCGTCTCTAAGGACTGGGCAACCGAAACTCTCAAGTTGCCATAATTTAACCATGGTAATTAAGGTTAAAACCTCATTAAACATTTTCCAAAATTCCTCCTATGTCCCCAACGGTAATATTTTTGAGGATATGTATATATACTTATTCATTTGGAGGGATTAGAAAAGGGGATTAGCAATATAATTAGAAAAAATTCTCTCTAATTTTTCTTAAGCCCATATTGCTTAAACTTCATGTTTCCAAGCCAAAATTTTCATACTCTCACATTTTATTGCTTGCAAAATCTTTCTGAAATAGAGAGTTATATTTTCATGTGCTCCTTTTCTTGCAAACTAGTTGTAAGTGAGAGGGAGCTTGTTCCTTATTGTTGTGTGCTTACATACATTGCTTTTAAAGCTCATTACTCTCAATATTCCTATATTTCTTGATATTTTTCTTGGAGAGTAAAGCTAGGGTTTATCTTATCATATTTAATTGATAAATGTTATTTGAGAATAACCCTATTTAACTTCTGAGTCTTGGCATCTTCATTGTTAGATTCAAAAGCTTGCTTGCACTATTTGATCAACTATTTTTTAGCAAACTTGATCCCTAAATCTCAGTTGTGCTTAATATTTTAAAAATATTATTGTTGAGATTCTTACCTTGAGATTCAAAGTTCCTTTGATATTATATACTGATTATAATTTTTCTAAATCAAAGGTAGTCACTCTCACATGTACACACGTTTATGTACGTCTTTGGAGAGTTGAAATATTGTTAGATATTATCTCACTTAAGCATATATTCTTATTATATGTGAGTGCATATTTGAATCATAATATTGTACAAATCTGCTTGTGTTAGAAGCACCTTTCATTGTACAAAAATTTTATATTTATCTGTTATATTCCAGGCGTGGCTTGAAGGGGTGTTGATTTAACCCGCAAGGATCAGTTGTAAAGGTAGGGGTCAACCCTGCAAATTTGACCTAGGATATTCCCTTGCCCAATTAGGAAAGGGTGGTTGTAACTGGTGTCGTTCCACCCGTTAAGTGACCAATAGTGGTAATCCTTGGGCTTGCGAGTTGAGGTGGGGACATAGGCACATTTATCGAACCCCGATAACATTTTCGGTGTCTCCTTTACTTTTCTTGTTTTACATTCTATTGCTTGCTTAATTCTATTCATCTCCTAAATATGCTGACTTGTGAATTGTTGGGAGATACTAGAACTGTATTGTTTGTGCTGAGTATTGATTGATTTATCTTTTCTGCAACTTCATACGTGTTTAGACTGCCCCTAGGTTGAGATAAATTGAACAATTAATCATTCAACCTAGGAAATTTTAAAATCTCCAATTCACCCCTCCTCTTGGGAACACACCAATTCTAACAATTAAGTTTAGTTCAATATGATCGTGTAAACCTTAACTACTTCCCACATCTTGACCCTATTCAGATCCATCTTCCAGACCTAAATGATCCTTATTGGCCTCAGTCACATACTTGGTTCTCTAACTGCTAGAACATCGGGAGAATTAGTTTCACGTCTCGACTTTTTTTTTTTATACAATGTCACTCACCCAAAGTTACAAACCATCGGCTCTAATAACACTTGTCAGCACTGGAGGAGTCCATTGGTAGGCTTGATACACAAGGTTAAACACCAACTTAACCCAAAAATTTAAGCCTATTGGATCTTGGGTCCAACCATGTATATAAGCACCCATCATCCATTCAATTTTTCAAATTTGAGACAAACTCACAAGTGGAATTCTCAAATGTGTTATTATCCAAACATATGATAAGATAAAAATCATAACTAGTCTAGTACAATTCAATTAAGTTCAGTCCAATACGATCGTGTAAACCTTAAATACTTCCCACGTCTTGATCCTATTCGGATCCATCTTCCAGACCTAGATGATCCTTGTTGGCTTCGGTCACATACTTGGTCCTCCAATTGTTAGCACGTCGGGAGAATTAGTTTTATGTCTTTACTTTTTTCTTTTATACAATGCCGCTCACCCAAAGTTACGAACCGTCGACTCTAATACCACTTGTCAGCACTGGAATAGTCCATGGGTAGGCTTGATATACATGGTTGAACACCAAGTTACCCCAAAAAGTTTAAGCCTATTGGATTTTGAGCCCAACCATGCATGTATATAAGCACCCATCATCTATTCAATTTTTCTAATTTGGGACAAACTTACAAGGGTAATGTTCAACAATGTTATTATCCAAACATATGACAAGATAAAAATCATAACTAGTCTAGTACATTGATTGCATGGTGAGATACCAGAAAGATCTCCTCAATACAGCTTTAATTAAAGGTTGGGAAATTAAAATAAAAAAATAAAAAATAAAAAGATTATTCATATAATAACAGGTCCTACAAGATCTTTTATAGCCAATAACAGCAAAGAAATAGATATGTGGATATGGCAACAAAGATAAGGATAAGGAGCGACACTTCCCATTGGCTGCTCGAAAACTCATGGGCACATCTCGGCCTATGGGGTTCTGAAATTTTGCAACCCAACTTAAACGAACAACAGCCACAAGAATACCATTGAAATTAAACACACATGCTTCTGCAAAACATACAATACTTTTCCGCCTACTGCCCCTCAACACCAAAGTTTTGGCCGCAAAACATGGCGACCGTCACACAAGCTTCTCTTGCCGTTTTCCGGCCATGCAACCCCAAGTCCAGGTTCCTATCAGGCTCTTCCGGGAAACTCAACCAAAAGGATTTCTCCGTAAAAACGCCGGCGGCTTCTGCTCTCAAGGTTGAAGCTACCAAAGGCGAGTGGTTACCGGGCTTGTCCTCTCCGACTTACCTCAACGGCACGTAAGTCATTATGGAGATGAATCATCGATCATCTTAGGGTTGACATCTCCGTTGTATACGTTAAATTCTGTTTACGTTACATTTTGAAGCTTCCATGGAACACTTTCGAAAACACGTGTTTCAAAATTTCCATAATTTTAATTTGGAGTAATTGTATCATGAGTCTTTAAGTTCTCACTAAATTATTTATTCCCCAAAGTTTATTTGTGACTAATTAAATATTAAACAAATATGGATATAAAATCATGGGAATACATCAAATGATTTAATTAGAGCTTTGAGAAATGTGCTAAAATTTAGTAAATTCCTTAAACTACAGTGTAATATGCCTTATTAATTTTTTATACCCAAAACAAGATCAAAATATTGCTCTGCAATTCACTCTTATACTAATTTTACATTTTGAGTGGATGTTATATATTTGTAATATATACTAATAACGTTATATTGAAGGAATCAGCCTTCCCGGTGACAATGGATTTGATCCGCTGGGACTGGCGGAGGACCCGGAGAACTTGAGATGGTATGTGCAAGCAGAGCTGGTAAACGGGCGTTGGGCCATGCTGGGAGTCGTTGGGATGCTGCTGCCGGAGGTCTTCACGAAGATCGGACTAATAAACGTGCCAAAATGGTACGACGCGGGGAAAGCCGAGTACTTCGCGTCGTCGTCGACCCTGTTCGTGATCGAGTTCATACTGTTCCACTACGTGGAGATCAGAAGATGGCAGGACATAAAGAACCCAGGAAGCGTTAACCAAGACCCCATCTTCAAGAACTACAGCTTGCCTCCCCACGAATGCGGCTACCCCGGCAGCATCTTCAATCCCCTCAACTTCGCTCCCACTCTCGAGGCCAAGGAGAAGGAGCTTGCCAATGGTACGACCATCAACTACTTGGAAATTGTGTCTTATTGGGTATACTACCCTCCAGGAGACCCACGCCCGGCCCGGCCGGTTTTGCCCTATTTAACTTTCAAATAATTTCTCTACTCTTTATACATCATCAGAGAACATTAGACTGAGGTTTTTTGGGATTTTTGCAGGGAGATTAGCTATGTTGGCATTCTTGGGATTTATCGTCCAACATAATGTGGTGGGACAGGGACCCTTTGACAACCTCTTGCAGCACATCTCGGATCCATGGCACAACACCATTGTTCAAACATTGAGGGGATACTAAACCCGCTGGAGGAGATATGTGGAGATCTGGCTATATCTTTTGTTACGGGGAGTGATGAGGAACTGGTTTATGAATGGAATTCGATCTTCAGTGTGAACAAATTGAACCTTCAATGTACAGAAGGCATTACCTATTTAAACACTAAAATAATTACTTGTTTAGATTTATTGTTCCAAGCAAGCATGTGGTCATATTTCCATTTCCACCTTATTTTATATCAGAAATCAGATGTAACATAGGTGAAGGGAAACAAGCTGCTTGTGGTGGAAAAATATCGTGGAGAGACTGTTGGGGTAAAAAAAAAAGCAATTTAGGATCCCGAATTTATTATTTTTCAACTAATCAAGGAGCAAAAATACTTTATTTTATGTAAAGAGTACATTTTTACAGTTTTGTAAGTAGCACTACCCTTAACAACTTTGGGTTTTGATGAATAAATAGGAGAAATCTTCAGCAACTAACTTGGTCTAGAGAAACATAGACAATAAATAAATAACAGACTGGGTTTGCCAATGTTTTCTTCTTTTTGCAGTTATATATTGTACAGATAACATGTTCAATGACCAAATAAACATCACCGCGTCAATCCTTGAAGGTATGCCCGAATCAACATTCTAAACTTCATCTGGTGATTATGCATGAGAAACCAAAACCATTTTCAGCATCACGCTGAAAATTGAAGGGAACTTGTCGACCTCGTCCAAACCAAGTCCATCTACAATTTGATGCCGGGGAACATGACTCTAGAAAGTCAGTTTGGTTGCTGCAAGGAGCAACAAAACAAAGTTGAGACTGCAATGTCAACTACACAAATGCAATTAACAGGGAAATGGGAAACCATAAATTACTGGAAGAACACAAGTAGATGAGATATCTCGACCTTAAAATCTACATAATGAACAGGTGACAATATTACTTGATTGATTAGAGTTTCAACATATTGTAAAACATAGGTAAAGATGAGATGGTACAAAGAGGGAAGATAATCAACAAATGAAACTGAAAATCAGTCCATCACATCCCAAAATGAGGTTTGATTTATTGATTGTCATAGGTTCATTATTATTAGCATCAGAAAAATTGTAGGAAGAGTCGCCTGCCGCCTGTGCTTATGAGGACTGAACCATGAACATCATACACCAACTGATGAAAGATTCTAAATGCATCAACCATATATGATTGCTTGTGAGGATATTTTTCCAAGATACTTGTGAAGGTAATCACATATTCTAGCACAATCAAATGACTATTCGAAAACTCAAACTTAAAAATGGCGTGATTTAAGTATTGAACATATTAAAAATTAAAAATAAAACCAAAAAATCATTCTTAAAACTAAAACAAATTAAAATCATGATTTAAGTAGAAACAAATGCTTATTTCTGTCCTTCGATCAAATAACAACTAAAAATTAAGATTAGGATAAAAAAAAAAACCCACAAATTAAAATTATTATAATAAAAACTAGAAATATTAAATTTAGTTTACTTAATTGTTGCATCTCAAAACTCACTTTTTACTGGTACAACAAAAATCCTATTGTAGATGAGAATTGAAAAAATAAAAGAATAAATATTTCTTTCAAAATGAATTGTATTATTTTTTAAAAATTTTAGAAATTTATGGATAGTTTTACTTTTAATTATAATTTAAAAATTCACACTAATTATGTATAAAATGAATCATTTAATCCATCATATTTAATTCTACATATTAAAGTACTATGATGACAAGCTACTGAACAGCTAAAAGCCAAAAAAAAAACTGCTTTTTTAATTTTTCTCAAAAAGATTTGAAAACTAACAACGAAACAAAAATCCACCAACATAAAAAAATATTGTCATAATTTGTTTCTTACAGCCATGAAAGCAGAAAATGGAATAAAACATGATATCAAATAGCCCCTAATTAATTTATCTTGCACAAGTAGCTTCAGATTTCATTATCTCACTTCATCTTTTCTCCAAGGGTCTATTTAGATTTTGTGAGAAAATGAAAGGAAAATAAGAAGAAAATTAATTTTCCATTGAATTTTTTCTCTATATCAAATACTATAAAAAAAAAATTTAATATGATTAAAAAATTAAAAAAAATAAATGTTAATGATTAGTGAATCAAATTTTGGTTCCTTTATTTGGTATATTTTTTATTTTCTTTCACTTTCATTGATAACCAAACATGAAAAAGTGGATTCCTTCATATTTTCCTTTTCTTTTCCTAATATTTTTCCAATTCTAAATGGAACATAGAGGGAAAAACAGGAAAAAATATCTTGAAGTAAGCTTGATCATATAGTAAAACTGGTCAACCCAAAGATCTAAGTTTGGAAACACTTCGATAAATTTTTAAACATCTTATCATGGATAAATCCTTGTAGTTCTCTGACTATAAACATCAATAATGATTGCTTGAAAGCCAAGAAACTAAGATAGCGCTTGGTACATAAAATATCTATTCTGAAAAATATATTAGTTATAATAGGTTAGTTACAATTAGTTAGACCAAAAAAAAAAAAGATGATGTTACCATAAGGCAAATAACAAAGTCAAACTTTTTATAAATCCTTATCAAGGAATAGACAAGAAATAACTATTCCCAAACTTAATAAAAATGTTTATGATGTTGAACTAAAATAATAAGGAATACACAAGCAATAGCTATTACCTCTATTACCAAATTTTTCAGTATATTTCATCTTATTCCAATGAATAAATATTTCACAAACCAAACGTGACCAAATTTCTAAGAAGTTAAATATTCTATCAAGAATAATAATAATTCATGAGAATGCAAGAAAATTAAAAAAAAACAAAAAATTTTAACATCTAAATGCAAACACAGTAAACCAAGCAATTGTTCCATGGATGGGCACTAATCCAAAAAGATTGAACAAACAAAGGTGCCCAAAACACCAATTAATCCATTGACATAAAATTATAAAGCAGAAAAAGGTAGAATGGGAGGTAAATAGCCTGCGCACCTGGGGGTATGAACTCGCATTGAACATGGAAATGGCACAAGGACCTGACGAAGGGATCCAAGTATGACACCCATTGTCATATATATGTCTAGGCAATTCAAAGCTGCTCTTAATTTGATACTCTGCAGGATTTCCTTGAAAATCCATCCCTGTCTCTGATTTCAATTTCTTCTCATCCATAAAATTTAGAATGCCATATGAAGGGTATGGGAATGGCTCATTGAGTTGTAGACTCAAGTTTGCAGTTCTACTAAACTCATTTAAAGCACCTCCTTCTTGCCCCGCATTACTTAATTGCCCTGGGTTGCCAACTTCTGTTTGTCCACTTGTGCCACAATAACCAGAATAGCCTGGAAAAGAGGCTGATGTGGAGCACTCCAAATCCCTAAAGGGAAAATATATATATACACACACACGATTAAATTGACAAGAAATTATTAAAGGACAATGCACACACCCCCCCCCCCAAAATAAAAAACACATGAAGAGAGAGAGAGAGAGAGAGAGAGAGAGAGAGAGAGAGAGATTTAAATATTATTATACATGAATTTTTTTTTTAAAAAAAAATGTACATGCCGTAATCAAATAAAGGATTTTGGGAGAAGTGTGAAGAGAATTATTGGCAGTCTACTCACCTCGGAGGCAGGAACTTTGAGTCCTCGGCTAATAGCAAATGCTGCATGGGTTGATTATCATTATGAGGAAGCCAGGTTAGAGACTGGGCTTCTTGCAACCCCCTCATTGTCGAAGGTAAATCAATGCAATTCTGGGCCTGTGACACAATATTAGTCCACATAATTTTTCCCCAAATTCCAGAGAGAGAGAGAGAGCACCATGCACCAGCTAATTAATTCTAATAATTCAATACCTCGCCAGGGCAGTCTGATGACATAAGTCGGTGTTTCCCAAAATTTTCCTGCCAAATGAAAGTGAACATAATATTGAATATTGAGTCATTATTTTAATCATCCATGGAAATATCTTGGAGCCAATTGATCATAGTTTCAACCCTCTACTCTTGCACATGTAACATTAGAAAAAGAACGGTATTAAATCACTATTATTTATTTATTTTTTCCCTGAAATCCTAACATAACAGATCAATAAAGTAAATGGAAGTACAAAACTTAACCTAGGAGTACCAATTGGAATTCCTATTATAATCATCACTATTGCACCAGAAAATATTTTACCTTGTATGCACAGACTTGATTAAGCGATCCCCTCAAAGAGTCTTCCATCTGCCTTAGATGTTCTATATTGTCAATCCTATCTGGATCAGTCCAACAGCTGACAAAATGCAAAAATAACCAAACTAAGTGCATGCACATATACGCTCACTTTCTAAAAAAAAAAAACCAGAACCAAAGTAAAGTACAAAGATAAAAGTAACATGTACAAAAAAATGAAAGGAAAGCTGCTGAATTAACAAGAAAAAGTTAGGACAAGGAAGGGCACAAATATAGTGTCATCCATTTTCCAATGCACCAATATTTTTCTTGAACATTGCAATATAATATAATCCAATTAGATTCCTCTAGGGTTGAAATTGGAATTGGAAATAGATTGCACTTGAATTGAAATTGCCATCACATATTCTCTCATCCGACATAAAACAGAGTTTGAATTATATAGCTGTGTTTGGTATGTAGCGTTTGGTATACATAAGAATCAGAATCAATGAATTTGTCAATCATGTGACTACATAGTGTAAAAACTTCCATAATTTAACATGAAATTATAATGTCATAATTTATTAGAGTGAATTTATATTATAATATTGTTATAATTAATTATATTATATTTGAGTTCTATTAAAATTAATATCATTATAATGTAATTTATTATGCTCCCCACTTCAAATTTTGTTTCCTCCAAAATCAGACAGTTGCAAGCCCATATCATCCATCAATTGCTGAGCTTCTAGATAGCCAGTAACCTCCTCCACAGGGGTGGGCAGAATTCCATTGGACAATTGCTCATTATCCATTCCATCATTCTCGAAAATGGAAATCCCCTCCAATCTTTCATTGGAGATGGCAGCACGTACCAGAAATCCCCAAGTATATCAAATGAATCAGAAACATGTCCACATTGTTCTTGAATCTCATCAAAAAGCAACCCCCCAACACAAACTCACTAAGATTACATTTAGTTTGCGGAATGTCTATTCTCAGGAATAAATTAGTTTTAATAGGTTAGTTTCAATTAATTACACAAGAAATTATGATGTTAGTATATAGCAAATAACAATGTAAAACATTTTATGAGTTCACAATAAGAAAAAGACAAGGAAAAACTATTCCCAAATTTCATCATGGGGATGTCTATTCCTTTCTTAACTCCACCTGTGATGCACTTAATATTCTAATTTTTTCACACAGAGTCAGTTGCAAGCCCGGGTAAAGGAAGAGGGTTGCGTTAGGTAGCTGACGGCCACCATAAAATTTGTCAGATCACTATGATATGAATTCTTACCGAATATTTGCTAGGTGACCCCTACGAGCGACGCGTTGCACTTGTACCACCTAGATGTAGTAAAAAGTGGGCGAGGGTGGGTTAGGTCATCACCCTAAAGAAAAGCGTTGTGTCGGCGCCTGAGTACGGTCTCAAATATACGAAGGTTCCTACATCATTCTGGACATGGGCAGGTAAACAAGCTAGTTCAAGAAACTAGGATTCGATTAGAAACTTGGAATATAGGGACACTTATAAGTAAAAGCATGGAAAATGTGGACACAATAATTACAAGAAAAATTAATATAATTTGCCTTCTAGAAACTAAGTGGGTGGGGGAAAAAACTAGAGAAATTGATAAATCAGAATTTAAACTTCGTACATTGGAAAAGAAAAACATAAAAATGGAGTAGGAATTATTGTAGTCAAAAACTTAAAAAATAGCAGTGTTGATGTAAACAAAGTAGGGGATAGAATTATAAAAATCAAGATGGTATTAGGCCAAGAGATAATAAATATCATTAGTGCTTATACTCCTCAAGTAGGCTAGCAGGAAATCTTAAGAGACAATTTTAGGAAGATATGGATAGTATTATACAAGGCATACCAGGAACTGAGAAAATATTCATAGGAGAGGTCTAAATGGACACATTGGAAGGGATTTTAAAGGTTATGAGAGGATACATAGAAGATATGGATATGGAGACAAAAATGAATTTGAGGAAATGATCTTTAGACTTCGCTATATTATATGATTTTATTATAATGAATACTTGTTTTAAGAAGAGAGAAAAACACTTAATAACCTTTAAAAGTGGACAAAATAGAAATCAAATAGATCTTTTTTTAACTAGGAGGGTAGATCGTTTATCATGTAAGGATTGTAAAGTTATTCTAAGTGAAAGCCTAACCACACAACATAGAGTCTTTAGTGTTATATGTATTAAAAAAATTGAAAGAAAAAAGATAAAATAAATCAATGTAAGAGAACTAGGTGGTGGAACCTAAAGGGAGAAAATATAATAAAATTTAAAAATAAAATTATCGAAGAGGGAGATTGGACTATAGAGGATGGGATAGATACAAATACTTTTTGGAGTAGCTAGCTAGCTTTATTAAAAAAAAAATAGCAAAAGAGATTTTAGGTGAATCAAGGGGAAGATTTTCAAATAGCAAAGTAAGTTGGTGGTGGGATAAAGATGTCCAAAAAGTCGTAAAGACAAAAAGAATTTGGTATAAAATGTGGCAAAAATGTAGAAACATGGATAACTTTGAAAAGTATAAAGAGATGAGAAAAGATGCAAAAAAAGGCCTTTAGTGAAGCTAAACACAGATCATTTAATAGTTTGTATGATAGATTAGAAACAAAAGAAAGGGAAAAAGATATATTTAAACTTGCTAAAGCTAGAGAATGGAAGAGTAATGACTTAGGAAATGTAAAATGTATAAAAAGTGAAGATGATATTGTCTTGGTTAAGGACGAAAACATAAAAGAAAGATGGTGAAGTTACTTTAGTAAGTTGTTTAATAAAAACCAAATAGAAGGCTTAAACATAGAATTGACAAAAGAGGAAAAGACTAAAAATATGAGATTTTTTTGCAAAATTAGAGTTAATGAAGTTAAGTTTGCACTAAAAAAGATGAAAAATGGAATAGCTATAACATCGTATAACATCCTATTGAAGTTTGGAAATGCTTAGGTGATAACGGAATTATATGGCTAACTAATTTATTTAAAATAATTATAAAAACTAAGAAAATGCTAGATGAATGGAGGAAAAGCACTTTAATACTTATATGCAAAAAATAAACGAGATATTCAAAATTGCAATAACTATCATGGCATTAAACTTATTAGTTATACAATAAAATTGTGGGAAAGGATAGTTGAACAAAGATTAAGGCTAGAAACGAAGGTCGCAGAAAATCAATCTGGATTTATGCTTGGGAGATCTACCACGAAAACTATATATCTTTTAAGAAGATTAATGGAAATGTTTGGGAAAAAGAAGAGGGACTCGCATATGGTATTTATTGACTTAGAGAAAGCATATGATAGGGTACCTATTGGCCTAACAAGGCTTAATCTTGTTTTGATGATAACAAATTAAGGTTACTAATTGTGCTTCCAAGTTTAGTTTCAGGAATCAAGTGTTTTACAAAGTAAAATGGTTCTACTGGGAAAGATTGAATGAAGCTTAAACTAAAAGCTACAAGTCATGAAGAATATGAAGCGTATTGAAGTGTTGATCAAGCTCGGATAATATTGAAGTCATTCAACATGAAGATTTAGGAATTTAAGTGTTTTTATCTTTTTAGAGTCTCATGTAAGTACTTCTAATTTCAATATTGTGACTGAAGCTCTTAGGATTTAACTCTGGGCTTAGAGACCTGATTTAGAAAATGGAAAATATTTTGATAAGGTCCAAAATACTTTTCAAAGTTAATAAAAACAAGTTTTGGAATCAAAATGTTAAAAACACTAAGTAGTATAGTGTTCAGGCGACTGAGGATTAACACTCAGGTGACTGTTATACTACTGCCAGTGTAAATAAAAAAACAGAACAGGGTTAGACGACTGAACTCTCAGGGTCAAGCGACTCAACTGCTACTGCCTATTCTGGAAGCGCTATTTTGAATAAGTTCAAGAAACTAACCTCATGGTTCAGGCAAATGAAGTCTATGTTTTAAACTTTCTAACAGCGTTGATTTCTTTCCAAATTCGAATGATTTGGTTTCCAAACTTAGGGAAAAACGATAAGAATATTTCTTACTCTACATAAAAATGATTTTTATGCAATTAGGGCATCCAATACTCGCACATACAGTTCAAATATTTGCTATTCTCTTGATTCATACTCTGAAAAACTGCTGAGTTTTTGCTGAAAGCCCTAGACGAATTTTGATTTTGTTTTTCTAAATCTTTCATCCTACAATCAAAATACCTTAGAAATCTTTGTGAGCTTCAATTCTATATTGATTTCTTGAAGTATATAGTGTTTTAACTTGTACAAATTCTGCTCTACTCAAGAGTACTTTTCTTGTACAAACAATTTGTATTGCTGGCTTTTACAATTGGACGGTTTAGGGTTTGAATCGTTGCCTAGCAAGAGGGTGTTCTCGTTAGAGAGGGGCCTCCACCTACCAGCGGAGAGAGGCGTACTCCACCTATTGAACGGAGTGGGTAAAGGAAATCCTCACACCGAGTTGCTTGAGGCAAGGATGCAGGCTGTAAGCCGAACCTTGTAAAAAATATAGTGTTCAATCTTCTTTCCCTATTTCTTTAAATTTTGTACTTTATAATCTACTATATATGTTCTGAATTTGTTGGGAAAATTTGCTGAACACTGAGATTTGATCAAGTTTGCATCAGGTAATTAAATTGGTTTGTTGGTGATTTGTATGGGTTATGCTTCTGGCTGAAAATTCAGACAAGTACTGATACTTGAATTTAGTTGTGATTGGCTGAGGTAACGCTATCGTGGTTGGTTAATTATTCAAAGCATAAGTAGCTAATTTACCTGATTTATATTACTGCATTTTTTTCTTAAGAAAATACTTGGTTACTTGCTTGAATTCAAGATTGATTATTGAAATTGCTGAAGGTAAAGTTCAGATTGTATTTTTCAGTTTCATGTATATATCTAGGATTGTGTGTTGGTATATACTATCGCTGATTAGTAGATTGTGTTTAAGATTGGTGTGAGATTGTGATTGGTATAATTTAAAAGGTTTAAAATAACCTGAGATTCCCCTTAATAATTTTAAAATATCCAATTCACCCCCTTCTTGGGATTACTTCATATCTTTCAATCTAAGGAAGTTCTATGATGGGTTTTAGAAAAATGAGTGCATGTAGTAGGTATACTGATGTCATTAAGGATATGTATGATGGAGTAATGAGTAGTGTAAGGACTATAAATGGAGAAACTAGAGAATTTCCAATCACCATAGGTGTACATCAAGGATCTGCTTTGAGTCCTTATCTTTTTGCTTTATTCATGGACCAAGTGACTAAGATCAAAATGAGGTTCCATGGTGTATTTTGTTTGCAGATAATATTGTATTAATTGATGAAACTACGGACGGAGTAGAGGCTGAGTTAGAATTATGGAGAGAAGCTTTAGAATCTAGGAGCTTTAGGATAAGTAGAAATAAGACAGAATATATGAAATGTAATTTCAGTAATGATAGGAAAAATATTGGAGACAAAGTTAAACTTAATGATAAGGAAATAAATAGCACTTGCTGTTTTTGATACCTTGGATCTATTATGCAAGCTGAAGGAGAAATTGAAGATGATGTAATGCATAGAATTAAAGTAGGTTTGGTAAAATGGAAAAGTGCTTCAAGTGTGCTTTGTAATTGTAGAATACCCTTAAAATTAAAAAGAAAGTTTTATAGGACGTCTATAAAACTAGCTATGCTATATGGACCAGAATGTTGGGCAACGAAGAAATAGAATATTCAAAAAAGTAAAAGTTGTCGACATGATAATGCTTAGATGGATGAGTGGTATAATACTGAAAGATAAATTAAGGAATGAACATATTCGCGATAAGTTAGGTATAACTCCTATAGAAGATAAGATAAGGGAGGGATGACTCGGATGGTTTGAACACTTGTAACGTAGGCCACATAGTGCGCCAGTAAAGAAGAGTTAGTTACTATGGCGGCAGTAGAAAGGGTAGGGGTACACCTAAAATAACTTGGAATGAGATAAAGACTTAATGAGTAAGGATTTAATAGCCCTAAATTTGTCAAAAGAAATGATTCATGATTAAATAAATTGGCGGAAAAGGATTCATATAGCCAACCCTACCTCGTGGGACTTAAGGCTTGGTTTTGTCGTTGTTGGATGTCTATTCCTTTCTTATTATATGTTGAATGAAATAATTAAGAATATATAAGGAATAACTATTCCTTTAATTCCCAAAATTTAAACCATATTCCGCCTTATTCCAAGGAATAGCTATTCTACCAAAACAAACGAGTCATAAGAACTTAAGTGTCATTAGCCAAGACATCACCCCATTTCTTCTTCTGCTTACCTTCACAAACTCTCCCAGCTGTATCACCCTTCTGAACATCTGGCTCTTCCACCACCTGATTATCCCGCTTCTCTTCAAATCGTTTCCTGGTAACAACACCCATCTGTACAGCTTTCCAACAGCCATAAGCCTTTTGGCCCCTAAACTTATCAAAGTTGGTTTCCTCACCAATAACTTCTTTATTTTCATTTTTTTTCCACCAAAACATCATTTTTTCTCCTGAAACTTGCCCACACAAGCTTTCTTTCATCCTTAGTAAAACACCCCATTCATCAGCCACCACCAAAGGCTCACTAGCTGTTCTCTCCTCTATGCAGATTCTCTCAGGCAGCAAAGGTGCAGAAGCATCAACCACATTTTTTGAGTTGTTCGAATCGAATCTAGACACTATTGCCTCTTTCCCTCCATGACCCACTGGAACAATATCGCTTCCCTGTGAAAAGGAAGTAGCTGACTGCTCCAACTGTGAAATAAGAAGTAGATTTGGCCCCAAGAAAATACCAAGTTGGATAGGGAATATGGGCTTGCTTTGGAGAAGGAAAACTGATTTAGTCAACGCACGGCTGCTGCCATTTAAAATTAAGTGACTTTGGGCTTAATTGCTAAAGGGAACACCTTGTAGAGTTTGATATAGAACTTAGGCCAGGAGAAGATAACTGAGATGCCCGTCTTCAAATTAAAATTGACCTGGATACCTTGCATACAAAGTTTAGAAACTTGTGCCTGAGGCCATTTAAATCTTTAACTTATTTTGAGTACAAAGGGCCCTGTTGTCTCTCAACTGAGCTGACTCTTGAGCCCATTCCAAGCTTGAACCAGAAGAAACCAAATTATATGACAACTGGCTCAAATCTAACACAATAATGAGACCCATGCCAAGACCAGATCATCTTCAACCCCAAATTTTCTCTTGTCAACCCTAGCAGCTTCTGCTGTAGGTCGGTTACAGTCCTCTCCAGCAAGTCATTCCAATTGCCTCACATCATTTCAATTGTCTTCTGCTGCAGATTCCAGCCACACTTTGCACAAAGATGATTATTCTCAAGGGATACTGCATACTTCCAAGATCAAGCAGCTCGCAACCCTGTCACCGTAGTTGCATTCACTGTACAACAATATTCATTACCAAAATCCACCACCAATAGACAAAACTCTCTGGCAAAACTCTGTCAACCTTCATCACGGGCACCAGATGGGATGAAAATAGAGAACCTTTTTTGTCCACCCCCCCCCCCCCCAAAAAAAAAAGAAAAAAGAAAAAACCTGTTACTCCAAATACTTGGTCTTTCTCGTCAACCTAACCAACATCAAATAATCTATCTTCCCATATCTTATTTTATAAGAACTCTCTGATCTCCCAAACACAGAAGGCAACCAACGGCGATCCATTCCACTGCCAACAAAGAAACCTAACACGTCGATTTAGGCTTTCTTCCAAACAATAAAAATAAATCCACCCTTCCCTACACTCTCTAGATGCAGATCAAAGGATCTCCCTTCAATGTAGACAGTCCCTTGAGATCCACCTTCACTCATGATGAAGATGAGGAAAAGCATCATAAAAACACAAGCTAGAGAAAAACCACGGACTTTGAGAAAGAAGAGGGGGGAGAAGGAAAGAAAGTGTCCATTCCACACTCAAAACACCCTTTAGCACTATTCTATATTCAACCTATGTTTGTACAATGGTAGAGGGATACTTTATAGTTGTATAGATAATATGTTATATTGCAATGCATGTGCACACATAAATATTGTTATGTACTTATGTGAATGTGTATTTATATGTATATATATATATATATATGTACATGTGCATGTGTATGTGTATGTGCATGTGAAAAATGGATGTGCATGGGTACATGTAAAAATATATAATGCATATTCATATAAATGTATGCATGCATATGGATGCATGGATGCATGTTTCTTTCTGTGTACATATACGTATCTATGCATGAATGGATGTTCCTTTTGGTATGTTTTTTCCTCTTTTTTTTCCCTGTTGTGGTAAGTGAAGGGGGTGTCTACAGTGCTCACCAACCACCCACCCTGAGCAGACCACACTTTAAATTTCCATCCATGTTCATAATTGCACAAAATTGACATAATATATATATGCATTGAAGGGCACAACACCAACAAAAACAAGGGAATAGGGTTATATAACAAAAATTATAGAACATTATTTACTAGAAAAATCTAGAATGGAGAGTGGCTAAAATATCAAGAATAGCTGAAGCAACAAGAATGAGGTTGTGGGCAAACCAACTAAGCAAGAATTGTGGACCAGTGCAAATTTATAGGCTGTCCTAAGTCTAATTATTTCCAAACATTACAAAAATGCAACCTTCTATTCCAATTTTATAAAAATTATATAGGAAACATGGAAAGACATCTTTTTATTTCATTCGAATTCCAAGTTATCTGTATAAATGTTGGAAATCTGGAAAATAAGATACACTTCTGAAATTCATTGAAAAGCTCAAAATGGAAAGGCTCCAACTGTCTTATGTGACAGTTCTGGTATAATATGTTAGCCTGGCAGATGGCATTGACAACTAAGCCTGACAGAAGCGGATACCTCGTGCAGCCATCATCAGCTTATAACAAGGAGCATCAATAGCTCAAAGAACAGAATAATTATAAAGACTCATTGATAGAAAATGCTGGATGTACTGAGATGTCAGGAGTGAAATTAGATCCCCATCAAAAAGATAAAGACAAATGCCCGTTGGAACTGTAAATGATTAAGATGAAGGGCTAGGACCAAGTGATGCAAGGTGCATGGGAGTCTAGCAATGAAATTAGGAGATTGTATTAGGGAATCAAGACAGATGAAAGGAAGGCTTGAGGCAATGGTAATGACAATTTTTAGGGGTCTAATGTTTTGCAAATAAAATGGTGAAGTTTTAAAAATATAAAAAGAAAAGAATGTCTTTATGTACACAAATAGTAACGGAGAAAGAAGATTTTTTTTCAGTTTTTTTTTTTTTTTTTAAATTTTATAGAAGAAGAAATTAATCAACAAGAAAGAGAAGAATTTACATCACGATGGAGGATAATGGATGCTCCTAAAGAAATAAAAAAATTAAAATAACCAAAGGGACTGCAATAATGCTACCCTATGCAGGCTAGATAGCGTGCCAGTGAGGAAGACTGAATTAGTTAATGTGAAGGGCAGTAGAAGGGGTACGGGTAAAACTAAAATAACTTGGAATGAGATAGTGAGTAAGAATTAGTCCTAAATTTGTCAAAGGATTTTCCATGATCGCATAAATTAGCGGAAAATGATTCATGTAGCCGACCCACCTAGTGGGACTTAAGGCTTGGTTTTGTTCTTGTTGTTGTATTACAATAATGCTACTCTCTAGTTCCTTTGAAGATCTAACAAAAGTAAACTTTGAAAAAGCCCAAAAGAATGAGTTCAAAAAAAACGCAAGGAAAACCACTCTATCCCAAAGGAAGCAAGAAGGATTTGATTTGCCATTAAAGTCCTAGCATTCCTCTCTGTCTAAAAAGTCCAAATGTTTTTTCTCTTTTTAGTTTTTACACACCCCCACTCTTTTTTCTTTTTTTCTTTTTTTTCTTTTCTTTTCTTTTTTTTTTTTTTTTTTTGAAAGTTCAAGGGAGTTGGTTGTGGGGGAATTGTGGCTGTTTCAGGGCCAAATCCTTCCCCACTACTCCCCCACCATTTTATTCTTCTAAGAGGAAAGGAGTGGTGATGCTATTTGAAAGGCTAGGAGCAATCACATACAGTAAGCAGCAGCCTAAATTTAAGGTTTTTAGGGAGATGATTGGGAAGTTGAGATAGTTAAGAATTTTGGATGGTATTTTAAGAAATATATATTTACTAATTACCTATTAGTTCATAACTTTATTTTAGTTTGAAATTTGTAAAAGGGCATTTTAGGAAGAATGAAGGGAAAAATGCATGCTGCCTCCTCTTCCCTTAATTAATAGGAGAGATCTACATAAATCATGACTATTGATAGGGTAAAAATGGTGGTATGAGAACAAATCAGAGCAGCAGTAGTGGCCTTGGCGCAAGGTCAAGGGGTTTAAGAAAACCAATAGTGGCGCAAAACTTATTCACATCATGCATAGCAAATGATTAGTAGGTCGAGCTACGTTGACCTCAGTGATTAATACTAATGGAATTGGTAACTTCAATAGAATAATGGCTAAGGGTTGTAATACAAAATGGTTGTTTGAACAAAAAGAATTGAAAGTTAAACCATTTAAGTATATTGGCCAGATTTAAGGAAGAATGAGTGAAATCTCCATTAAGGGTGAGGATGATAAAGATTAAGTACGTAGATAAGGCAAAGGGGGTAACAAAAAGATGATCACGTATGTTGATGCAAAATGATAGCGGGCTAAGCTAAGTTGCCCTTGGTGACCAGTGTAGATGGGATCAATATTTTAAACATATTATGGCTTGCATTGTGTGGCAAAGTAGTGGTTTCGATAACAAGGGTTCAAGGTTCAGGCAAACAGCTAGCTTTGAGGACAAGTTAAATTTCTATAAAGGGTGAGGAGGATAATAGAAGTGAAGATGATAAATACTAACCACGCATTTGGTTTGTGGAATGAGGGCTGGAATGGAATCAAAATTCAGGCCCTAATTCCTATTTCTAAATTTGGTTTCAAGACGGAATTCCAAATTCGATTTTGAATGGAATCATGATTCCTACAAGTGGCAGAATTGTGATTCAGATCCAAATGGGCTGGAGTCCTTGCAAATTCCATGAAATCACTCCAATTTCCAATAATACACCCTCTGCCCCTCTATGCCATTCTCATGAAGACCCAGTCAAGTGTTTTCTTGAGTCTCAACCGATGACGCAAGTCCCCAATCAACAAAGAGGACTCTCCTCAAGAATCGCCGTCATCTCTCTCCTTAACACCATCTTTGCATGAGATACACATGCTCGGCTTCATAGTCCCAACATCGTCAGCCTACAGTACTGCTTCACTGCTATTAAGTCATCAACGATCAAGAATTGGCTGGCTTAAACCAGCTTCCTCTCTGATGACCTCTATTATTTTCAGATATTAAACAAAAGAAATGAGGCACCTACGCAAGGTTGCTTATAAGGGCAAAATCCATCACTGAAATTTATTTATTTATTTTAAAAATAGACTCCCACAGAAAAATATTAAAAACTAAAAATAGAATCAAAATCAAAATTTTTAACTTTAAAAGAGTATTTATGGAAAATGTCTTATCTTTCATTCCATTCCTATCATCATTCTGCATGAGTATATAAATGCAATAATGGCATTTTGACATTGATTCCATTAGTGTCCCGATACCACTCCTAATGTCTTTTCATTCCACAAACCAAACAGGGGGTAACTACATTGACTGGGCAAAGGGGTATATGCTGATGGTGTTGGATGACCACATTTGTGGAAGTAAGGGTAATTGTTGGTTGTTAGCAGGACTTAAACGAGTGTACTGGAGCAAAGGATTTGCTTGGGTGCCATAGTTGCATTATTCCAAATAAAGCTCCAAAGGCTCTTGAGGAGAACATTAACAGTAACAGATACGAATAATGTGTACGTGCACGCACACCACACATGCCTGTGTAGCTGTGCACAGATTGGTGCGTGAGGATGGGTGGGTAGGTCTCTCTCTCTGCCACACACACACAGAGGGTGAAAATTACAAACGGCAACAAAATCTGGGAAAAGATGTTCGCACAAACAATGATAGGGAATATCAATGCCAGATTTAGTGCAAGATATTAAAGAAAAGAGTTAGAAAAAATACTACAAGATTTATGGAAATTTTTTCTTGATTGCCATCTAGTCTTATTGCTGATATCCCTCCCACTCTTCTTTAGTGCTAGATCTCTCTTTTTTCTTCTCTCTTTCCCATGCACTCATTCTTCTACATCTTTTGGGGCAGGAGAGGAGATATTCTCACTCTCTTCTTTTATAGAATGATATTCTCACTCTCTTTATGAGGCCTTCCTAACTAACAGACTGTTTCAATAGGGGGTCAGGGGGCAGCCTAGCAATGTTTTTTTTTTATTTGTTTCACAAAGAAATTAGGGGGTGAGTACTTATAAAGCTAAGTAGATGCATCCAAACTTATGTTTTTAAGGGGATCAGATCCAACAATCATTTGATTTGCCAAGGATGACAAATTATTCATAAATTTCAATCCATGTGTGGAAGAATCTTCTGTGTGACCCCTCTTTGGGCCGGCCAAACAGGTGAATTTTTTAAGACAAGGTCTCATCCTCTCTCATACCATATGGAACAACCAGTTTGTCTAAAAGCTCAATCCCAGTTTTATCCTTTTATATATATACACAATCTCCCATCAATTGCCTGAATTAAGCACAAACTTGTATCTTGTCACTAATTTGAGCAAATTTTACCATTGATATGCCCAGAGAACTACTATTTAAGGTGCAGATAAAATGCAACTCATTTAAAGTGTTAACTTAAAAGCCATATAAAATTACATGTCAACAATCAATAGCAACAACTCAAACTCAACATTATCAACTTCAGGTTAATTTCAGCATAAATAACTTACTTATCCATTGAACGTCTAATTTAAAAAAGAAAAACAATTAAGCCCAAAAATCAAAGCTAAAAAAATTAATATTCGTAAAATTAGATAAAACTATTGACTGACAAAATATGTAAAAGTAGTGTCAATAGATCTAAATCAAAAGGAAAAAATAATCATGATCAGGAGAGCCAAATATTAAGAACTATTTTGCCAAAGTTTGACGACACACACCCTTTGGTCCAATATAACAGTAGCTGCCTTCTACCATGTAGCCATCTCATGCCTAATGTTCTTATCCAGAAGACCGAAAAAACTAGCAGTATTTTAACAAGAAAAGGCTTTAAAAATGCACCTCAATCTCCTGTTTACTTCAACCAGTTGAGCTTGCAATAGCTTTACATGATTAGTCAAATCCTGTTTGTAGCAATTTACAACACAACATATCATTTGCATGAATAAAAAAAGAACCCAAAATTAAACAGAGCTAGTTAAACAAAACACACCTCCACGTTTTGATTGCTGCAAGGGAGAAAAAAAGACTTAATCAGATCTACTTTAATGTTTCACTCAAAGAAAACCTGACCATTTTGTCACCCCTAAAAGGGTGTACAGTGGTCAATAGACCTACACAGAAAAGCTGAGGTGCAATATTTGACCATTGCCACTTTTCCTTGAGGGCTTCACCTACCCACCAAACAATTTTTAATACGAGAAAAAAAAACATGGACAGATTGTTACATCGTCACATACCTTGCACCCAAAAACTCTTCTATATTTACGTCATGGTCCAACTTCTTAAAGGTTTTCCTCAGTACCTATACTCTCAAAGAATACACAAATACATTTTCTATGAATAAAGAGCAACAACAATTCAATCTTCATTTCAAACCGAAAAAGAAACACAAATGAAACTCATATTTGAAAGGATAACTCATGAAAATTGACCATACTTCAAGGCTCTCCAATTTCCTGTTCCAAATAAGCATGTAATCATTTAGATGTAGTGTTGTTCAAAGTTATCAAACAATATGCAAATGAAACAGTAAACCATTAGGCATAGTTCTTTCAGACCTTTTGGCCCTCTCTTGTGGCGTTAGTTGAGCAAACTTGGCAATAACATCTTCAACACTGCTGAAAATAATCAAATGAATACAGCATATTAAGAAGTAACAAATGAATACAGCATATTAAGAAGTAATGTAAAAGACAAGAAACAACATCCAAAACACGATCATCATTACTTCTCACTAATTTTTTTTTATTATATCGTCTTTTTTCATACCTTTCATTGAAAAAAACATTTATGTTGCTCAGAATCCAAGGGTTATGTTTTATCTTCCTGCGTCAAAAAATATTTTTAATGCAATGTTCATATTGCTTAGAATCAAAGGGTATTTGAATTTGTCTCTCTACTTCAAACATAATTCTTCCAAACAATTCACTGGAGAACTTTCCGTTGGAATTGAAATTTCACAAACATGTACTATAGAAATTAAACTTAGGCACTTGAAATTGGAGTGATGCACTAGCATGTCAAGTACATAAAAGTGGAAGGTGTACAACTACATATTTTGCTTCTGATTAGCACTGCATTGCATAGGTTCACAAAGAGACACACAATTACAGTCATTTCCATTACTTCAGTGCTAAATTACATGAAATCAGAACATTTTTGCAGGAACAAAACTAGACTGCACAAGATAACTCTCTAAACATGAGATTATTTCCATAAAACTTTTCTTCTTCTTCCAACTTTACTTGAACACAACAAAGAAGTTCATAGATTAATACACAAGAAGACATTGTCCTGAAAACCCAATCTATCAAGGTCACATCAATCGAAAAATCCAAGTAGATTGAGTCATGCTCTCCATAGGAGAGGAATGGAAATGGTATCATTTTTCTTTTAAAAGGGAAGGACAATTTATGCCTAAATGATCCAGAATTCTTGTGCACAGGGACTTTATTGTCATCCTTAGAGAAAGGTATGCAACACTGCCACAACTGAAAATCTAGACAACAAAAAGGACCAGCAGTGTAAAATAATGAAGCAACAACATTTTTATGATTGTATTATAGTTTTATGTGTCTATGACCCAAAAAAAACAAAACAAAACAAAATCAAAACACATTTATTAGGCAGAATACTCCCTAATAAACGACCAAGAGATGCTGGATGCAGATTTTGCATCAACATGCCGATAAACAAACACAACTGCAGACAGAAACACAATTTGATGCTTCATGCCAGTCGTGCCTCTCAACTTAACTTAAACTTTCTAATAGTAAATAACATTATGGAGCCATTTAATTGGATGCCTAAAATACCTGCGGTCTCCACGGAACACCGTAGACTTTCCTGTTGGAGAGAACATTAGAAGGACAATGTCTATGTCACATAATATTGATAATTCCCTGGCTTTCTTCAAGATTCCATTCCTCCGCTTTGAATAGGTAACTTGTCGATTACTAGTGCTCTCTAATCTCTTTATCTTTAGCTTAACCCTTCCCATCCTGAAAATCAATAAGAAAACCCTTTAAGACCTCTATGCCACCCCAGCAGCCCCAACATCGGATGCCACTATGTCCTAAGGGCCTGATGATGAATCCTTCTGCTCATGATTCCATATTAACTCCCTTCGCATATATACAGTGCTCCAACTGAATCTTTCATCCCAGGCGCCTCCAATGACCATACGGTTACATAAAATTTGCAAGACAAATGCTCAAAATTATGTCAAAAACAAAGAGGGAGCAGATTGAGTAATTCAATGGCACCGGAAAGTGCTGATAATTTAAATCCAGGACATTAAAAAATGATTGAACTGCATGCTGTTCTTATACAAGAACAAACCACGGCTTATTATACACAATTTTAAAAAATAAAGGATAAAAGTCTGCTTAATATGATTGAAATGCTCAAAATCAAGTTATATTGCGCATAAATTTACAATACCCAGCACAAAAATTTACCAAAAATTTAATCTTCTACAGACAAAATGGGGAAACCCATTTAAAATTATTTTCCCTGTACATAAACAAGCTCATTTGAAATTCTTTTCCCTGTAATTAAACAGACTCAAAAACACAAAAAGGAAAGTGTGGCAAGAGGACGAATTGAACAGAAAAATATCAGAAAAGAAGAGAAAGGAGGACAATCAGGGGAAATTTTTTATAAAAAAAAAAACATATTTACAGGAAAGAACAGATGATGAAAAGATATATTTGGTAAGAGAGAGCGAAGAGAGAAAAGGATAGCAGCTTACAATTCTCACGACAGGATAAACTGTGGCTTCGGTTGTTAAAACGCCCGGCAGCGTCAGAAAGGTGTCGCCAATGTCCTAAACCACCCAACAAGAAGGGGGAGAGAGAGAGAGAGAGAGAAGTAAATGAACGGTGGGTTTGTGAGCTTCAATCGTCGGTGAGAATTCCGAAGAGCTTCTCCACCATGCAAGTGCCTTCAGAGTAGGGAATGGGCTTCACCGCCTGATTCGTGCCCGCCCGGAAACAACCCGAAATTTCGGCTATATCCCAAAACTGCCATCGATTTGCCCCTGCCCTTCTACTTTAAGCTCCAAGACAGGAACTAATGATCCTAGGGGTAGAATGGGGACATTGACTTCAACCCTGAGTGATGACCGTTTCTTTGTTTTATCGAATAATTAGACAACAATTTTAAGTGCTTTATTTTTCGTTATGAAGCTAACGCCGGAATTTAAAAAAAAAAAAAAGACACAGCGTCAACTTTAACGGCTTTGATGTTAGAACCTACTTGATTAAGACATGTCAAATGGGTTTTTTGTATTTCAGAGCATGAGATGCAAAAAAAAAAAAATGAAACCACATTTAGCTAAATATTTTTGAAAATATTTTCAAAATCACCCCCTCAAAACATTCGCAAAAAATTAAATTTTAAATGATTTTCTTTTTTTATATTTTCAAATGATAATTTTTAGATATTATAAAAACACATATTACAAATAATTTCCTTTTACCCTTCCACTCTTCTCCCAACTTTTACATCTTATTCCACTTTTACATCTATCCCTCCCCCCCTCTCATGTCGATCTTGGAGAACCCTCTCTTGCATTTGTGCCCCTCCATCTCTCGTTGTCTCCCACTTCCTCTCAACATCGACAATGACTTGAAAAAGAAAGTGTTTAAAATGCAGAAAAAAAAAAATATTATCCACTTAAATGGTTTTTCGTTTTTTTGCTTTTTCATATCTTAATTTCAGTTGTCACTGGTATCTTCTTGTGCTTTGAAAGGGTTGTCCTTTCGCCACTCAATATTGTCGTCTCTCTATCTCTATTAACTCCAAATTCTTGTGGATTATGATGTCTTTAAGCACTGTTGTATATTGTATGCGTGCACCAAAAAAGGATAAGATACTGGAAAAAATAAATCCATCCTCCGAAAATATCATTACTGTCAAAGAGTTCATAAGATAAGGCTCTTAAGAAATCCTAATATTACTTTTAAGAAAAAGGAGGGGTCTTAGAAAACCCTGATTTTTGAAACTATAAAGGTAAAAAGATGTAAAACATGATTTTGTCTGAAATTAAGGAGTGGGTGTGAGAATGGTGTATTCCCAAAAGGGGGGTGAATGGGATATTTTAAAAATCTTAGGTCAACTTAGCCCTAGTTTTAAAACACAACCAGTATTACTCAACCCTGGGATATTTCAAGGCAATTTCAAATCCCTCAAATATTTATGTATGCAAATATTTAAACAAATATAACAATAACGACAAATTAAATATAAGCATACAACTTGCTGTAAAATAAAGAGTCTAGGGAGAGAAAATGCAAACTCAATATTTTTACTAGGTGTGGCTGTACCCACCTACGTCCTTACCTCAAGTCAACCCACTTGAGGATTCCAATATACTACTCACTTAACCGAGTGGAGTAAAACCGTTTACAATCTCCTTACAGGGTATAGTCCCCCTCTTCAGGCGATAACATATACCTGACACACTCCTTACAGGATGGAGCCCTCCTCTTCAAGTGATACCCCATGCCTGGCACACAGTTCACTACCCAAACCACAGGGATACAAAGATGATAAAAATAATTTTGTGTACAAATAAAATGCTTCTTCAATAAGAGGAAATACACACTATAAAATCCAATATGCACTTTCAAATGATTTTAAATTTGAAGTTCAATAGAGTATATGATAGAAATGTTTTTTCTCAAAATTTGACTTTGGAATTATAAGAATGCATTGAAATAAATATGAAAGTAATTATACTCAAAGCATTCAAAAATAAGGAGCCTTTCAAGCAATTATATATTGAATGAAATATATGCTCAAAACTTCCTTGTAAAACTCAAAATATTTTCTCCAAAAGATTTTTCAAAATGAAGAGAAGGAGAAAAATATTTTATCAAGATTGACCTTTCAAAAATCAAATTGCAAGAAGACTTTTCAAGCAAAATATATGGAAATGAATATATGCTTAAGCCTTGCAAGTAACAAAAGAATTTCCCCAAAAGGATTTTCAAAAAAGAAAGAGTAGGAGAAATATGATTTTTTATCTTTGAAGTGGAGTATAAAATATGTTTGTGAATAAAAATATGCAAGTATGCTCCCAATCCCTTTTTCTAACCTTTTACAAGTTGTTTAGACATGTATTTATAGGCTAAAACAAAAACTAGTCGTTATATGACCGTTTGGGCAATAAAATAATATTAAAATTTGAATTTCCTGACCGTTTGAAGCTCAATCTGGGCTAAACCCGAGAGGTCCAATCAATTGGGCCATAGGCCGGTCGACTAACAAAAGGGCGATTTCCTTGGCCCAGTCAACCGACCAAATGGCGATTTCCTTTTTTGTGAGCTTCGGTCTGTCGGGCACCAAGATCCGATTTGCCGGATCATAAGGCCGGTCGACTAAGTCAACAAAGCCATTAAGGGGTTGTTGACCTTATAGGTCATATCTTATTTTGATTATGACAAATACTTTGGTACTCAATGTATATTGAGTTTGTGTGCAGGATCAATTGGAAGTATCATATGGTGTACACACGGTGACTTGAAGAATAAAGACCCAGAATAGTCATTTATTGTAATTTAAATTATGTTTTATTTGGGTCGATAATATTTAAGTAGGGAAGGTCTGTAATAATTAATGCATTGCATGCATGATAGGACAGATAAACTCAAAGACCTTAGACTGATCATAGGTCCAAACACACTACATGAAAGAGGCCCCACATATCTTAGAAACAATTATCATGAGAATAGGGGTGATTTCAAAAGAAAAATTGGACTCAAATTGAAAATTTTATATGGCCGGTTGATCGAACCACAATACACTAAAACACTCGGTCGATTGAACCTCTCCAGGGTCAAAAAGTTGACCAGTTGGTCGACCATCTCTAAAATAAACTGCAACGCTCTGGTTGACCAAACTGGCACGTGGGAAACCCCAATGCCTTGGTCAACCAAACTTGAAAGAGAAAAATGGTCTGGTCGACCGAACGTTCAACTTCGGTCAACCGAACTTGGTCCAGTTGACCGAACCTTGAAGGTTCTAAAATTGCCTCAAGTTTGGTCGACTGAACCTATAGTTCAAAAATACCTCGGTCGACTGAACATGGCAATTGGGTCGACCAAACCTTAAGTATGGTCAACCAAACCTCTTGGGTTGCTCGAATTTTACCGAGGTTAAATGTGATTATTTTTATTAACCATACTTAAACTTTTTCCAAAATTCCCTCCGTGTCTCTAATGGTTCAAATTTTTGGAAACTCTATATATATCCCTTCATTTGTGCAGATTAGAAAAGGATTAGAAAATAATATTATCAAAAATCCTCTAAATTCTTTATACTCCAATTTGCCATCCTATATATTTTTCAAGCTAATTTTTCACACTCTCTTTGATTTGTCTTTGAAAAACCATCTTTGATAAAGAGAGCATTTATTGTATTCCCTTCATTTGCATTATTGTTGCAACTTGAAGAGTGAATATATTTGTGTGTTTCATTCATTATTTTAAAACTAGCATACTCTCTCAATCATTATTGTTGAAATTATTTGTTGACCTGATAGGTCACGCCCAGTTTTGATCATGATAAATACTCTTGCAACTAATGATTATACTAAGGCTAGCATGCAGGTTCACTGTGCACGTGTATTCGGACTGAAAGACATACCATGATGACGTGCAGTGTTCGTGCCAAAGAATGAAGTTTTCTATGTTATATATGTATTTATCTTTCATTTTTTTTCATTCTAGGATGTAATATTTATTATGGACTATACACCCTATGGCATATGATATTTTGCATCATGCATAATAGGTAGGTATACTCATATTGACCCTAGTTGGACTTTAGGTACCTACACAGACCATAGAAAGACCTTAGGGATCACACTTCGGTCGATTGAAGGTTGACCAACGCCAAATTTTTTTGGTAGTATAGAAAGTTCTTAGGTCCCCAAACAAATGCATAAACAGTCCCCATATCACTTTCATAATCAAGGGAATTAAATAAGGCAAAAATATGGACTTAATTGAAAATGTTGAGTGGGTTATGGTGACCGAACCCAAGCCGTGTAAAACGGCTCAGGCGACTGAACAAGTTAACATGTTGACTTCATGTTTCAAGCACCCGAACCTATATTGAGCGTATCTCCTTTAGGCACCCGAACCTGTGTCAGGTTCCTTTTCAACTACTCGGGCGCCCGAACGATCATGTTCAAAATGGGCTTCGAGCGACCCAATTGGCTAGTTCGGTTAACTGAACTTGGAACAGGGCACCCAAACTATAAGAACTCGAACCATGATAAATGGGTTTAAATAAATAAGAAAGGGATAAAATTGGAATTTGAACAAGCTTCGTCGACGAAGCTAGAGTTCGTCGACGTAGCTTCATCGACGAAGCCAGAGTTCATCTTCGTCGACGAAGCTTCATCGACGAAGCTTCATCGACGAAGCCAGAGTTCGTCGATGAAGGCCGTGCATCTCTCATCAACGAAGTTCAAAGGCTCATCGATGAGAAGAAGCCGAGGAGTTTTGAGAAACCGGTGATATCAAGATTCGTCGACGAATCCCCCGTCTTGTCGACGAGAAGACTATAGAGCCTCGTCGACGAGGACACCATCTTGTCGACAAGTTTGCCCGGGTCAAAGTGCTATAAATATCATTTTTCATTGCTTAACCATTAAGAAACTCAAATATCTTCTCTCTCTCTCTTTCTCTCTCTCCCTACTCTCTATCTCCCTAGATTTCCTCGTCGTTTGTCGCTGGAATTGTGAATTTGAAGTTACCATGAGGATCATGGAAGGATTCTCTACAAGTTCTACGGATCGGAATCCCGTTTCGGAGATTTTCAAGTTTTGGCGAAAAATCAAGGTAAGACTTGGTTTTCAATTATGATCTGGTAGTTTTGTAGGGAACTGTCTTGTAAGTATATTATGTACTGTTGATTGTAGGTTTTGGAACTCTGTTCACTATTTAGGGGCCTTAGAGTTCGGGATTGACTATTCGGGGAAAAGGTAAGGGAAATTGTGTTTATATCGGTTATTTTTGAAATCGGACTCGGTAGAACTATGGTCCACGGTCCTATGTGCATTTTGGCAACTCATTTAAAGGGATCTAATGGGGAAAACTATGGGTTTTTCATGATTATAGTTTTGGGAAAAAAGGGAGACGGGCCACATCCCTGGTTTTGTTGAAAATCGAACGTATATGTTGATTAATACTGTGTTATAGGGATGGTCATGCCTTGATTTGTTTTAAACTATATGTGTTTGAAAAACCATGATTTAGATTACCAAATGAGTGTGGTTTGTTTGGTTATATGAGCATGCATGTGTGTGTATGATTGTTTAAATGCTAGTAAGAACGCAGTTCTGAATTGTTTCCAGGTACTGAGAGTGTCCAGCTCTATATCCGAGAGTTTATGAAATCGCTAGCCATAGATTGGTAGAGGTTCGGCTCTATATTCGAGGGCGTGAGCCTATTCCAGCAGATCAGGCCGAAGGGTGTGGATCCACCAGTTTAGTGCCGATAAGATGTCATGGGAGTCAGGGACTAGCCATGTGCCAATGGCGTCGTGTTACGTGGGTTGGCTATGGGCCAATGCTCTATGTCACGAGCCGGCTTCGGGCTGGTGGGTGTGACGACACCAGGATTGTTAATCATGTGTGTGTGTGCTTGTAGGCACTATTGTAAAATTAGTACTGGACTGTATTTAACTGCGTGTATGTTGCATCATGATAACACTCAAATGCCACACACCAATATAACCTGTATTCTTCCTTATTGAGAGGTGTCTCACCCCTACTGTACGTACATTTTTACAGGTCCTTCGAGTAACCAGAACTAGCATCCTGGTGTAGGGAGCGTAGTGGCTGGTGTACTGCGGTTAGCTCTTGGGTAAGTGCTAGGACTGTGTTTTGATAGGTTGCCATTTTGGGATGTGTTGGGCACCCAGTTGTACGTTGTATGATAGAGCCTGTTTCTGCTCTTGTATAGACTCTAGTATGGTACTACATATGTATATAGAATGATCGTACTTCAGCTACGTATATTCTGATGTGTTGAATGTGTATAGGGTGCCTGAGAACCCTACGGGGTCGGACCCTCATCCCTACTCTGCATATTGGATGTTTTGTATGATACCGGGACTGTTTGGTTTACATTTTCACCCTTGGGTCCCATTTTTGGGTTTGAGGCATGACAGCCTGGTATAAGAGCTAACCAGGTTGTTAGGTCTTGTAGACTTGGTTAGGCTTAGCTGTAAGTACATACCAAAGTATAGGATGTTGAATATGGGTAGAGTTGGTTGAGGGTTGTTCGGTTGCTGGACCAGGATTTGTCGACAATATTTCATGTTTTTCCTAGGGTGACGATTCTAGTAAAAGTAGGGCAGATCATTGATGACTTTCGTGTTGGTGCGATAGTACAGACCTGGACCTGGTATGGAGCAATTAACACGATTAATGATAGATCGTTGTGTTAATTGTATGTGTTGTAGGGATACTGATAGATTCTTATTGTGCTGCAGAATGGAGCCCAAGGATAATGACCTGGGAAGTGGCTCCAAGGAGATTGCGAGTGATGAGTCTCCCTCTGTGCCTCGAGGTTTGACGAGACAAGTGTTACGGGAGATCAGGCAAAGTGTGAGGAGACGCGAGCGCTCTCCTACCGCTGCAGGGTGCACCATTGAGAGGTTCACATGCATGCATCCTCCGACGTTCTCTAGAGGACCTGACTCGACGATAGCAGATGATTGGGTGGAGAAGACTGAGAGGATCTTGGAGGTTCTGCACTGCACGAATAGGTAGCGAGTCCTTTATACCACGTTCCAACTATTTGGGGAGGGCGGGTCGATGGTGGACTATGGTGAGTCTATTGGAGAAGTAGAGAGCCAGTTTTGAGGAGATGACATGGAGTCGTTTCAAGAAGGTGTCCTTTGACAAATACTTCTCGGCTTTAGTACGTGGTGCGAAGGCCGATGAGTTTTTTGCTCTGAGTCAGGGGAGTATGACGGTGCAAGGGTATGCAGATCAGTATATAGAGTTGTCCCAGTTTGTGCCATGTTTGATCTCAAGCAAGTATGAGAAGACTCGTAGGTTCGAGAAAGGCCTGAGGAAGGATATCCGCAGACTAGTGGGTATGCTTTAGATCCGCAAGTTCTCGGTGTTGTTAGATAAAGCCACGGTGATTGAGACCGGTCTTCGAGAGGACGAGGTGGATCAGGAATCTAGGAAGAGGACAGTACCAACAGGATCTCGTCAGGGATCGTGGAAGAAGAGGAACAAGGGCTCGGGCTACCGTCAGAATACCGAGTGCCATGATTCTCAAGGGAGCCAGACTAGTGGTCGTTGTACCAAATGGCACAGATGGCACAAGGGTGAGTGCCTGTCATTTGGGGGTAACTGTTATAACTATGGCCAACCGGGTCACATGTTTCGTGATTGTCATGTACCGAAGCGAGACGTGCCTGCATCTAGTGTGAACCGAGGGAGCAATCAGATACCTCGGGGAACCGTTCAAACAAATACAGCTTCGGCCTGATTATACTCTCTTACTCCAGCGAACGCTGAGCATGCAAGGAACGTAGTGACAGGTACCTTATTATTGCTTTCAAATAAGGCTTCTGTTTTGTTTGATTCAGGTGCAACCCATTCTTTTATATCTGTGAATTTTGTTGGATGGTGTGGGGTTGGGACCCAAGTCATGAACGAGGTGTTATATGTTACTACGCCGTCTGGGAATGTATCATTTTATGGGAAGATGTTGGTAGATTGCCCGGTGGTAATTCAGGGGAAGCTACTACCGGTAAATCTTGTGGTATATGACATGTCGGGATTCGATATCATTCTAGGGATGGATTGGTTGTTCTCCAGTTATGCTGTGATTGACTATTGTAGGAAGGTAGTAGTTTTTAGACCTCCTAGGGAGCTAGAGTATGAATTCGAGGGATCGTGTGTACGTCCAGCGCCACAAATTTTGTCAGCACTACATACGAGGAGGTTACCCTTGGACGGATGTTAGGGGTACCTAGCTTATGTGTAGGAACCGTCGCGGGATGAGTTAAGGTTTGAGGACATTCGGGTAGTCAGCGAATTCCTGGATGTGTGTTCCAAATGGTTTTCCTGATTTACTTTCGGATCGTGAGGTGGATTTTATGATAGAGTTGCTGCCTGGTAAGGCACAATCTCTAAAGCTCCGTACCGGATGGCTCCAGTAGAACTTCGGGAGTTGAAGGAGCAGTTGCAAGAATGATTGGACAGAGGATTCATTCGACCTAGTGTTTCGCCCTTGGGAGCTCCAGTAGTGTTTGTGAAAAAGAAGGACAGGTCGATGCGGATGTGCATTGATTACCGTGAGATTAACAAGGTGACTGTGAAGAATCGCTATCATTCACCTCGTATCGATGATCTCTTTGACTAGTTGCAGGGGACGCAGGTCTTTTCAAAGATCGATTTGCGGTCAAGATATCATTAGGTGAGGGTTAGAGCTGAGGATGTGGCAAAAATGGATTTCCGAATCAGATACGGCCACTACGAGTTCTTGGTCATGCCATTTGGGTTGATGAATGCTCCGACAGTGTTTATAGATTTGATGAATAGGGTTTTCCATGAGTACTTGGACCGGTTCATGGTGGTGTTCATTGATGACATTTGGTGTACTCAAGAAGTACGAAAGAGCACAAGAACCATTTGAGGTTAGTACTACAGATTTTGTGGGAGAATAAGTTGTATGCTAAACTAAAGAAGTGTGAATTCTAGTTGAGTCAGATTGCATTCTTAGGCCATGTGGTGACTGGTGATGGTATATCAGTTGATCCTAGCAAGATCGAAACTGTGGTCAACTGGGTGAGGCCAAAGAATGTGCAGGAGGTTCGGAGTTTTCTCGGATTGGCGAGTTATTATCGTTGGTTCATGGAGAGGTTCTTTAAACTGTTTGGGCCTCTGACTCGATTGACCAAGAAGGGGGTGCAGTTTGAGTGGACCAGTGATTACAAGCAGTGCTTTCAGGAGTTGAAGCACCAACTAGTTACTGCTTCGGTTTTGACCATTCCTTCGGGGGATGGTGGGTTTGTGATTTATAGTGACGCATCTCTGAAAGGTCTAGGATGTGTGCTTATGCAGCAGGGTAAAGTAGTAGCATATGCTTCTTGGCAACTAAAAGAATACGAGAAGAATTACCCTACGCATGATTTAGAATTGGCTACTATTGTATATGCACTAAAGATCTGGAGACACTACTTGTATGGTGTGCAATGTGATATCTTCACTAACCACAAAAACTTCACGTATTTCTTCACACAGAAGGAGTTGAACAAGAGGCAGAGGCGGTGGCTAGAATTGATTAAGGACTACGATTGCACGATCATTGACTCATTCTGAGTTATGCTTCCAAGTGCAGAAGTGTCAAGTTGTATCAAGGATGAGTCCAGGATCGTATTCCACAGGGACCACTGAGTATCAAAGTATTTACGCAAGTTTAGTGAAATCCTGTTGCTGAAAAATGGGTTTTGAAAATCTTTTTGGCCTTTTACGATTTTGAAAACAGTAAACAAAGTGAGAAAAGGTTAAGTAAACTATCAAAATGAAACTAAAATTTTATCAATTTTCCAAAAATGTAAATCTAATAACGCAACCAAATTAAACGGATTAACTGAAACAATTTACCAAATACTCGGGTTATGGGTCAATGTCTACTTGCTTTCATCGTTTATTAATTCCCTAGGCCGTACTCCTCTTCTTGTTAATCCAATCAAGCCATTAATAAGATGAAATTTTATTACTAAACTCGAGTAAATTTGCCACATCCAAACGGAAGAAAATATAAATTCTCATTAAGCATCAACCGAATTTCGTGTAAATTTGTTGATGAAAATCTTAGATTAAATCAAGGTTTTGATGTGCCTAACGTCAACAACAAAACAAGAAGCAAGAGCCAGCGATTTATCAACGATGCCTTAAATTTTCAGTTTCAACCAAATAAAAGGTTAGCAATAATATTTTAGGGAAACTAATAAACCATGGAACGCAAACGACCTCGACCCACAACCCGAGTTACCGAACTTAGCCACTCATGCTTGCAATAAAAAAAAACAAGTATGGAAATCATAGTCTACTTAAGCAAGTATCAAAACTCATGCTAACTAAAGACAATAACTTTGAACAGGAAATTAAAACACGCACTAATAAAAACTCAATCAAACACAAACGTAAAACAATAAAAATCAAACCTTTAACAAAAAAATTACGAATAAAAATAATTAAATTAAAACGAATAAAAATTCACTACTAAAATTACTTGAGAATTCAAATAAATAATTGAAATACAATATCATTCAAGATCAATTTTTTTTTCCAATTAACTTCAATAAAAACATTAATCATAACCAACTTAATAATAAGAGAAGAAATAAAAGAAAAGCAAAGGGAGAGAGAGATAGAGAAAACAGAGGATGGGCGGCTGTGTTCACGGCTGCTGTGGAAGAACCATGAGGATCTGCTGGAGAGGGCAGCTGCTGGTCTAGCTTTACTGGTGTGGTGAGGCAGCTGTGGAGTTGCAGGCAAGGAAGTGGAGCTGCTGAGGTTGAGGTTGTGTTGATGTCGCAGTTTGAAGGAGAGTGGAGCAGAGGCTTGTGCTGGAGAGGTCTTGGGTCTTCACGGCAGCAGGTGGCTGGAAATCTGGAGCAGCAACAAAGGGAAACAGCACAGCAAAGCAAAAGGGCAGCAGTGGTGGCCTTCCTTCAGCAGTTGCAGCGGCTGTGTGTTCACGGGCAGAGGGAGTTGCAGCAAGGGAGCAGGGAAGCAAGGGGAAGGGAAGAGATAAGAGAAAAGGGAAAAAACAAAGAACTAAAAGGCTGGAAATACAAGAGAGTAGAAGAAAAAAAATAAATAGAGGAATAAAACGGGAGAATGGGCAAAAGAGGGAGCAGAGAACAGCTAGGAAAAGAGAAGGGACAGGGAAAGAGAAGGAGAAGAAGAAGAAGAAGAAGAAGAAGAAGAAGAGAGGAGAGGAGAGCAGAGGAGCCGTCCAGCCTCCTTAGAAGCAGCGCTGGGGGAGTTTAAAAAGAAAAGAAAAAGAAGCCCTACCCAAATTTGCCAACCCGACCTGGCCATGCATGGCCGGGTCACATCAAACTCCCTTTCATATATATATTTTTTATTTTTTTCATTTTATTTGCTATCTGTTCATCACAAATTCTGCTCTTCTAGGGCCCTGTATCTCACAAAACTCAAAACACAAAAGTTGTAGATGATCCTTTCCTCTTTCTCCAAAAATTTGAATCGTCTCAATCGGAGCTCGGACAGAAAAGTTATGCATGAAATACGAACAGGTGTCGGTTTTGTTTCCCGGGATTTTTCCTGCGACAAAAAATTACCAAAAATTCATAAATTGTGCAATGAAACTCAAGAATACTAAATTCGACACTTTATTAAAATATTAGACTTAATTGGACATTTTAGTTAAAAATATAAGCCGTAAAGCCTGGGTTAACACGCCCAATTACGCAGTTTTGACCCGTAATCAATCATTTACCACCTAGGAAGGCTAATGTGGTAGCCGATGCGTTGAGTTGGAAGTCAGGACCTATGGCTATATCTGTAGTTGTAGCTCAGCATCACATTAGACAAGATCTGGAGAGTTCAGGAATAGAGTTGGTGTGTGGTGATCATCAGGTTTTCATTGCTAGCTTGGTGATCTAGCCAATTTTGTTTGAGCGTATAAAAGTTGCGCAGGCTAGTGATGCAGAGTTAGCTGAGATTATGGAAAAGGTACAGTAGGGACTACCTACAGAATTTAACATCTCTGAAGGAGGTGTGTTGAGGTTTGGGACCAGGTTGTGTGTTCCGAATAATGATAAGATCAGAAGGACGATTCTGGAGGAAGCATATCGTTCTTTGTATACGGTACATCCTGGTAGTACAAAGATGTATCGGGACTTGCGTGAGACCTTCTGGTGGTTTGGTATGAAGAGGCAGATTGCTCAGTTCGTGGAGCAATGTCTGACGTGTCAGCAGGTGAAAGTTGAACATCAGAGGCCGACAGGGCCAATGCAGCCTTTGCCTATTCCGGTATGGAAATGGGAGCATATTTCCATGGATTTTTTGACTGGATTGCCGCTAACAGTTCACAGGCAGAATGCTATTTGGGTGATCGTGGATAGATTGATGAAATCTACTCATTTCATACCGATGAAGGTTAGCTATCCTTTGAGTAGGCTAGCTGATATGTACGTGCATAAGATTGCAAGAATGCATGGAGTACCAGTATCCATTGTATCAGATCGAGATTCGAGGTTTACTTCTCGATTCTGGACGAGTTTGTAGGAGGCACTGGGGATGAAGCTTACTTTCAGTACAATGTTCCACCCCCAGACTAATGGACAGTCGGAGAGAACGATGCAAATCTTGGAAGATATGTTGTGAGCTTGTGCATTAGACTTTAGTGGTAGCTAGATACAGTTTATGCCGCTAGTAGAGTTCTCTTATAACAACAGCTTCTAGAGGTTGGAGGTGTCGATCTCCTTTGTGTTAGGATGAGGTTGGTGAACGTTAGGTGTTAGGACCTGAACTTGTGCAGTAGGCATCTGAGAAGGTAGGTTTGATATGGGAGAGGATTAAATCAGCTCAGTGTTGGCAGAAGAGTTATGCAGATGTTCGCCGCCATGAGTTAAAGTTCAAAGTGGGGGTAAGGTATTTCTGCGTATCGCTCCGATGAAAGGGGTGATGAGATTTGGGAGGAAAGGCAAGCTGAGCCCGAGGTATATCGGACCATTCAAGTTTCTTGAGCGAGTGGGTCTGATTGCCTGTAGGATTGCATTACCTCCAGCACTCTCGAGGGTCCACGATGTGTTTCATGTATCCATGTTGAGGAGGTACGTGTTGGATCTATCACATGTTATTAGCTATGATGAGTTGGAAATTGGGGATACTTTAGTGTATGAGGAAATACCTGTTCAGGTTATAGACCATAAAGTTCAGAAGCTTCATACTAAAGAAATACCGTTAGTGAATATATTGTAGCGGAACCATGAGGTTGAGGAAGCTTCTTGGGAACTGGAAACGGAAATACACCGGAAGTATCCACAGTTGTTTTTAGTACTTGTATGTTATCCTGCTTTAGGTTGGGATAGGTGGTTGGTCGTCGGGAGTGTGTATATTGTAAACTCTTAAGACGTTTGTATATGAACCACGGTATTCTTCCACCATAAGTGAGGGTATGTATGTGTATGATGGGGTTGCGCTGTACTAGTCGCCAGTTTCTTGTTAGTATTATGTGTTTATGTATTCAGTGTATGAGTTTGTGAATGAGAGATGGCAAATTTCGAGGATGAAATTTTTGTTAGGATGGGAGATTGTAAGAACCCAAACTGTAATAAATGGGTTTAAATAAATAAGAGATGGATAAAATTGGAATTTGAACAGGCTTCATCGACGAAGCCAGAGTTCGTTGACGAAGGCCATGCATCTTTCGTCGATGAAGTTCAGAGGCTCGTCAACGAGGAACAGCCGAGGAGTTTCGGGAAACTGGTGATATCAAGATTTGTCGACGAATCCACCGTCTCATCGACGAGAAGACTATAGAGCCTCGTCAACGAGTTTGCCCGGGTCAAAGGGCTATAAATACCATTTTTCATTGCTTAAAAATTAAGAAACTCAAATATCTTCTCTCTCTCTCTCTAGAACTCTCCCTACTCTCTATCTCTCTAGAATTCCTAGCCGTTTGTCGCTGGAATTGTGAATTTGAAGTTACCATGAGGATCGTGGAAGGATTCTCTACAAGTTCTATTGATCGGAATCCTGTTTCGGAGATTTTCGGGTTTTGGCGAAAAATCAAGGTAAGACTCAATTTTCAATTCTAATCTAGTAGTTTTGTAGGAAACTGTCTTGTGAGTATATTCTGTACTGTTGATTGTAGGTTTTGGAACTCGGTTCGCTGTTTATGAGCCTTAGAGTTCGGGATTGGCTATTCAGGGAAAAGGTAAGGAAAATTGTGTTTATATCGGTTATATTTGAAATCGGACTCGGTGGAGCTGTGGTCCACGGTCCTATGTGCGTTTTGGCTACTCATTTGGGGGGATTTAATGGGGAAAACTATGGATTTTTCATGATTACAGTTTTGGGAAAAAGGGGGAGACGGGCTGTATCCCTGGTTTTGTTGAAAACCGAATGTATATGTTGATTTATACTGTGTTATAGGGATGGCTATGCCTTGACTTGTTTTAAACTGTATGTGTTTGAAAAACCATGATTTAGATTACCAAATGAGTATGGTTTGTTTGGTTATATGAGCATGCATGTGTGTGTATGATTGTTTAAATGCTAGTAAGAACGCTGTTCCGAATTGTTTCCAGGTACTGAGAGTGTCTGACTCTATATCCGAGGGCGTATGAAATCGCTGGCCATAGATTGGCAGAGGTCCGGCTTTATATCCAAGGGCGTAAGCCTATTCCGGCAGATCGGTCTGAAGGGTGTGGATCCACTAGTTTAGCGCTGGTATGATGCCATGGGAGTCGGGGACTAGCCATATGCTGGTGGCGCCATGTTACGCGGGTTGGATATGGGCCAACGTCGTATGTCGCGGGCCGGCTTCGGGTCATTGGGTGTGATGACACTAGGATTGTTGATCATGTGTGTGTGTGCTTGTAGGCACTATTGTGAAATTAGTATTGGACTGTATTGGTTGCGTGTATGTTGCATCATGATAACACTCAAATGTCACACACCGATATAACCTGTATTATTCCTTACAGAGAGGTGTCTCACCCCTACTGTACGTACATTTTTACAAGTCCTTCAAGTAACCGGAACTAACATCCTGGTGTAGGGAGCATAGTGGTTGGTGTACTGCTGTTATCGCTTGGGTAAGTGCTAGGACTGTGTTTTGATGGGTTGCCATTTTGGGATGTGTTGGGCACCCAGTTGTACGTTGTATGATAGAGCCTATTTTTGCTCTTGTATACACTCTGGTATGATACTGCATATGTATATCGAATGATCTTATTTCCGCTGTGTATATTTTGATGTGTTGAATGTGTATAGGGTGCCTGAGAACCCCACAGGGTCAGACCCTCATCCCTGCTCTATATCTTGGATGTTTTGTATGATAACGAGACTGTTTGGTTTACATTTTCACCCCCTGGGTCCCATTTTTGGGTTCGGGGCGTGACACGAACCTACGAACAAATGCTACAAACTTTGGTTTAGCTAATCGATCCTCAATTCGGGCACTCGAACCATTAAATAATGGTTTTGTGATTGAGTCTATTCGGGGCACTTGAACCTCAGGCGAGGCACTCGAACCTCTTGGGTTAAAACATTTTTACTGAATATTTTAAACGGGTAAATGGGGTTAATTTTTGTAAACCTGTTTTAAAATTTTCCAATTATTCCCATTTAGTCCCTAACGGTAAAAAAATCCACCTTAGCTATAAATACATGTTCATTTGTAATAATTAACAAGGGATTAGCAAAATCATTAAGGCCAAATTCTCTCGAAATTTCAAAATCTTATTTTAACCTATACTACTCCCATACACTCAAAAGCTTCATTTTCCTTGATTATCCAAGAGTTGTGAGTGTATTTAGAGTGCTTGTGCTTCATTCTCTATTTGCTTAAATACTCTCATTTGCTTGATTGTTGATTGATTTTAACATTGAGAGTAAAGCTTAAGTTCTCCCATCAATTTCATTTGATAAATCTTGTGTGAGAAGACTTAAAGGCTTGTGGTTATTGCATTATCATTGCAAGTTACCTAAGCCTATATTTTTGCGTGCAAAATCATATTCAAAACTTGCATTCAAACATTCCTTGTGCTTAGTACATTGAGATCATCTTGTTGAGTTTGTTTGAATCAACTAGCTAGCATATTTGAAACCATGATTTGATTTTGTGATATTCACATACTGTGTTTATACTTATTTGAGTGTTTAGCATATATTAGAGCACTAAGCATATTTACATATCATACGTACTTGTAGTATTGCTTGAGCTATACTGGTGTACATATCTGCTTATGAAGAAGAGCATTTTCGTATACAAAAATTTCATATCATTTTTTGCATTCCAGGTGTGGACCTGAAGAGGGAGACTAGTCCTGTTGAATAGTCCCGGACTAGCTTAGACCTGGTTAGGAAAGTTAGGTATGTCATCCTAGTAAGGCGTATTGGTTGAGGTCAGCCCCTTGAATTGACCTGGTTGTAATCAGTGTCGTTCCACCCGTTAAGTGAGTAGTAGTGGAATCCTTGTGTTGGTGTGGCCAAGGTGGGGACGTAGGCAGTATTGGCCGAATTCCGATAACATATCGCGTGTATTGTTTACCTTTCCACACCTTACTTTTCTGCACGTGTATGTTTATTTCTAAATTGCATAGATTGAACCTAGGTTGTGTTATACTGTTGTTAAAACCAGTAGACCTATGCGATAAATTTTAAATACCCAATTCACCCCCCCTCTTGGGGTTGCACCAAAACTAACATTATTTTTAGAGAGTTAGCTCGAGTTGATCCCATATTATTTCATTGATAAATATTATCTTGGGATAACTCTTTTTAGCTTGAGAATCTTTGCATCGTTGTTGCAAGATTCAAAGGCTAGTGTTTGTGCTTATTGCAAAAATATTTGTTTTTGAAGAAGCTAATCTTCATTATCTCTTGAGTTCATTGCTAAAAATATTTTTGTGCAAATAAAGATAGTTGAAGTATAAATATTTGAAATATGTTTTATTGACTTCCATTTGTTTAGCTCAAAGATTTATCTTTACGGTATCTCTCATATTACTTGATTGATATATTCTTTTGAGAGATTAAGTCCATAGATCCTTGATTACGCGCTTAAATTGCGCAATTAGATGCTTTAATTCATGCATTATAAATTATATTTTTAATTAAATGTTTAATTACTCTCAATATTTTAACATTGTGTCCTATTTATAATATTTGGGTTTTATTAACTAATTTATGAATTTTTGGTATTTTTTTTATTGTAGGGCAACTATTGGAAGCTAAAAACTAACAGTACTTTATAATATGTGTGTAACTCTCTCATATAACCTCCAATTTTGATGATTCAAGATGCTATAGAAAGATAAGAAAACGCTCTACAATTTTCATGTTTTGTATTTTGAGAAATACTAGCTACATCAAGATTGAAATCAGACGTGAAGTTACTATACATTGTTTTTATGGACTCTTTCAGCATTACTCCATAATCTGGGCGTAACTTTCTTGTCTGAGTTTTGATCGAGATGATTCAAAATTATAGGAAAAACTAAAAAAGAGCTCTACAACTTTTTCATTTCGAGCTTTGAAAGATATAGACGTTTACTAGGTCAAAATTGGTCTTGAAAGTTCAAAACCGATTATGTGTTAACAAAAGGCAAAAAGAAGAAAAAAATAAATAAAATAAGTTGATTTGACCCGGCCATGCAGCCGGGTCCGCTTCCTCTCCCATGCACTTGGCTGTGTGTGTGCAATTTAGAAGCCCAATTGGATTGAAAAAAGATTTTGAAAAGTCAAAGAGAGGAGGGTTAGAATAAAAAAAAAGTTTACTTGCTAGGTTTTTAAGCTTTTAGCAAGGAGGTTGGATGGGGGGCAGTAGGGGGGAGCTGCACAAGACAAGCAACTCCACGGCCAACTCTCTCTCTTTCTCTCTCTTCCTTTCTTTTCCTTCTCCTCTTGTTCTCTAGTTTTTTTTTCTTGCATTTAAATACTTTGTTGTTCATTGTTAATTTTCAGTTAAATTTTAATTAAAGTTTTGAACTTTTAAATTTCTGTTGGGTTATTATTATTAGATTCAATTTATTTATTTTTCTCTTCTTATTTAATATCATTATTAGAATTAATTTTGGTTGGGTAACTTTTTATTGTTAAAGTTCGGTTTGATCTCTTAAAAAAATTTTCTTTAGGAATTAAATTTGTTTGGTTCAAATTATTTTAAGTTCAATTTAATTAAAATCTGAGTTTTTATTGCGTTTTAGTTTATTAAGTTCGATAAGTTTTTCTAATCTGCTATTTAAGTTTAAGTTAATTTATTTATTTTTTTGAATCTATTATAGGATTAAGTTTAATTTTGTTTACATTAATTAATTGGGTTAATTTCAATTGTTTAGTTGGTGTTTAATTTTATGGTTGAATGCTTTAGCTAATTAATAAAGTTTTGATCTTTAGGCTTTTGTCTAGAATTTCATACGTAGGATTTATTTATTGTCTAAATAAGATTTAATTACCGCCATTCATTTCTTGTTATTCTAAGCGTATTAGGTTTTTATTTTATGTTTTAATTTTAAGTTCATAAATAAAAGTTCACGTTGTTTTAATTTCGTCACAAAATCTCAAACATCCTAGGAAACCAAATCTGAACTATGTTCAGTAAAACTTTCTTTTCTTATTTTCTTTCAGAATTACACTAAGTTAGGAATTAAATTGCATTCTCTAAGGAGACGATCTGACTTTTGGGCTAAGTATCACACAATAGAACTCCTATACTTAGGATAGCTTCCGAATTGTTCGTTTTTCGAGTGAGTCAAGTTTTTGATCTCGTTGCAGGAGAATGTCAGTTTTAGTTCCAAACTAGCGTTTTTCCCGTTATTTTAATTTTTCTCATGAAAAAGAAAAAGAAAAAAAAAAGGAAAAAAAATTGAGTTTTGAAAAAAATAAATAAATGTCTGCACCTACAGCACGCACGCTTATGAATTTTTTGTAGTCCACACGAACTACACAACTATCTTGCATCATATTGCCTAAGAATGCACAGAATTTTAACATTAAACCTGGAATGATATCTACGATACCTCAATTTTATGGGATGGAGTGTGAAAATCCGTATCAACATTTAACTGATTTTGAGCTTGCATGTGTTACATTCATAGATGGGTTTGCTATTAATCAGGCAATTAGATTGCGTCTATTTCTTTTTTCATTGAAAGACAAGGCTAAGACGTGGTCTAATTCTCTTAGGCCTAATTCTATCTCTAATTGGGATGATATGCAAAACGAATTTCTGCATAAATTTTTTCTCTTATAAAGAACTCAATTTTTGCAAGAACAGATCAGTCGATTCATACAAAAAGGTGATAAGACATTTCAGGCTTGTTGGGAAAGATTCAAGGACATGATGAATATATGTCCACATCAAGAATTCGAATCTTGGAGGACAGTGAATTATTTTTATACTACTTTAGCCCCTGAATGTAAACAGTTTGTCCAGACTATGTGCAATGAGGAGTTCTTCAGCAAGGAACCAGATGAGACTTTATCATTCTTCGATTATTTAGCTGAGAGTGCCCAACAATGGAACACAAAACATGAACATGCACCAATGACAGCACAACCTCTCAGAGTGATCAGTGGTGGAGGCAAATATGAGATCAAAGAGGAATCTAGTCTACAAGCTCTTGTTGCTGCGTTGTCTAAGAAACTAGAGGTTATGGAATCAAAAAAAGTGAAAGTTGAGGATTGCTCTATTTGTGAGACCTCATACCACATAATTCAGGATTGTCATTTACTACCAGTTTGGCAGGAGAGTAGATCTGATCAGGTACAATCAATAAATTGGGTCAACAAATCCCAAAATCAGCTATTCATGAACTCTTATGATCTTGGATGGAGAAATCACCCGAACCTCTCATAGAGGAATGATAGTCTGGTCCATCTTCCTCACGGTATCAGCAAGTTCCTCAATCTTATGCAGCCCCTCCATAACAGTTGCAGTATCAGCTACAACAGGTCTCTCAGAGCTACGCATCTCTGCAATTTCAACCAAATTTAGCTCCTATTATAGCAAAGAAATCTCCCGATGATAGCATGACACAGATGACAAATATGTTTCAAAAATTTATGTAGATTCACGTCACAACTAACTATCAGTACACTCATGCTATACATGAATTGTGGGACACCATTAATGAGATGATCACGCAGTTGAATTTCTTAAAAAAAAAATGGAATTTCTAGTGGAACCTCAGCCTAATCCTCAAGAATACCAGCACCAACAACAAAAAATACATAATGTTTATCTTGAGACAGCGGAGACCGTTATTACTTCGAGAAGTGGAAAAGAAGTTTCCTAACCTGAGATACTTATCGACAGACCAACATTTGTTTCGACACTTGAAGCTACAACTGAGATAGATGAGGTCAAAGAAAAATCAGAGGAAGTGAGCCCAAAATTGAAAAAGTCAATTAACATAGAGATTAAGACCAGTAAAGAGCACCAACCTGTGGTACCTTACCCTTAGGGATTGATAGTCGTGGAACCATCATTCCCTACTGGAATAAATGCTAAGGAGTGCAATGTCGAAGCGAATCCCTACAGTGGTACGGTGATGGGTACACTCGATAAAGAGGGTGAACAGACTGGTGAGAATTTAACTTTCAAGGAACCAGGTAAAACTTTTAATGTTAATGCTTCATACAAACCAAAGGTAACCATTCTGACACCCATGCCTCAAAGACCGATTCTTAAAGAAGTGAATTTCCTGGAAAATATGCTGAATAAAGATCCTTTCTTGTTAAAACAACGAAGGCAATCTGCACATGTTTTTTCTAGTAACTTAGAATATATTGATTTATTTGAAGCTAACTTTTGTGTAGGTAACAAGACAGATTCATTTTGGAGACTCAAATTTGGAGACTCACCGATTCAATTTAATGAACTGCACCCACTAGATGAAATTCCTCCAGAGCCTCCACCAAACAAACTGTGATGTTTTTCTTTCCTTTATTTTTATTTTGTTTTACCTTGTTTTATTTTTAGTTAATTTTCAGATACATTTTTTCTTAATTTCAGTTTTTCTTTCCCCTTACTTCTCCACACAGGTACGCTTCACTTCTGCCATGCACATATTTTCTATTTCCCCTATGCTTTCACATTAAGGACAATTTTCCACTTTAGTTGGGGAGGGGGGATAATAAATTACATTAAAAAAAATTGAATATGGATGATTAGGCCATGATTAACACTGACTTATACCCTTTACATACTTGCATATAACCTAGGAGTTATAAATTTAAGCTGTATAGTGGGTTATTTATGTGTAGTTTCTCTTTATATGGCTAATTTAAGAATTGTAACTCTATGCAGGTGGACTAGTAGTTCATTCGTGTTAATCTGGTAATATAAACTCTTGTATTTACATGATATCTCAGGAGGCTGAAAATACGCGTTCACGTGACTTGTAGCACTTAGGGTTCCTTACAAACACTGAAAGAGTGTCCGTGACGACTATGACACCTTGTGAGGTATTGTTGAGCCATTTATCATTCTTTTGAGTTTTTGACGTTAGTTCAGAGTTCATAAAACTCAACTTTCCTTTTTTTTTTTTTCTTTTTTTTGGATACTCTTTGTACAATAGTCTCGGTTTTTGACTTACTAGCTTAGAGGTGACATCTAGTGGGGAGATAAAAACCTAGGTTTTGTAGCCTACTCAAGATGCGAAGGCTGAGTTACCCCTAAAAATAGACTTAGTTCATGGACAACTATTCGAGCTTAATTCACATGAGTGGTATGAAGACAACAAAAGAAGTGTAATGATTGTCCAATTTGACCAAGAAAATGAAGAAATTGAAAAATGAGCAGAAGAAAGAAAAAAGGAAAAAATAGAAATGCACATGAAGTGAAAGGTTAATATTTGCTCCACACAAATACCACAAAGAGTTAGGGACACGACACATGTTCTCCACATATAAAGACTTTTCAACTGCTCAATGCTTCAGATGTATCCATACCAGGTTTGTGAATAAGTTGATTTAGGGTGGTCTTGGTTGGACATGGCGAGTAGGTGAGAGAAGATGCTAGGGTGAAGGACACGACACCTCACAAATAGGCAAGATCTTTTTTAGACTAGTCTACTCTATACATTTAGCATTTGTTCTTTGCAATATGTGTGATGTTTGATCGCGACACTCCTTCTCACATATGACGAGTGAACCCATCCTTTTTGAGTGTTTTTGAGAGTATACCAGTTAGGTTGAGTCAAAACGATCGTTCTGTAAGTGTCCACTGGTATCCTGGGTGCAACGAGTCATACACATTATATATACCTTAAGATTTCACATGTTTATACTTGAAGTTATATGACTACATTAACTTTGAATTGTAGTTGTTAGTTAACTCTATGTGAGTATACTGTTCTTAATGTTTATCTAATGATGAAACTTGCATGAGTGACTTACTTCGAAGTTGCGTAAATTGTGTATGAATGAGCTTGTGTGTAATCTGGTGATATTTCTGTATGTGAAATGGTACATTCGTGTTGCATGTACATTTATTTAATATTCATTGAAATTGGTGTTTGTGGGTGTCGCCCTGAAAACCTCCACGAGATGACAACTCATCCACTAGGATCGACCTAGGGGTTTAAAGTCTTGTTGCATTCGATAAATGCAACCGTGTTTCCCACGAAAGATGAGGTAGATAGGATTTGGTAGTTTTCTTATTTTATTTTTTTTTACTAGGGACTGGCAAAACTTTAGTTAGGGAGTGTGATTATATGCTTAAATTGCACAATTAGGTGCTTTAATTCATGCATTACGAATTATATTTTTAATTAAATGCCTAATTACTCTCAATATTTTAGTATTGTCTCCTATTTGTAATATTTGAATTTTATTGAGTAATTTATGAATTTTTGGTATTTTTTTTTATTACAGGGCAACTATTGGAAGCTAAAAACTGATTGTATTTCGTAATCTGTACGTAACTCTCTCATCCAGCCTTCAATTCCAATGATTAAAGATGCTGTAGAAAGATAAGAAAATGCTCTACAATTTTGATGTTTTGTGTTTTAAGAAATACTAGTTGCATCAAGGTAGAAATCATACGTGGAATTACCATACGTTGTTTTTATGGATTGTTTCGGCATTACTCCGTAATTTGAACATAACTTTGTCGTCCAAGCTCTGATCGAAACGTGAAGCCGACGTGTCTTCATTCGAGGCATTTAGCATTAACTCCAAATGAACAGTCCAGATCTAGTCATGCGTAAAATTGATCCTAGGGTCACAAATGCTCAACGTGCTAACACCCTGCGGTTTCTAAACAGAGCATATAAAAACTAAAATTTTTTCTTTCCTTCATTTTTTCAATCTCCTCACAGACCCTCTCTCTTTCTCCTCTCTCTCTCTCTCTCTCTCTCTCTCTCTCTCTCTCTCTCTCTCTCTCTCTCTCTCTCTTATTCCCTATTCCCCCCTCTTCTTTCTCTATTCTCCCCTCTCTGAAACCCTAACTCAGAAACCCTAGGATTTCTGTAACTCACTAATGCTCATAATCACTTCAACCTCTTTCTATCTCTCACCTCATCTTCCCTTTGCTCATGAATCCTCTGAAACCTTATGGTTTCTTTGGGTTTCCCTTTTTCCCTTCCCTGAACAACCTATCCTCTCTCAAGCCTCACTCATTTTTCTTGAGTCTATTTTCTTTTTAGAAGCTTAATTTCGAATGATTTGAGGTTTCAGATCTCTTCTTTTCCATATTTCGAGCCGAACCAAACCCTAACTCTCTTTATGTGAAGCCACCAGTAAGCCCAGTTCTTGGCTTCAACACCTAAATGGTGTCTACCAAGGGGTAAGGTCGAAGGCGAAGCTCAGAAAGTGATCTTGAGCTTCTGAGGAAGCTCAAAAAGCTAAGTATCCTTTAACTCTCCCCCTTTCTTTTATGTGTGTATTTTTAGTTTTCTTTTCTATGATTTTGAAGTGTGAATGTGTGAGTGATTCACATGTTGTGAATACTATTGTTCTAAAGATTGTGTGTTTACTTGGATGATGATTTGAGTGTTGTGGTTTGTCTCAATGATTTTGGGAACTCAAATTAGTGTTAAGTTGTAGTCACAAGGCTAAGGTTGAAGATGAGTGAACTCGTCTCAACTCAGTTAGTGTGTATTAGGGTTGACTCACACGAGTTAACTCAGTGTGCATGTGTGCTAATTTAGATGAACTCGAGTGAGTTCAGTGTGTGCAGTTCAGACACGTGTGGGTTTGATCGGCTTGGGTCTAGTGTGTTCCAATGGGCTAGGGGTAAAATTTGAAAATGGGCTTCGAGGATTAGAATTTCAAATGGGCTTCTATTTAAAATTTGAAAACGGGCTAGGCTAAAGTTTCAAATGGGCTTACTATTTTAAAAACTTAACCGGGCCTTGGGTTTGGTTTAAAATGGGCTTCTATTTTAAAAACATAACCGGGCCTCGGGCTTGGTTTAAAATGGGCTTCTATTTTAAAAACTTAAGTCGACCACGGGTTTAGTTTAAAATGGGCTTCTTTTTTAAAAACTTAACCGGGCCTCAAGTTTGGTTTAAAATGGGCTTATGTTTTAAAAAATCAATCGGGCCTCAGGTTTGGTTTAAAACTCAGGTGGGCTTAGGTTTTTTTAAAGGAAACCAGTGGACTTTGGGTTAAGTTAAAAAAAGGTTTATGGGCTTGGGAATGTTGGGGGGATCCGAAAGGGAACTTGGGTACTACGGGCTAAATGGATCTGGGTTTGGCTAGGATGCAATGATTCGAACCCAAGTTTGGGTTCGAGTCCATCTCATGGTTAGTTGGAATTAAGGTTTGAGTGTGAACTTGAATATTGAAAGGAATCATACATGCACATACCTGTACTAAAACTCACATACGCTTATATGATTTGAATAAAACAAGAGTTTACCTTCCTCGTCTTACTCCTCCTTTCTTCTTCTCTAGACTATGTGTATGGGTGGCTTTTGGGTTATGCTTTTGAATTTAGCTCCTGAACTTCAGTTCTTTCTGCTTTCAACGAAGAAGAACCTTCCCCCCTTTTCTCTTTGATTTTCTCTCTCAATTATTGTAGAGCTTCCCCCTCCCTTTCTAATTTCCTCTCTTTCTCAATTCTCACAGAGTATCACTATGCTTTTTCCTGTGTGTCTTTGCTACAGTGAGACTCTGAGGGTGCTTTTTGGCGCCAATTTCCTTAACAAAATTCCCCTCTAACTGAATTCCCACGCTAGTAGGGAATATTTCATTCTAACCAATTTCTCTTTTCTATTCATGTGATTTCATTTTTGATTTACTTTATTTTTTGAATTTCTACTGCTAACTAACTATGCTAACTCTCCCTTCTGTGCTCAGGTGAAAGTGGGAGGTTCAGGTGGCAGCTGGAGAATGGAGGGCTTTGGGAGATGCTGCCAGGTGGCCTTTGAGGATTGGAAGGCTTGGAATTTTTTGTTTTCCTTTTGGTTTTTTGTATTTTTCATTTATTTTTGTGTGCTGATGTACCCCCACCTGATTGTGTGTTGCAACCTCACTTTGTACACCTCCTGTATTTTCCCGTACGTATGTCATATTAGCTCTCTTATTGTAACACTCTTGCGTGTACATCTACTACACGTGCCCCCACCCCCTTTATAAAGTGCATGTGATTTTTCAATTTTAACCCCAAAATGTTGACCAATTTTGACTTCCTTGCTTAAGAAGCTCTTACTAATGAATGTGACTTCAGAGTTGACCAATTTTGACCAAACAAACGCAGTGAATATGAATTTAATAACCAAATAAAACCTGTTCTAAAATTAAGACTCAATTTAAAACCAAAGACTCGTTTTGGATGACTTTAATTAACAAATCCCTAGATTCAAATTTTGAAAAGCTCAAGATAACAGAACTTAGTTTTTGAAATCAATTAGAAGACTTGATTGAAGAAATTTTTAAAAAATCAAGGCATTCCTAATCTTAAACTAGAATACTCAATTTTCAACCTAATCAAATTGCAAAACCGAATCTTTGAAAAACAAAGAACTTAACTAAAAATTCAAAGAAATTATTTCCAAGATTGAAACTGTTGATTTTGGTGCAATCCCAATAGGGGGGTGAAGTGGAGATTTAAAAAATTTCTCCCCTAAGTTCAACTAATCCAGCAACAATATTACACAACCTAGGGTCTTTCTAAAATAGACTCAATTCCCTAAGCAAGTATGTATGCAAATATTTAAATCAATTAAAACATTCACAGCAGTTCAAGTACAGCATACATGTGCGGAATTGAAAATGCATAAATTAAACAAAGAGCCAACACAAAATGTGTTATAGGGGTTCAACCAATACTACCTACGTCCTCGCCTTGGCTCACAAGCATAAGGATTCTACTACGGCTCACTTAACGGGTGGAGCAGCACCTAATACAATCAAGTCAAATTAAAGCAAGGCTGACCTCAACCTTTACAACCAATTCTTCTGTACTGGATTAACGCCCTCTCAGGCCACGCCTAGAATACAACCAATTCAAAATACAGAGTGTGTACAAAATGAATGCTTCTCCAACAAACAAATTTGTATCAGTATAATCAACACACTACAATATGATAGGATATGATAAGCTCAATGTAGTTTAAATGTATACTCTAAAAAATAATGCAAATATAGCAGTCAGAGTGTGAGAGTGTATGTGTAGGGATCTTTGATTCAAAATAATAAAATCAATCACAAATGCTCAATATCAAAGATCTGAAATACTCAAGCAAAAATCATGTAAATATTTTTCAAAGATAAGCTCACGAGATATTTAGAAAATCAACTTGTCAAAAATATTTTCTTCACAACAAAGGACAAGCTCCTGAGTCTTGCAACGAGAATGCAAAGACTCACAAGCTTATGAAAGTTTCCTCGCGAAATAGATTTATGGGTTAAATAGCAATAAAATCACAAAATCAATCAACACAAATGAGAGTGTAAGCTTGTAATGGCAATGTAGATTATCTCAAAATAATCTCACCAAAGTAGTTTTTGCAAAGGAATGAGAATCGGTGGAGTATGTAAGCTTGAATGTGAAAATAGGGCTCAAGAAATTTTTAGAGGATATTTTGCTAATGATGTTTGCTAATCCATGTCTAATCAAACCAAATGAGGGGGTATATATAGACACCCCAAAAAATATAACCATTTAGGGACTTATTTTATATTTTTAAGAAAGTTTAAATATGGTTAATAAAAATTAACCATGTTTTAACCTCGATAAAATTTGAGCAACCCGAGAGGTTCGGTCAACTAGATTGCTCAGTTTGGTTGACTAGGGTGTTTTTAAACTGAAGTGTTGGTTGACCAGGATTGAGGCGATTTTTGAACCTCCAAGGTTCGGTCAACCAACCTAAGTTCAGTTGACCTAATTTGGATGTTCGGTCGACCAGACCATTTTTCTTCATCAAGTTTATTCGATCACGGCGTTGGGATTTCCCCGCGTGCCAGTTCGGTCGATTAGGGCTTTGGTGTTTATTTTAAGGACGATCGACCAAGTGGTCAACCTTTGACCATGGCGAGGTTCGGTCGACTGAAGATCTATGTGTGTTTTGGTTTAGTCGATTGAACACACAAAGTTTGCGCAATAAAGTCCAAATTTTCATTTAAAGTCACCCCTGTTCACATAATTATAACTTCTAAGTTATAGAAGACTTTTCATGTGATATTTTGGTGACCTAAAGTCAATCTATGGCCAAACTATGGTCATTGAGCTTATTTGTCATATTATGTATGCAATGCATTAATTATTACAGATCATAATTAATATTACAGACCCTGAATAATATGAAATATAAATTACAAAATAAACACTTTGGGTTTTCAGTTTCTTTCAAGTCCATGTGCGTGCACCATAGAAAACTTCAAATTGATCCTACACACAAACTCATCAACCATTAAATATCAGAGTAGTTGTCATAATCAAAACGAGATATGACCTATAAAGTCAGCAGAAATTACTGACTCCAGTTCAAGACTTAACCCGATACTTAGCCTAAACAAGATTATTACGGGGGTCTTCGACTAAAGGACCATTAAAGGAGACTAATTTGCAACTAAAATAATTTATGATAGGATTATGAACAAGAATCAAGAAGACTTAAATTTTTTGAAATGATTTTGAGAGACAATGTTTTGGATTTTTTTTTTAAATGAGCTAGACTAATTAAAAGGACTAAATTTTTTGAAGTCATGGCTACTTGGGGTCTTAATTTTAGAACTCAGGGTCATTCAGGGCTCAAAGGTAAATCTTATTTCACCGGACTTCTTTGGGGTGGCCTAGTTAAAATCGGGGTATTTACAATAATTAAGTGTTATTATCATTAAATTATCTGGACAATGTTGTTAGTCAATTCAATACATATTTCTTAACATTATCGAGTACTACTTTTAACGATCAAAACTCTAATTAACAGTACTCGTTAAGAATTAAAACTCAAATAATGTGGAGTAGTTGCAATTTTTTAGAAGTGTTACTTCTTTGGGAAAAGGATATTGTCATTCCTCCAAGATTTGATCAGAAGTCACGGATTTTTCATGACATTTTAAAACTTTTTCAAACTTTCCTGAGAATTTAATTATAGTGATTCTTATATCTCATTCATATCAAGTTCATCGTTTAAGTGACGAAATGACAAAAGACGCATACCTCTATTAAAGTAAGACAAGATATACAAATGTCTCTTAGTGTAGCAAAATTACACAAGCCATGCCAGATGTAAATTCGGTTTAAGGACACATACCCTTCGTCAATTTGTCATCAAGTTGCCAAATGAAATTTGAATCATGCATTCAAGAAAAAAAAAAAAAAAAAAAAAAAGCCTAATTAGGGTTTCCCAAAAAGTTACCGACCTCGGTCATCTAATATTTCAAAATTTTCATCTGCTTTCTTAAATATTTAATTTAGTTCACAGTTAAGCAGCCAAACAACAAAAAGTTTGGACCTCCACTAATGTTTGGTAATTGGTCAATTTTTGGTATTTGACACAATTGAACAATGAACTATAAATGTTGAACTAACAAATGCTATGTCATCCTTAAAATCAAGTATCAAAATCAAGTATCCAGAAAATGGACTATTAAATTACATCAGGTAAGGTCTGTCCATTTATCCTTAAATGTACCAACGAATAAAGTATAAATCTAAAATCAAATACCTAATATTAAGCATGTTTAAATGTCCGTTTGACACTTGCCTTTTGTCCTCTAATTTTTTTTTTTAATAAAAATTCAGAATCTTTTGACAACTTTACTATAAACTTGCACCTTTGGATACTAATATCTTTAAAAATTAAATGTGAAATGTGCATGGATGACTGTGAAAATCTGTCAAAAATAAAATATCTTAAAGAGATTTGTAAAATTTGCACAATTATTGAAACATTATGAATGTATTTACAAACTTTTTGCATGAATGAAAAATCTTACCTACATATGCAGTGGGCAGTGAATTCGGGCGCCACCGGCATTATTAATGTTCTTGTATATTCTGCTTTTCTAATTTTTTGCGCAAAGTCGTCAATATTTCCCCAAAACATTTAGGGAAAAAAGGCAATATATATAGAAGAATATGGAATTAAGCACTGGAAATTAATTAATCAGATTAGAACACATATATAAGCTTTTTACACGAGTAAAAGGCGCATGCCTATATACATGTACTGTGCTGAGATTTCGCATCACCCACAACAGTTTCAATGCTGTATGATCTAATTTATGATTTTCTACACAAGTTTCTTACTATATTAACAAAACACCAGAACGGAAATTAAATAGATGATTGAATAAAAACACTGGTAATCAGATTATTCCCATGAGAATTATGTTAATTAAACACCAGAATTTTAAGAAAATGAGGTGGACGGAAGAGAATTAATGTCATCATCATCTTCAGTGGCAGAGCCATATAATGGAGAGCTGCCATCGATGCTTGCACGGTTGCTGCCGAAGGAAGATTGTGTATCCATCATCCCCATCAGCTTTCTCTTCTTGTAGTTAGCCTTGAAGCATGCCTGTCTCAGCCTCTTTGTTTTGTCCTCCAGTTGCATGTCAGGAATCTCCTCCATCAACTTCCTCTCTTGCTCCAATATGTCTATTGCATCCCTCAACTTCCCTTCATTCTCTTCTGACCTCTCCTCCTTCCCCAACTCCTGCATGCTTAAGATTCTAAATAAAATAGCAAAGGGGAAAAAAAATAACTAAAGACGATGCTTGGATTGTGAATTTTGTTTGAGAAAAGAAAAGGAATGACAACTAAAAAAAAACATTTTCCATCATATTCTATCTTCATATTTGTATTGAATAATATTGGAAATCTACTCTATAATTTGATTAAAAATTTAGAAAATCAAAAAGTTTGATGAAGTGCAAAATCAAATTCTTATTCAATGGTTTACCAAATATTTTATGTCCTTCATAACTTTCTTTTATAGAAAAAAATGAATGTGTTTTTTATCTTCTAGAAAAATGATTAGCAACATTGGGTCTTCGGAGGCATCCCCAGGAGATAACACCCGATGAGATGGAGCCCCCATTTTCAGCCTATATATTGTCAAGATGTCTCCTGAAGCACATTCACAGAAAATGTTAATGTTTTCTAGGTATCAAAGAGAGTATAAAATTGTGTATTCGGCGTGAGAAAAGACCTGGACGTTCTTGATTAGGGTTTGGAGGCTCATGAGCTTTCGGTGAGGCCATCTGCGAATACCTAACTCCCTGCACCTCTTTTTCAAGAGGGTTAGTCCAACGTTGAGTTCCTTTGCAGCTTGGGTAATGGGCATGTAGAAATACTGAGAAACCGTTTCACGGGTGAGCGTTTTGGAACTACTGTTGCTGCTCTTTCCTTCTCTGCATCTTTTGTGCTTCTTCTCCTTCATCGATTCCTCTTCACATTCATCGAACTTTTTATAGTCGCAAAATTGCAACGCTACCTGTTTCAGATGGGGTTGAGTCCCACAATTACTGAATTCATTCCAGTCTGCCAAACCATTCCCAAAACCAAACAAGAAATCCTCTGCATAAAAACCAGATTACAAAAGAAATATCATAGTTCAAGTTAATAATACCAAATAAGTAATTTTTCAAAAGAGAAGCTTAATGTCTTATATGTGTACACACGCACACGCGCACACACACACATGCTCTCACCTTGAATATTAACACTCGGGTTATAGCCCAAGGATGAATATAAGGGATCGGTGGGGAGGCTCTCCATCATAGGAATAGCGTCCAAAACATCATTTGGTAGGGCCAAATCATATTGGTAATCAAACAAATTCCAACCACTTCCCGCGAGATAACTACAAAATGAAAAGTATGAAATTAGGTCTACGTATATGATCTTTCTATATGAGAGAGAGAGAGACAGAGAGAGAGAGAGAGAGAGAGAGAATGAAGGATTAAAAAGGTAAAATGAGTAAGTTTAGTATGAATAAATGATTGATGAAGATATTGTTACCTGTAATCCAGTGAAGGTAGCTGGTGGGCAAAAGATAGTGGATCTTCATACGTAGTCCAGCCACTGAAAGAATGATGACCATCCATATTTGAATATGTTTGTTTCAGATCCATATTTCAATATGTTTGTTTTAGAGAGGGAGGGAGCGAGTGCACAATAAGAAGAAGAAGAAGAAGAAGAAGAAGAAGTTGTGCCAAGTTGGGATTAGTGATAGAATGAGAATCTGTGATGAGACGAAGAGCCCAAGATATATGATGTTGAAGCAAGATTATAAATGCAGGGAGAGGATGAGTCATCTCTAATTACTCCTGGGAGATAGTGCGCCGTCACATGGATAATACTCGTGCATGGAGAGTTACAAGATAAATTTCCATTCAATGCTTACCTCCCTCGAAATTATTGTTCATTGAATAACAATATGGATGTGAGAGAGAGACTACATGTGTTTTAAATGATCGCAGGTGTAATCATACGGGATCAAGTGAATGACATTTTTTTTTTTGGAAGATTGCAGATGTATGCTATTAATTTGGTAAATTTCTATGTTATACACCCAATGGAAGTGTGTAATATACAAACTTTATTTCAAGCCATGGATCAATGTATTATCAAATAAAGGTTAAAGGAGTGTATTAAGTGTATTGGATACATGGACCGGAAATTTTTATAAGAAATTTTATAATATAGGCTCATAGTTAGGGTGTGCATCCATACACGTCCCACTTACTATTAAATTTTGAAATTAACAAAGTTAAAGGGTGTTTTATGATACACACTCGCCCCAAAAATTAATTTCCATTTCTATGCAAAAAAATGAAAAAATAAATATATTATACGTCATATATCATATTAAATTTTAGAGATAGACCGCTATTTTTCATTTCAAGGGAACTGACTAACTAGATTTATTTTACAAAATAATATTGGGAGATAGCCTAATGTATTGATCTTTTATATTTGAGGAGTTAAATTAAGGTAGTTGTAAATTATTACTTTAGAAATAGGAATTAATAGGACTCAATCAAATCAATCGTCACGATTTCAGCCACAAAACCTAGCATATATTCTATTTTTTTTTTTTTTTACTTATGGGACTTATAGTTCTCTTGCATGAAAAGCACTTTAAAAGACTGAAACCCACACATCTTCACTGTTGAGACTTAATATGGGATTGTTGTGTGTATAAGCTAATTGCTAATTCTAATTTTCAGATTTTAATAAAATATAATTTGTTCATGAACCACAATAAGAATCTGATTATAGTTCTACAGCAATCACAGCCACACCTAAACGAAAACCTGTTAATTTTAATGCGTGTGTGTGTGCCAAGCCTGATAAAGAAAAATCTTTTATTCACCCAAATAATGTTCAGTAAAACATAAACATGCCAATCATACAATCACAAGAACACATTTACGTGATTCAGCCCAAAAATTGGCCTACTGGCAAAAACTCACAGTTGGAGACACTTTATTAAATACAGTGGAAATAAATACATACACAGATTTACCTTTGAGGCGTATTGATCTCCTCTGAAAATCAGCCCAGGAACGACCCAAGAAAGCCCCTCTTCGCACCTGCAAAGAACCCTAGGTTTCTTCCTATCTTTCTCCCTGATTTCCCTAAGAGAAACCCTCCCAAGAAACCTGGATCTGTGGTTACCTTTCCTTACCCGTGCGTGAACCTCCACTGGAGGCTGGACATCCCCAATGCTGAACCTCCTTCTACTGTCACCTCCTTCTCTCGTGCGCCCCACACTCTCCCGCGCGGCTGAAGGAACTCGTTGCAAGTGCGCTCTCGTGCGCTGATGACTCTTGTGGCAATAAAGGGAAGACGTCTCTCACGGTTGGAAAGGGAAGACTCTCCTTCTGCGTTGCTAAAGCTGCAAACAGAAAATAATAATAATCCCCCGCCCCCTGCTGTGTTTTTCCTTTCTATTTACAACTCATTTCATGTAAATTACATCAATGCCTCCCATAACAAATAAAAAATAGCCACTGGATCTCTCCTGATATGGACGACTTTGATTGTTTTTGTTCAATCAAGCCTGACACTCCAACAATTCTCCACCTTGGCAAGTTTGTGACCCTTGCACCTCCTTAGCATCTCCCATGTTGGTTCCTGCAAAACAAACACTATCAACTTCCAAGGTTAACCAAGTTTGAACAATGTTCAAACTTGGATTTAGGTACTGCTTTAGTTATCATATCAGAAGGATTATTCTTTGTTAGAATTTTACTTATTTCTATTTCACCACTAGAAATAATATCTCTCACAAAATGCAGCCTAACATCTATATGTTTGGACCTATCATTATAAACATGATTCCTAGCCAAATGAATAGTGCTTTGATTGTCACAATAAATTATAATGGTTCTGCTATACATTCCTAACTCTAGACACAGTCATTTTATCCATATAGCCTCCTTAAAAGCTCCAGTAATGGCAATATGTTCAGCCTCCATGGTAGACAAGGCTACCACTGATTGCATGTGTGATTTCCAACTAATAGCACTACCTAAAAAAGAAAAGACCACACCAGAAAAAAACTTCCTAGTATCTAGATTTCCAGTATAGTCAGAATCTACATATCCTTTTAACCCTATTTCACAATGCATATCCTTTTTTCCAAATATTAAACCTTACTGTTTTGTTCCATACAAGTATTGAAAAATTTGTTTCAAAGCATGCCAATGTGGTTTTCCAGGTTTGCTCATAAATCTACTCACTTGACTTACAACATAAGATTGATTAGGTCTAGAACATACCATAGCATACATTAGACTACCAACCATATTAACATAAGGTATTCTATTCATAAACAGTGACTCATTTTCAGTTTCAGGAAACTGTTTTCTAGACAATTTAACATGCTGTGCAACAGGAATAGAAGTATATTTAACATGACTCATTCCAAATCTTTTCAACACTTTTGAAATATAAGACTTTTGAGACAAGTAGAGAAACTTTTTATTCCTTTCTCTAGTTGTTTCCATAAAAGTATTCTTTTAACAGGTCCTAAGTCTTTCATTTCAAATTCAAATTTAAGCATGCACTTAACTTGATTTAACACATGTCTCCACAAGCAACCAACATGTCATCAACATATAATAGCAAATATATATGACATTTATCACATGATTTATAAGAAACACAACCATCATAATTGCTTTTACAGAAATCATTTTGAATCATGTAAGAATCAAATCGTTTATACCATTGTCTAGGTGATTGTTTCAACCCATATAAAGATTTCTTTGATAAACATACATGATTTTTATTCATTTCTATATCAAAACCCTCAAGAGGTTGCATATAAACTATTTCTTCTAAAGTACCATGCAAGAAAGTAGTTTTAACATCAAGTTGTTCCAAATGCAAGTCATGTATGGCAACAAAAGATAATAGTATTCTAATTGAACTATACCTCATAACAGGGAAAAATATTTCATTATAGTCTACCTCTTCCCTTTGTGTAAATTCCTTAGCCACTAACCTAGCTTTATACCTAGGTGGTTCAACTCTAGGGATTCCCTCTTTCCTTTTAAAAATCCACTTGGATCCTATGGGTTTCTGTTTTTTCGATCTAGGTACCATCACCCATGTCTTATTCTTGTTTAGAGACTCCATTTCTTCTTACATTGCAAGGATATATTTTTCAGCCTCTTTACTATCCATGGCCTCTCTAAAAGTCCTAGGCTCCACCTTAATTTCTATTTCACTAATAAAAAGAGCAAAAGCTGTCATATCAGTTTCCCCATACCTTTAAGGAGGTCTTATGAACCTCCTCTCCCTATCCCATGCTAGAAGGTAGGTTTTATTTAATTTAGAGGTTTCTGCTTTTGAGTTTTGCTCCTCAAAATTCGCAGCATCTGTTTCTAAATGGCTATGAGAAGTGGAGGGTTACTCCACCTTAAGTTGCATGTCACTAGTATCAGAGTGCTTAACACTTTCATATAAATTTTCTAGTTTTTCCCCCATTTTAGTTTCATTAAAAATTACATCCCTTCTAATAATACATTTTTGTTTTCCAGGTTTTGCAACCCAGATCTTATAGCCTTTAACCCCCTCTAGGTATCCCCAAAAAATGCATTTAATAGCCCTAGGCTCTAATTTATCAGTTCTAATGTGGGCATAGGCTATGCACCCAAAAACTTTTAAACACTGATAATTAGCAGGCTTACCTGACCATCTTTCTTGAGGGGTTTTAAAGTTTAGAGCTAAGGAAGGACACCTATTAATAAGATATATAGCAGTGGTCACCGCCTCTGCCCAAAAGGTCTTGGGCAAACCTGAAGTGGCTAACATGCATCTTACCCTTTCCAGAATAGTCATATTCATCCTTTCAGTTAGTCCATTTTGTTGGGGAGTATCCCTAGCAGTCCTATGTCTAGCAATGCCCTCAGCTTTACAAAATTCAAAAAATTCATTTGACAAGTATTCTGATCCATTGTTTGTTCTCAGTGTTTTAACTTTTCTGCCAACTTGAGTTTTAACTAAGGTTTTCCATTCTTTAAATTTTTCAAAAGTATCACTTTTATGTTTTAGAATATAAACCCACACTTTCCTAAAAAAAGTTAGCTATAATTGACAAAAAATACCTAGAACCACCATGAGAACTAACCGTAGCAGGGCCCCACAAGTCTGAATGTATGTAATCAAGAGCCTGTTTTGTGGTGTGAGTGGACTTATTAAAACTAACCCTAGTAGACTTACCCAAGACACACTCCTCACAAAATGACAACTCCTCAAGTTTCCTATCCCCAAGTAGCCCCTGTATCTCTAGCTCCTTTAAGCCCTATTGGCTAACATGTCCTAGCCTCTTATGCCACAAGGAAACCTGATTTTCTACCCTGTGATTGATAGGTGAAGTCTCACCAATCATTGTCTTTCCTACTAAGGTGTACAACCCATTCTTTAGCACCCCTTTCATCAATACCAGTGAACCTCTACATACTTTTAGACTACCTCCTTCAAACTTAAACGTGTATCCTATCTTATCTAAGCTACCAAAAGAAATCAAGTTTCTTTTCAGCTTAAGTATGTATCTCACATCTCTTAGCACTCTTTCAATCCCATCATGCATTAGAAGCCTCATTGTCTCAATACCCTGTATTTTACATGACTTATTGTTTCCTAAGACAACATGACCTCCTTCTAAGCATGTAAAGGACTCAAACCAGCTTTTCAATGGACACATGTGGAAGGAACATCCTCAATCTAATATCCATTATTTTCCCGAATCTTTCTAAGAGAGATTCAACACTTCTGCACTATCATACCCATCTAAAACTATAGCTGCCTTATCCTTTGATTCAGAGGTGGTGGCATTGGCAACCTTTTTCCTTTCAGGGCAGTCCCTCTTAAAATGCCCTTCCTTGTGACAGGAAAAACACTTTAGTGCTTTGCTCTTAGACTTTGATCTAGACCTCTTGCCTTTTCCTTTTTTGTCCCTCTTTTCAAACCTACCTCTCACATTTAACCCTTCCCTTGACCCTGATTTAGACTCAAACTTAGTGTGTAATTCCCTAGAGTGCAAAACGGCTTGCACATCTTCTAAAGTCAGTCTCTCTCTCCCATACATCATAGTTTCTTTAAGATTTTCATATGTGGAATCAAGATAACTCAATAAAAGAATTGCCTAGTCTTCTTCATCTATACTAATATCAATATTAGTAAGATCCAAAAGAATTTTATCAAATTCATCTAAATGTTCATCAATAGATGTTCCAGGGGTCATTCTAAAGGTATAGAGTCTAGACTTCTTATGGAGTCTATTTGTTAGGTATTTTGTCATGTAAAAACTTTCTAGTTTTGACCAAATTCCAGCTGCCGTATTCTCATTGGCAACTTCCCTAAACATTTTGTTTCATAAGGACAAGATAATGGCACTATGTGCATTTTGGAGGATATTGGGTTTCACTTTGTCGGTGGAGGGAAAACTTAGTTTCCCCTCTTGTGAAGTGGAAGCTCCCTCCTCAAGCCCCTACTATACCAAGATGGTACGCATCTTAATCCTGCATAAACCAAAGTCATTTTTTTCCGGTGAATTTTTTTTATTTCAAACTTAGCGGTCCTCAACACATAGCCAGACTCTGATACCACTTGTTGTGCGTATAAGCTGATTGCTAATTCTAATTTTCAGATTTTAATCAAATATAAATTGTTCATGAACCACAATAAGAATCTGATTATAGTTCTGCAGCAATCACATCCACACCTAAACGAAAACTTGTTTATTTTAACGTGTGCGTGTGTGCCAAGCCTGATCAAGAAAAATATTTTATTTACCCAAATAAAATTAAGAAAAACATAAACATGCCAATCACACAATCACAAGAACACATTTACGTGATTTGGCCCAAAAATTGGCCTACATCCACGACAAGAACTCACCTTCGGAGACACTTTATTAAATACGGTTGAAATAAATACATACACAAATTTACCTTTGAGGCTTATTGATCTCCTCTAAAAATCAGCCCAAGAATGACCCAAGAAAGCCCCTTTTCGCACTTACGAAGAACCCTAGGCTTCTTCCTATCTTTCTCCCTGATTTCCCTAAGAGAAACCCTCCCAAGAAACCTAGATCTATGCTTACCTTTCCTTACCCGTGCGTGAACCTCCGTTGGAGGTTGGACATCCCCAATGCCGAACCTCCTTCTTCTATTGTCTCCTTCTATCGTGCGCCCCTCACTCTCCCGCGTAGCTGAAGAAACTCGTTGCTGGTGCTCTCTTATGCACTGAAGACTCTCGTGGCAATAAAGGGAAGACGTCTCTCACGGTTGGAAAGGGAAGACTCTCCTTCTGCGCTGCTAAAGCTGCAAATAGAAAATAATAATAATCCCCTGCCCCCTGCTGTGTTTTTCCTTTCTATTTACAACTCATTTCATGTAAATTACACCAATGCCTCCCACAACAAATAAAAAATAGCCACTGAATCTCTCCTGATATGGATGGCTTGGATTGTTCTTCTTTAATCAAGCTTGACACTCCAATAGGGATAAAGGGTGTTGTATGTAGAGTTTGGTTTCTAGTATATTAAGCATTACGTGAGTAGTATAGTGAGTGCGGCTTTCGTTCACTGCTTTGTGGGGAGAGTTGGAGGGGGGTACCCCCCCTTCAGCGGTGGTGCTGTTAAAGGGCAGTGCCCCTAGAACGATTTTTTTTGTTTTTTTGTTTTCTAACTAATGTAATTTTGTGTCTAATGGAGCTTATAAAAATCCTTGTATAAAATTTATTATTCTTAGTTTGAGGGAAACTATTGAATACATAGAAAGCGAGGGAAAGGGGTTAGGACATTCCGTTTGCACTTATTGTTGAATAGTGAAATTGGTGACCTGATCTTACTTCGAGGACGTAAGTAAATTGTCGAACCTCGTAAATCTTGTGTTCTATGCGTTGTTTTTTTTCTCATTTTTTTCTTTCATTTGTTTGATGGGTTAATTACGATTTTCTATAACAATGGGATCATGATATCAGATGAACATGAGTCAACAACTTATAAATATTTTACAATGATTTTGTCTATGGTTTGCAAGCAAGAAGTTTTAGCTTAATTTTTCTACAAAATTAGTTAATCTTTATTTCTAAATTTTTTTTATTTTTTTATTTGTAAAAAAAGAATATGTTAAGATAATAAAAATAGACGCACTGCAAAAAGAATTAAATCAACAATTGTGAATTAATTATAAGTTATAAATATTTTATTTATTAATAATATATATGTAGATATATTGTAATTGTAAAGTAATATTTTCATATATTACCATTATTTTTATTAAATCAATATTACCTTTTAGAAAAATAATCTTTTTAGAAAAAAAATAATACAATGGATAAAAGTACAACAAAATATGAAGAGGATTTGAGTCTGGGATCTATAACTACATGTATATGCCACGTGTAGCGATCTGGATAAGAAAATATTCGTACCATGCATGCATACGTGGGGTCGTGGGCTACAGGCTACTATTACTCTATTACAATATACTAGTAGTCGGACGCAGTGCGTGATTTACAAGGCGCTAATTAGCAAGTATTAGTTGTTGACATGCAAAAAGAAACTCTGCTGGACGCATGAAGGAATTAATCATTGTACAAATCAGGATGAAATTATCTTCCCTCTCAAAAATAATATATTATATATATATATATATATATAGAGAGAGAGAGAGAGAGAGAGAGTATTAATGCATGTGTATGAGTAACCTACCAATGTGAGTGATAAAATTTTCATTCCTTCATTTGATACAGATAAAATTTACGGCAGCCAAGGGGTAAGGAGTTGGGGTATATATATATATATATAACTATAACTAAAACTATATTAAACTACTCCTATTTTAAACTGTTCCTAAAAAGTTAAAGGAAAAAATTGATAATCTTTCAAGTGACAACTTTTTTAAATATCTAACTTATCCTTTAAATTGATGGGTGGAGAGGAACACTCAGTCACTGAATGTGACTGAAACTCAGTGAGGATAAATACCAAACAAGTATATTTCAATCTGAAAAATAATACAGAGGAATTCAAACAACAAAATCTCTCGCTCACTCACTGGCTTTCAACTCTCAACACACCACACTTACAATGCACACACACTCACCTATTTATAGCAATTACAGAAACCAAATAATCAACAATGGTGGGAATTTAAACTTCAACGATTGTGGCTGGTTTGGTAAGGTTGGTGGCCAAATCTTGCTTAACTTCAATGGAGGTGGGCTGCCGGTTGATGAAGCTGCTGCAGTCAAATTTTTGCTGCTACCGTCCCACTGTTCTCAAGTTTAATCTTCAACATAAATGTTATTAATTTAAATTTCTATTATATATATATATATATATATAGAGAGAGAGAGAGAGAGTATTAATGCATGTATATATATATAACTATAACTAAAACTATATTAAACTACTCCTATTTTAAACTATTCCTAGAAAGTTAAAGGAAAAAATTGATAATCATTCAAGTGACAACCTTTTTAAATACCTAACTTATCCTTTAAATTTAATTAATTTAAATGTCTATTATATTTGAATTTTTAGCATAATGCTCAAAATACTCCTTTAATTTTTGTTCCTTAAATCTTGATTGCTAATTAAGAGATTTTTCAAATTCATCAATAATTGGTTGACTTCAACCCTCTATTAAAACCTAATGTCAATAAGAAGATTTTCAATCCCGTCAAAATTGAAGTCTTTAACTTCAATCACTAGATGGGAAGCACAATTTTCATTAATACAAAAAATCAATTAATAATTTGATGCACCCCATCCCGCCCTCGATTGAAGTTATATATCTCGATATTGATTTTCTCTCAATCTTAATGAAAGAGCCATCTTTGATTTTACCCATGAGAATCAATCAAAAATTTTTTTTTTTTATTTTTTATTTTTACTTTACATTTTCAAAATTTAGGGTTATTCGTGGCTAATTCTCATTTTCAAAGAAGAGCACATCATAGCTTTCAACTTTATTGTTTGAACTTTTGGACAATGTTGCTTCATTGAATAACCCAAAATGGGGACCTTTCTTTACCCTTTATTCTTTGTTAAGAAACACACACACACACACACATGTACATAGTGGTAACAATTCTTAGAAAAGGTGTTGGTTGGCTAATCTCCCTTAGAATGGTTAGTCTACCAACTTCCCTACGTACAAATGTGCTCCCGAAACCTTATTTTCTGTGTTATAGACATCTTAAGATTTTTTTCCTTTGTTTTTCCTAAACAAAAAATAATAATAAAGGTGACGACTTTGCATTTTAACCTTTGCACCTTCTCAGAGTTTTATCCACCCTTGTTTAACCTTCTTGTTTGGGGGATCACCATGCATAACGTATTCCCGTCCATCGGTTGTAGTCCTTCAAGTGACAACTTTTTTAATGCGTAAATTAACCTTTGAATGTCATTCATTTAACATTTAAATTCCTCTTATATCTCATTTTGTAGCATAATAATCAAAATACTCCTTAATTTTTTTTTATTTCACATTTTTTCACTTTTTCAACCTTTTGTTTTCTAACATTTTGCCGTCTTATTCTTTTTACCTTCCAATATTTTGCATTCCCATTATTTCCATCTTCCCCCTGTCATCATATAAAAAACTCATATTTTCTTCGCTTACCTTCCCAATACAGATGACTATTATTTAATTTTCTCACATGCTTAATATGGAACTATATATGGTAATTTGGTTATAAGCTTACATTGCACAAAGAATCCTTAAGAGTACATGAGACCAAGTAAACGCTTTGTGAACTTTTCTCTAATTTTCCTTTTTCTTTTCTTTAGTTGTTGGATTATATTTATTTACAATACGAATGTAAAGCAAATTCCCTTGTTCTCCTTCCCTTTCTTTTGTTTGGGTTGAGAAACAATGGACGAAAATTAAGAAACAAATGATAAGTAGAGGAATTAAGACCCAACGAATTCCACGAATTCACACTTTAATTTAAAGAGAAAGTATTTATTGATATCGTCCCCAATTTTTTTGAGGAAGTCTTAAGGTGTTCTAAATTAGTATTTCATTATCCTAATATTTGGATTGCTTGGGATCTCAACTGTTTACCTTGAAAAGATACTTATAAGCTTATTGGTAGGCATTGTGAGGAACAGTGTATTCCCAAAAAGGGGGGGGGGGAGTGAATTGGGTATTCTAAAACTTTTTCTAAAATAAACCTCACTGATTCACCGAATTAATATCCCAATCAAAATATAAATGCGTGTATGTAAAGATAATCATAATGGTAAATGCAAACATACACATGCGTAAATTTAAGTGTGGAGGTGGAAACAAGTTAGAGAGAGAGAGAGACAGAGAGAGAGTGACACAAGTATTTTAACTAGGTCCAACCAATCCTGCCTACATCCTTGCCTTAGGCAAACCCCCCAAGGATTTCACTAACTAGTTTACTTAACCGGGTGGAGCCAAATTGTTTACAAATCTCCAGACAAGGTGGAGTCCTCCTCTTCAGGCGATACCACACGCTTGGCACACTCCTTACAGGATGGAGCCCTCCTCTTTAGGCGATACCCCACGCTTGGTCTGCTACTTCTAGGCGCAGCCGCCTCTTCGTGTGATATTCCCTCACTTGGTCCGCTTCTTCTAGGTGAAACTACCTCTCTAAGTGATGTACCCTTACTTAGCCCACGGTTCACAACCCCAACCGGGAAGGGCTGTTTTTAAAAATAATTTCATACAATTAAAAATGCATCTTAAAAAAAGCATATTTGTACACATTGAAATTCTAGATGCACTCTCAAATGATTTATAAATTGAAGCTCAATAGAGTATAGGTTTTTCTCTCAAAAATATTTTCCAATTAAAACGGAGAGTATGGAAAATGATTTTTTTTCCGAACATGACCTTTTTAAAATCCAATGCAATAAGGCTTCCAAGTAAAGTATATGAGTGTAGATACACGCTTTAACCTTTCTCAAAAAGCTTTTCAAGCAAGATATTTATTAATGAAAATATGCTCGAAGCTATACTTGAATGACCCAAAGTTTTTATCCAAAAGTTATTTTCAAATAAAAGAATATGGGAGAAACAAGGGTTATCTTTCTAAATGATTTACTTTTAATAAAAATCAAATACAATAAGGCTTTCAAGCATCATATATATGAGATTACATATATGCTAAAGCCTACCAAGAAATTCTCTTAAAAATTTTCTCCAATAATAATTTTTCAAAATAAGAGTGTAGGAGATATTTTTTCTTTGAAAAATGTAAGAATAAAAGGCTATCAAGAAATTGAAGGGACTTGTGGAATAGCCCGAAGACCCGCCTATAGTGCATACGAATAACAAGAAAAAATTAATTTGATCATGCAAACCCTAATTATGTGATTAGGATTATATCTGCGAGATCTGTCTGGTTTGATCCCGAATCTACAAGTATGAAAACGAGTTCTTGAAGATGACCAGGAATCTTCTACTGTATTCCTTGAACATGCTTGGCTCCTAAGAGAGTGGGCTCGTAAGTGGCTTCTAGAGTTTTCTTCTCTTATAAAAAAATGTCTACCTCTGTGAGAGTTCGCTTGTCTCTCCCTAGCTATTGAATGGAGTGCGTGTACATAGGCTATAGCAGGGACCTCTAGAAAAATATGACTAGGGCTTCCCATGTAATTAACAATTCCTAATCCGAACCAAATTTATCATTAATTATGTTAATTATATAATTCATACCACTAAAGAATTATAACTGCACTCCCGGTCATATTCAAAATTAAATTTCGAGCTCCTACTATTAAATGCACATTTATCTTCCCACGTAAAGATTATAGATACCCGTCTTTTAAATTAAATTACTGAAAATTTAATTAATTGACATATTAATTCCCTAAGACTTTCCACTTAACTTATTTTTTTGACTCTACGAGTCCAATTTTTTTTGATAATGACAAATTACTTGATATTTGATCTGTGTATTGAGTTTGTGAACATGAATTATATTAAGCATGTACGGAAAGATAACGAGTTATGGAAGCCTTCAAGTAAAGTTTACAAATCTTGGAAAGCATCATGGAACTGAAAGAGTACGAGAATCAAGATGCAAGCTGCAAAGTTCAAGAATATCTTGGGAATGGGTATTTAGAACTCATGTACTTACATTTACGTATGATTTAATTTGAGGCTCAACATAACTTAGAATGATTTTAGGATTCATGCATTTCATGTACATCATTAGAGAACTTACATGGGCTTAGAAAAGTTTTTAAAATCATGGAAAAATTGTTTTATAAAAGACCCAAGCAAAGAAGTAAAGCAGAATTTTAAACTGGAAATGAATAAGTGTGAAAAGGGGACTTCGGTAGCCTGAAGTTAACCTCAGGCGCCTGAAGAATTTCTTCGGTTGCTTGAATATTAAGTTTGGTAGCCTGAAAAATTAAATGGGAAACACAGAACCTAGAAGAGGTACCTCGGTTGCCTGACCCTGGAACCTCAGGTGCCTGAAGTTGTCACTTCAGGAGCCTGAACCCCACATCGGTTGTCTAAACCTGCGGGAAACTAAAAATATCAGATTTTTATTAAAAGGACTCGCGAGCTATCTTATTGATCTAATGGATGAGATCAATCCTAAGGGTAATATACTATATATTCTAAATATCTAAACCCTAGAACACAGGTTAGACACACAAGAAAGAAGAACACACCTTGTTGAAAGAAGATTGTCAATTTTGTTATGAGTGATATACGATTGCCTACACTTCAATCTCTAATTTTCAAGTTTGGGCAAATCAACTCAGATTCTCAAAGGGAACTTGTTTACTCAACTGTATTTCAATCTAGTATTGAAGTTTGATCTTTCAAGTTATTATTCTTAAGAACATCTCATCTCATCTCATTACGTTTTCTTGACTAGCATTAGAAAAGTTTTGATCTTAAGTGTGCTTATTCGTATAAAAATTAATTTTTGAAGAGATCATTACTTGAGAAAGTATATTTAACTTGGTTGATTAAAGTTTGATTCAAGAGTATATATATATACATATATTTTTCAAAGAACTTATTATTGAAAAACCTAGTTTGATTAAAAGGGTGATCTTGAAAGTACCTATACATATACATAGCTATTTTAAACAAGATCATTATTTGATTTATGGTGTGTGATTGATTGAAAGGTTTGATTCAAGTATGCGTTTGCTAAAGGATCTATATTTTAGATATATTAACGCTTGATTAAATATCCTTGAAACTTATAACTATACATTTTATTGAGGGATATTTTATGAAAAATAATATATTTAGTTGTGATTTAATACTTGAAATAAAACTTTGTGATTCTAATTGAGTTTACATTCAAGACAAAGTTTTTGTTAGCAAGTTCAAATCAAACATACTTTTGCATTTTTGCAAAGTGAACCAAGAACCCTAGTTTACTCCAAAACATTTTAAATATATCTTTACTTGAGAGGTTTTGGTTAAATAGGGAATTGTGTGTTTGAAGCATATCATACATAAAACGATTATATTATTTTTCATACATTCATGAGCTTCAAGTTATATCATATGTTAATGTATTAGAAAATTGAATTGTACTCACAAGCTTTTGTTAGAAGCATTGGTTTGAGTGTTGTTTTTCAAATCTTATTGTATACACGGTTCGGTGTGTGCATTGGTGTGTGAGGAGAGAGTTGTATCTCTTGTAAGCAGTGGAGTAGGAGGAAGATGTGCCTCTTATAAGCAGCAGATTGTAAGAGAAGTTCCGTTCCACTTTAAGGAGCAGGGTTTTAATGAATCCTTAAGTGGTTGCTTAAGGCGAGGACGTAGGCCAAGTCGGCTGAACCTCGTAAAACTGTGTTTGTCTTCTCTCTTCCCTTTACTATTTATTTTCAGCATTGCATTTAAATTTGGGCATATTGCTTGTATAGGTTAAATAGCCATACACATACATAATTGAGTAGCATGAAGTTGAAGGTAAATTTATAAGAAGGGTTGAAGAGGTAAATTAGTGTCAAATAATTTTTGAATACCCAATTCACCCCCTCTCTTGGGATTACACCTGATTCAACATATTTGATGTGCCAGATTCAAAAATCCACCTGCAAGGTTTAAAAAAATCAAAACTTATAAGCTTCCTCAAGAGGTATCATCAATTCTGATACTGAGACGTGGATTCCATCAATAATTAACGTTCACCTTACACATAATGTCATCACCCAACTCACTGAATTTATTGACCCATAAAGAATCTCACTCTTCAATGAATCAAAGTAATAAACACTATATGCGTGTGTCCAATAATCATATTAGGATTAAGAGCATAAGCATTAATAATAACCATGAGGTATTAATTGTTTTATATAGTCTGTATAAAAACAAATACCCTAAGACGGTCCTGTTCAATACACACAAAGTGTACTAGCACAAGGAGGTGAAACTATACCATTCCCAATAGTCAAGACAGACCTATTAAAACCTTGTGCTACAGTTCTACCAATGGTGTGTTCAATCTCATTTAAGACTGTGAACAATAAACTTATATTCTATTAGAACTGATGATCTAATCTTCTGTGTATAAGCCACACTCTACACACTAGATCACCTACTATATAGAATAAAAGACACACATGTATAATCATTAAATAAATAATGTCAGACAAACATTGCTCACAAAGATTCTCATTAAACTGGAATAACTGAGGTTATTAATAAATACTAAAATCGATTGCATAAAGCATGTCTTTTAGTATAAATCCCTAACGATCTCCCACTTAGACTTAAAGTCATGCGCCATACATCCCACTCCCATTCCCTTTACATGACTATCAAAAGTACTAGCTGGTAAGCTCTTTGTAAACGGGTCTACTAGGTTGTTGACTTTTTGAGTCTGATCCCTATTTTGATGCTAACAAAACACAAGTTACTTATGTGTGCACTTAGTGATTGAACAGGTTACAATTCAACACACACATAAGGAAACTGGCAATGGAAGCCTTGAAGGACGTAAATACTATACACTTTGGCGCATTTCATGATGTTAGAAGAGCGAAGAAGAAGACATATTTTATTTAATTTGTATATGCATTTGGGTTTTTATATTTTGGTTTGTAATAAATGCATACATCCTACATGATATGACTTAATGCTCAGATAAGCCATAGACAGACCTTAGGGCAGGTCGTCCTACGATGAATTTTTGGGTTAATTTAATAGCCCCAATCGACCGACCCATTTCAATTATAAACACCTCGGTCAACCCAACACACTGTAGGCCAAAAGTCAACTTGTGTATCATGCCTCGGGCGACCGACCATAAAATGAACATATCTTTCTCGGTCGACCGAATCATGGAACTTGACTTTTCTACTGTCCCCAAGCAACCGAACTTGTAGTTCAAAAATGACTCGATCAACTGAACTTGAAAAATTGACAGACCGAAGCATTCATTGGGTGATTGAAACCACGAAGCTTTGGAAAATCACTTAGTTTAGTTGATTGGTCATGTCCCACATTCAACCAAACCCAAAAAATCACTTTTAGTCTTTGTGAGTGTTCGGGCGACCGACCCTAAGCATCAGGCGATCGAACCTCTCGGGTTTGGTTAATTTCCAACGCCCAAACACACTTAAATTTTAATTAAAAAAATTCAAAAATACCAAGCGTGTCCCCAACAGTCAAAATTTTATGAAACTCTATATATACGCCCTCATAACCTCAAGTTAGCAACTTTGATTAGCAAATTTTTTCTCTCAAATTTTTTACTTAATCAAAGTTCCCACACATGCTTTTTTATTTCAAAAATCATTTTTGGGTTAAATTTTTCATGCTCTCCAACTTGCTTTGTCATGTTCTTTGAAATATTTTTTAAAGAGACTATTTTGTTTAGGCATTTGTTTTATAATTGTACTTATTGCACAAATATCTTTGAGCTTAAAATTCCAGATTCTATAAATATTTTTATTTATAAAAATCGTTGTTAGAGAACATATTTCTCATTTATAAATATTCATATAATTTTTTTATTTGTACAAAATTTGTTGAAGAGCAAAACCCTAGGTTCTCCTATATTTTTATTGAAATATATTTTTGGGAGAAAATTTTATTAGGGTCATGTTGACTTTCATGCAATCCCAAGAGGGGGGTGAATTGGAGATTTAAAAAATTTCTTCCCTAGGTTCAACTAATCCAGCAACAGTATTACACAACCTAGGGTCTTTCTAAAATAAACTCAATTTCCCTAGCAAGTATGTATGCAAATATTTAAAGCAATTAAAACATTCATAGCAGTTCAAGTACTAGGATACATGTGCGGAATTGAAAGTTCAAAAATTAAATAGAGAGCCGACACAAAATATGTTATCGAGGTTCGGCCAATACTGTCTACATCCCTGTCTTGGCTCACAAGTACAAGGATTCCACTAAGGCTCACTTCAAAGGTGGAGCAGCACCATTTACAACACCTTACTAGGATGGTGTACTTAACTTTCCTAACCGGTCAAAGCCAATTCGGGACTTGTCACGGGACAAGTCTCCCTCTTCAGGCCCACGCCTAGAATACAATCAATGTATATGAATCTTTTGTACAAATTTAAGTGCTTCTACACAAAAAAAATATGTACCACAATATAGTCCAAATAAATATGCACTCACAGATGATAGTATTTATACTCAGTGCCAATGAAGTGTGCTAACACTCAATCTGATGTCAAGTATTTATACTCAGTGCCAATGAAGTGTGCTAACACTCAATCTGATGTCAATATGCAATCAAGTCCTAGAGTGTATTTTCAAATACTTTTTGAAACAATATATCAATATTAATCAATCACAACTAGGGTTACAAAGAGTTCCCACAAGAGTATTCATTATATCCCAAAAATAATTTTCTCAAAATACTAGCTTAAGAGATATTTGAAAAAATAAGCTAGTGAAAATAATTTTAACACAATAAAAAACACAAGCTTAATGAGTTTTGCAATAGTGATGCAAAGACTCACTAACTACAAGGTTTTCCCACACAATGATTATTAATTAAATCAGGGAAAAAACCTTGGCTAAAACTCTCAATAAAAAACAATCAATCAACTAGAACAAGGAGAGTTTTAAGCAAGTGGAATCAAAGTAGGATCACTGAAGGACACTCTTTAGAAACTTGATTTATGAAGGGAATAGCAAAGGAAGAGTGTATGGGCTTTGTATTTGAAAAATATGCTCTCAAAAATTTAGAGGGTTTTTAGGCTAATCCAAATGCTAATTTTTTGTTAATTGAACAAATGAACTTGTATTTATAGACTTGGCTAAAATTATAATCGTTGGGGAGACCAAGAGAAATATTAGAATTGTTTTAAATGAGTTTAATAAAATTAACCCAGTTTAACCCCAACCAACCTCGGTAAAAATTAGGCCAACCCGAGAGTTTCGATCGACCGAGCCACAGGTCGGTCGCTCAAAGAAACACATGACGAAAAGTAATGTTTAAATTTTGGGTGCCTGAAAAATAGTTCAGGTGACTAAACAAGGAGATTTTCCAAACTGTCTGAGGTTCGGTCGCCTGTCCTCAAGTTTAGTCTGCTGAACTTACATGTTCGATCGCCCGAGGGTACTTTGAACGTAAATGTTCGGGTGCACGAATTGTTGGAAAAGGTTAGGGTACAAGTTCGGTCGACCGTGAACACTCAGTTCATTTTGGTTCGGTCGCCCAAAGTTAGGTAACCTATTTGACTAGCCTTTATTTGGTCGACCGAGGCAAAATTACCTTACCTGGTTCGGTTGCCTGAAGCCTATACAATTTTGAGCTAAGGTTCATACTTTAATTTAAATTCACCCCTGATGACATGTGTGTTTAGGAGGGGTCATGTGCACTTAATGTGTAGGAACCTAAGGTCAATTTAAGGCCACCTGAGCATATAGACCTACCATGCATGATGCAGTTATTACAGACCATGTTATGTTACAGTCTATAATAAAGAATATATAAAAGTTATAGTTACAAATAAACACAATAGTCTTCATTCTTCCTTGGGGTCACCATACGCCACCACGTGATAAGATTCTTTTCAATTTCATGCGTAGAGTGAACCTACATACAAGCTCAGGGCAAACATCAATACCAAGGTATATGTCATTATCAGAATGGGATATGACCAATTAGGTCAACAATCCCCCTCCCCTTTTTTTTATGATGATAAATACTTTATGTAAAAGTGGGTACAGCCAATAAAGGCTTCCCCTGACAATATGCATAAAGAGATTTAAAAGCTCAAGCATTTAAAAATATTACTAAAGTACCCAATTTTGCCTAACTTCTCTTAAAAAGATTAATAAAGTACCCAATTTTTCCTAACTTCTCCCCCTTTTGGCAATAGCAGAAAGGGCCAAGATAAAAGAATTGAAGCATATAGGCAAGCAATGACTAACAATCATTTAGATACAATATGTAGTTTGGGAAGATTTTTAGAAATTTCGACAGCATGCCGTTTGAAAATGAAGCATTTTCCCAAAAAAAATCTGTATCTAAGTGGCCTATTTGAGTTTAACAAATGATTTACAGTAATTTACAGCAATGAACTCAAATAGTTTAGTATTGATCAATTCAAATAGCCAAGTCAAAGAGATAATGTATTCATGCAACACACAAATGAATGAAAGATATTCTCACAAGGTATGGAGTATAGCAATGAATTCACAAATGAATGAAAGATATTCTCACAAGGTATGGAGTATAGCAATGAATAATGTGAGATAGCATTTAATTTTCAAAGCCATATTTTTCTAAGTGAAGTGGCTCCCCCTCAAATTATGCACTCTCTCTATTATTACAATTTGAGCATAAGACACAAGTATTTTGAAATTAATAAATAGACAGCATGACAAAAGATTATCAATTAAGATCATTTCATGCAGATTTGTCTTTAAGAGAGACCTCCCTTTGGAAATAATCAGCAAGTGTTTTGGGGATGACATTCTCCTCAAAGAATTTGAATGGACCTAAGAGTATTATAATTTTAAAAAAAACAAGGGCTCCACCTTTCAACTTTAGTGTAACCTAGGCTTTAATTATGAAGTTATATGAATCATGCATGCCACAGAAGATTGGATTTAAGTCCATCCAAATGATTGAAGTTAACTAGAAAAAATCATACTGAGAATAGTCATGATGCACAAAAAAAATAAAAAAAAAAATAAAATGATGTTCTAGGAACACAAACTCAATTCATAGAGTTCAGTTTTATAAAGCATAGGATGTATGCAATGAATTTGAGAAAATTTTAGTAGCATTTCGTTTAAAAAATATAGTTTTTCCCATGGAGACCTGCTTAATAAAAACTGATTATATCATATAATTCTTCAATGATTTTGCATCAAACAGATATCATTTAAGTTCAAAGCTTTAAACTACATGACCAGTAAAGAGTTTAAACACATACACAAGCTTCAGATATTTCAAGTTAATTCAGGCCAAGATGTACAATCATGCAAGCAATTTGACTTCAAACTAAATTATCCATGCATATGCATTAGTCTTTTTAGCACAAATTTAAATATTTTGGGAAATGTTAGAAGAAATTTCGACAGCATGCTGTTTGTAAATAGGACATTTCCCATAAAAACCCGCACTAAAAGGATTTAAGCAAGTAATATAATATTCAGGTTGAGCATGCAAGAACCTAAAATTTCTACTAGTAGGCAATACTCATCAACTACTTTTGCCATCTAGGAGACATCAATCAAGCAAACATAATAATTAGAGAAATTCAAAACTTGCAAGCCATCGCTTGTAAACTTAAGTCAACGACAAAAAAAAATTAATCATCAATATGTGATTGTGGTGTGTGAGAATGTAATACAAAAAGAAAAAATAAAATAAAATAAGAGCAATATAAGTATTACATACCCAATTGTATGTCGCAACGTCCCGGAGCGCGTGTGCCCTAGGGTTGTGAAATAAAAATGTGTTTTAAATTTTTCAAGAAAAACAAGGAATATCGGAGTCGCCACTAACCTTTTAGTGTGGTTAGAACACTTAATTACTACCCCGTTAAGGGTAGAATGGGTTTACGTTATTAGAACTGGGATCGGGAGTTCGGTTACATGAGGGGAAGGTACGAACACTCCCTACGCGCCCGTTCTTATAAACGGTACCTAATTAATTTGGAATTATTCCTAAGCTAATTCAAAAAGTCTTTAAAATTACTCCTCTAGTGAATTTACTGATACACATGCAAAATAAATAAATAAATAATACAAAAATATAGGTAATATATAAATATATACATATTCCCTCATAACTAAAGGTACGTGAGGTCCGAAAGCTCATATCCTTGCATTAAAATCATAAGGATAAAAATCAAGAAAATATTTTAAAAAATACACTCCCAAATTTTGAAATTGTATAGAATTTTTCATAGGAAAATATTAGTATGGGAGGTTTTAATATATGATAATAGGATAATCAGCAACTACTAAAATATTACAAATGTCAAAATAGGTAATAAAATATCATATATATTACAATACTAAAGATACTATAAAAAAAGATTAATACCTTATATATTGAAAATACTAAAAACACCCTAATAGGTAATACTAAATATCCTAAAGATACCAAATTAAGTAGTACCCTATATGTTAAAATACTAAAAATACCCTAATAGGTGATACTAAATATCCTAAAGATACCATATTAAGTAGTACCCTATATGTTAAAATACTAAAAATACCCTAATAGGTGATACTAAATATAATAATACCATATAATTCATAATAATGACAATAAACATATCATATGAACTTAAATACTAAAAATACCATATAAACTAATAATAATACTAAAATGCCATAATAATACACTAATAATTATAAACCAAAATATAAATACCACCATAAGAGTAATGTAAATGTATGATAAAGATAAACCTAATAAATTACGCCTAAAGATAAACATAATAATATATGAACATAGTAATGCCTATAAACACCACAATATATATAAGATGAACATAGGAACGATATAAACATGATAACGAACAAAATACCAAAACATCACACAATAATGAAAATCCCACAATAAGTAAAAAAAATAAAATAAACCAAGTTTAGAATTAAAACATGGAAACTAATGAAAGGGTAAGAAATAGTGAATATATTACATTCTAAAATGTGCATAATCACCAAAATTAGTATACAACCCTAAGAAGAATGAACTTAAATCTTGCAAAAAAAAACACAAATATCATATTATCACATTAAAAGACAACAATATTCATTATTTAACATGCATTAATATAAATAATAAAAATTTAAACCTAAATGAATGCATGACAAAAACAAACCCTGCAAAAAATAAATTGACGTCAACTATATATATGAAACCTAAATTAATATTATTATAAAAAGAAAGAAAATCCTGCAATAAATAAAAAAAATTGAGGTTAGATGTATACTTGAATATACAGTATTATGAAAGAAGAAAAAAAATCCTGCAATAAAAAAATATAAATTAATAAATAAATAAAACCAAAATGAATATATATATATATATATATATATCATGTTCAGTGTGTGTGTGTTGGTGTGCAGAGAGACTCACCGTGGGAACCATGGCCATGGTCGTGGAAGGGAAGCAGGTGGCTAGAGCTGTGGTCGCCGGAGTTGCAACAGTAGACGACTGAGGCTGTTGTGGTGGTGCTAGAGCTGGGTTGAGGCGAAACAGGGAGGCGGCTACTGCTATAGTTGCAGGCGGCCGTCAAGGACTCTCGGGTTCCAGCAGTGGGTTGTTGCAGGGATGATGCTGGAAGCAGCTACTCGTGGTTGCTGGCCGTGGACTCGGGTTGAAGAGAGTTGCTGAGGTCTCCTCGGATGAGCGCTCTGATGGTGCTGCGGAGGGGCTGCTATAGTGGAGTCCTCAGCTGGCAGCAGGGGATTCGTGGATGCATCAAGAAGAAGAACAAGAAAGAGAGAGCAGAGGGGGCAGGGGGAAAGAGGGAGAATAGAGGAAGAGAGGAACATGGAGCGAATTAGAGAGCACAGAGAGGGACAAGGGTGCGCCGGAAAAGAAAATGCAAGCTTGGTTTTTTATTTATTTATTTTTTATTTTTTTATTTTTATTTTTATTTTTCCTTGCCTCGGCGCTCTGCTTTCTTGGGTGTGTGCGTTGTGATTTTATAGAAAAAACAGGGGGGGCAAAGGAACCCTAGGTTTCCGCCACCCTCTCTTATCCTTTTCTTCTTTTTTCCTCATTTTTTAATTTGTTTATTATACTAAATAATATTAATAATAATAATAATAAAGTAATAATCAAGATAATAATAATAATAATAATAATAATAATAATAATAATAATAATAATAATAATAATAATAGTAGTAGTAGTAGTGGTAAAATAATAATTAATAAGATAATGATAATTGCAATAAAATAATAATAATAATAGAAATAATAATAATAAGAAAATAATATCTAAAAGTAATTAATAATAATAATAATAGTAATAACAGTAATAATAATAATAAAATAATAATGGTAGTAATAGTAAAAATAATAATAAAGATAATAGAAATAATAATAATAATAATAATAATACTAATATAATAATAAAATAAAAATAAGAATGATAAAAATAATAGTAAAGTGATAATAATGATAATAATTATAACCTAATAATAAAATAATAATAATAATAATAATAATAATAATAATAATAATAATAATAATAAGGATAAAAAAAATAATAATAATTACTTTGTTGTATTTGGCCCGGGCAAAAATGGGGTGTCTACAGTTGCCTCTCTTTGTAGGCTTCATCGTTTCAATGTAACGATAGGAATTCTCCTATGTTTTTGTAGCGACAAGCCTGCAAACATAAACGACGCGGATTTTGGATTGGGCCAAATGCAACAAGAAGACAAAAATGGTCCGTGAAATGACTTGCACCAGATGTAAGAACTCGAGCTTTCACGAAGGGTGACTTGCACCGGGTGTAGGAACCTGAGCTATAGTTCATGGAGGGTGACTCGCACCGGGTGTAGGAACTCGAGCTATAGTTCACAGAGGGTGACTCGTATCGGGTGTAGGAACCCGAGCACCAAAGTATGAGGATGACATGTCTCGGGTGTAGGAACCCGAGCACCGAAGTATGAGGATGATGTGCGTAGGGTGTAGGAACTCGAGCGCCGAAGTATGAGAATGACGTGCATAGGGTCAAAGTATGAGGATGACATGCATAGGGTGTAGGAACCCGAGCGCCAAAGTATGAGGATGATGTGCATAGGGTGTAGGAACCCGAGCACCGAAGTGTGAGGATGACGTGCCTCGGGTGTAGGAACCCGAGCACTGAAGCACACAATAATGACTTAAACGTTAATGAGAAAAAGGTTGCTACGACAAGATGAGTATGATTGCATGATGCTATATGATGCACTAAATGTAGCTATCGATGATGCTGGAATGCAATGGTGCATGCATGTTGTTTGATGTGAAGCCAGAACATGGGGATATGTATGCATGTTGCATGCTATGACATGTGTGCTCCTTTTATTATCACTTCCTTTTTAGTGTGCTTGTAATCAACAACCCCAAATCTGATCTTGGCCATGTTGTCCCCGAATTGTCTCCTTTAAAACTCAATTCGAAACCTACCTTAGATGAATGGATCTATAAATGATCTTGGCCCGTTTTCCTTAATGGAGGCAGTCGACTTGGCTCAAATAAAACTCAATCATAAATCTTGCTCCAATTGAATGGTTCATAACTGATCTTGACCCTGTTCTCACATTCCAACCGGATATGAAGGCATCCGACTTGGCTCGACATGACATTTGCCCTAGTTAAAATGTGTCGATAAATGCTCTCAATTTTTACTTCTGATATGAAGGTGTCTACATCAACTCCACTGGGTCTACATCAAAAGTCGAACCCTTTTGATTACCCTATTCTTGAGAATTAGAAAAGGTTTTTTTATTTTATTTTTTTATTTTTTTATTTTTTTATTTTTACGAATAATAAATGACCATGCATTTGTGACATCCTTTTGCTAAGTCCAAGGATCATATGTGCAAGATGAATGATTTACCAAGCTTAAATGCCAGTTCAAGGAGAAAACTTTATACCTGTATTCAAGAGTCAAAGTACATGGATGTTAAGTTGTCAAGCTTAATCCTTACTTAGCTGATCTTTCCCTTTTTCATTGATGATTCCCATTGAGGGGGGCATTCCTTACTCCTTTTATCTTATTCTGTTGCGAACCCCTTGGAATCCTCATCTAACTGCTACCTCTACTTTAATCCAATTCAGTCTATGTTTTGATCTCAAGATGGTCTTTAAGACACGGGACGAAACGTAGGTTTAGGGATATAGGTTTTTAGAAGAAAAGGGAAACTAAGGCTCAAAAATCCCCTCCCATAATAACATTTTCTGCCCCAATTTGAGTTGAGGCGTTTTGCAGGATATTAACCGAACTTGTCTTTTGAACAAGTTGCCTACATACCTTTTCAGGATCAGGTCATTACGTAGTTCAGACCCAGCACTGAGTCTGACAAATCATTAGAGACAACAATGTATACCAATTTGGTCATGACTTTTACTTGGACCATAATGTAGGCTGGTGGTTATAGGTTAAAGAAGAAAAATATTAAATAAGGCTCAAATTTATTAATACCATCTAGGGTAAATTGGCCAAAGATCATATATGAAGTATGTCCCTTGTTTCTTTCTTTATTTTTCTTATTTTTCCCCTTTTTTCTATATCTCCTACCCTTACTGCTCCTTTTGCTTTTCTTTTCATGAAATGATTTTGGCGTTTTATTTAGTCCGCATTTGGGACTAATCTTTTAAAACTGCCCCAGTGTGGGGTGTGATCTTTTGATGGATTAATTAAGAATTGAATTTCCCAGGCTCAAAAGGACTTGCAAGGGATTTCTTTTCTTTTGACGTTCTTTTGGGTAGCAGAAAGATGACCTGCCATCATTTTGGGTAGCTAATTGTTGTCTCGTATGACTTGCCAGACCCTAAGGGACCTATACCCAGGTTAAATTTTTGTGAACTGACTTTTGATAAAAAAAAAAAAAAAAAAACTAGTTTAACATTCAGGCTCAACTCGGTTACCAAATGGTAAATCATTGTTTGGTTCTTCTTATAGGAAAACAGGTCGGCCAAAAATGGTCATCTATCATTTGATCAAAACATGAATGATGAACGGACATCATATTTATGAAGCAAACCATCATTTTATTGAATCTCTTTGAGAGTTTACAGGGTTTCTAAGAGAAATATTTCTTTACCGCATCTGACGTTGTGGGGTGCAGAAGATCGGTTCCATCCATATCTGCTAATAATAGGGCACCTCCTGAAAATGTTTTCTTCTCCACATACGACCCTTCATAATTTGGGGCCCACTTACCTCGAGGGTCATTATGAATCAGTAAAATCTTTTTCAAAACTAGATCTCCTTCTTGAAACTATCTAGGACTCATCTTCATGTTCAAGGCTCTCATCATTCTCCTTTGGTATAACTTTCCATGAACTATAGCTGTCAATCTTTTTTCTTCAATTAGATTCAACTGGTCATATCTAGATTGCGCCCATTCTGCTTCGGTTAACTTTGCTTCTTTTAAGACTCGTAACAATGGGATCTCAACTTCTATTGGAATTACAGCCTCCATTCCGTACACCAAAGAGAAAGGGGTGGCCCCTATGGATGTTCGAATAGTAGTCCTGTAGGCCAATAAAGCGAAAGGTAACTTCTCATGCTAGTCTTTGTAGGTCTCTGTCATTTTTTCCAAGATGCTCTTAATATTTTTGTTGGCCGCTTCCACTGCTCCATTCATTTGAGGTCGATAAGGGGCTAAGTTATGATGTTTGACCTTGAACTTACTACACAATTTTGTCATGACCTCGTTGTTCAAGTTTTTGGCATTGTCTGATATTATCCTCTCCGGGATCCTATACCTACAAATTACTTCTCTCCTGATAAAATGACTAATTACACTTTGAGTGACACTAGAGTATGATGCCGCTTCTACCCATTTTGTGAAGTAGTCAATGGCCACGAAAATGAATCGATGCCCATTACTGGCCTTCGGGGTTATCAGTCCAATCACATCCATGCCCCATGTTGAGAAAGGCCAAGGCGTAGATAAAACCTGGAGTTGAGTGGGTGGGACTTGTATACGATCTCCATAGATTTGACACTTATGGCATTTTCGAACATATTCTATACAATCACGTTCCATGGTCATCCAATAGTATCCACTCCTTAGGATTTTTTAGGCCAACGAGTGACCTCCTGCATGGGTCCCACAAACACTGTCATGTACTTCCTGCATGATATGTCTTGCCTCTTGCAATTCTACGCATCATAGGAGGGTCATATCATGGTTCTTTTTATATAATATTTCTCCGTCTAAGAAGAATCCCATAGCTAGCCTCCTAATTGTCTTCCGGTCGTTATTGGAGGCTCCTAAGGGCTATTCCTTCCCTTGAATGTATGTTTTGATATCATGAAACCATGGCTTTCCATCAGCTTCTTTCATCATTATACAATATGCTGACTCCCTATGCAACCTTATTCGAATGGGTTCAATCTCTATTCCAGGCTCAACCTTAAATAAAGCCGCCAAAGTTTCCAGTGCACTAGGGATTAAATTACTTTCTCTTGGTAAATGCGAAAAGCTGATAGTATTGAATTCCTGCATCATCTCCTAAATGTACTCCTGATACGGTATTAACTTGGAATCCCGGGTTTCCCACTCTCTAGTCAACTGATGAATTACCAAAGTTGAATCTCCTTTTATGGTTAATTCTTTAATGCCCCCGTCAATAGCTGCTTGTAAGCCCAATATGCATACTTCATACTCAGCTACATTATTTGTACACAGAAAGGTGAGTTTGGTTGTGAATGGGTAGTATTTACCCTCTGGTGATATAAGTACGACCCCTATTCCATGCCCCCATACATTGGTCGCCCCATCAAATAGCATCATCCACCTGATATTATCTTCCTCTTCTTGATCTATTGAATCAATATCTTGATCTGGGAAGTCAAACTCCATAGGTTGGTAATCATTAATGGCTCTATTGGCCATATACTCTGCTATAGCGCTCCCCTTGATGGCTTTCCTCGTCACATATGTAATATCATATTCAGTCAACAACATCTGCCAATGAGCCATTCGTCCCGTTACTGCGGGTTTTTTGAAAACATACTTAATCGAGTCCATTTTAGAAACCAGCCATGTTGTGTAATACAATGTGTATTGCCTTAATCTGCTAACCACCCATACCAAAGCACAACATGTTTTCTCTAGGTTAGAATACCTAGATTCGTATTCCGTGAACTTTTTGCTTAGATAATAGATGGAACACTCTTTTCTTCTAGAATCATCGTGTTGCCCTAACACACACCCCATGGACTTTTCTGATACTGCCAAGTACAATATAAGAGGCCTTCTAGGTACATGGGGAGCCAATATCGGAGGGTTCAATAGATATTCTTTTATTTTCTCAAAAGCTTTTTGACACTCCTCATTCCATTTTCAGGGTTATCCTTTTTTAACAGCTTAAATATAGGCTCACAAGTAGCAGTCAATTGAGATATAAATCGAGCTATGTAGTTTAATTTGCCTAGGAAACTCCTGACTTCCTTTTCAGTTTTGGGAGTAGGCATTTCTCGAATAGCCTTCATTTTATCTGGGTCCACCTTGATCCCTTTCTCACTTACAATAAATCCCAAAAGTTTCTTTGAAGAAGCTCCGAATGTGCATTTTTCTAGCTTCAATTTCAATTGACATTTTCGTAGCCTTTTAAACAGCTTCTCTAAGTTCATCACATGGCTATTCTCATCCCGAGACTTAGCAATCATGTCATCTACATATACTTCTATCTCCTTATGCATCAAGTCATGGAATAATGTCACCATGGCTCTTTGATAAGTTGCCCCTTCATTCTTTAGACCGAAAGGCATAACCTTATAGCAAAAGGTCCCCCATAAGGTGATAAACGTGGTTTTTTTTTTCTTTATCTTCCGGGGCCATCTTAATTTGATTATATCTAGAAAATCCATTCATGAATGAAAACATGGCATGTCCCACCGTATTGTCTACCAGCACATCTATATGTGGAAGTGGGAAATTATCTTTAGGGCTAACTTTATTCAAGTCCCGATAGTACACACAAACTCTCACTTTTCCATTTTTCTTCATTATTGGAACTACATTGGCTATCCATTAAGGATATTTGGCTACTTTTAAAAAACCAGCCTTAAACTGTTTTTGGACCTCCTCTTTTATTTTGATCAACATATCTGGGCACATTCTCCTCAATTTCCGTTTTACCGGTTTGCTATCTGGGTAAACGGGTATTTTATGCATCACAAAGTCTGTATCCAAACCCGACATATCCTGATATGACCATGCAAAAACATCTTGGTATTCCTTCAGAAGGTTTATCATTTTGTATTTTTCTCTTTCTCCCAATAGTGCCCCAATTTTTAATTCTTTTGGTTCCTCATTAGTCCCCAAATTTATTGTGACCATGGGGTCACTACTGGTTAAAGTTGGTTTTTCATCTGATTTCAACATTCTTTGCATTTTAGGTGATAAGTTGGTTTCTTCCTCTTCTATTTCAGCTTTTGGGATTAGGTTTTCAAAGTTAACATCAGTTTCTGACTCCTGAATACTGGTATGGTTATTTTCCCTATCCCTGCATAAAATAAAAGTAAACAATTTCTTGACAACTGATCCCATGATACAATAAATGTAAAAGAAATGCATACTTGTTTTATTGATGAAAAATACAAATGGTCTGAGGCGATAATGTCCACGAATTACAAAAAGAAAGCAAAATAAGCAAAACTATTACACGAAGTGAATTGGGTAATCAAAAGATGTCCAGTTCTGGATTTCTGCTCCTGCAATCAACGGGTAGATCCATTTACTTGAGTCATTTATGGGGTTTCCCGAATCCAAGGCCGATATGCTCATCTGTCTCATTTCTTACTCGAGAATGACTTGATTGCCTTTTCGAAAGGCTTGATTCATTGCCGGGACTCCTACTTCCCATTTGATGCTTACTCTTCCTGTGCGCCTTTCGATTCTAAGTATTCTTTTCTCTTCTGCCTTCTTCTTATGGTCAGCTAAAGTAGGAGTATATCCGATGCCGTATCTCTCATTCATGCCTTCTGGTAGCAATGGCATTGTAATACCCTAAAGATACTTTCCCAATCCTTTACTTGGGAAAAACCCTGATTTAATCATTTTAGAAGCCACCATACGTGCTGAGGAAGAGATCTGAGGTTGAGGGATAAAAGATCCATCCATTATAGTAGTGGCGTTGATGATCTCAAATGCTCGGAATGACTTTTCACGGACTTCTTCAGCCGCTTCCACATAGGGAGGGAAAGAAGGTTTGGTAACCACTATATCAGTCTCTCCGTAGACACATACCAGCTTATCCCCTACTACAAATTTCACTCGTTGATGCAAAGATGATGGAACTGCCCCTGTATTATGTATCCAAGGTCTTCCCAAGAGACAACTATATGAAGGTGTAATATCCATGACTTGAAAAGTGATGCTGAAGATCACTGGTCCAATTTGAATAGGGATTTCAAGCGACCCAACTGATTCTCTTCGTGTTCCATCAAAGGCACGCACCACCAAATTGTTTGGCATCACGTAAGAGGGATCAATGGGTAACCTTTGCAGCGTAGTCATTGGCATAACATTAAGAGATGACCCATTATCTATTAAGATTCGGGACATCATGTGATCCTTGCATTTGGTTGATATGTGTAGCGCCTTGTTATGCCCTTGGCCTTCTGGCAGAATCTCTTCATCGGTAAAAGTGATGTAGTTGGAAGCTGCCAGGCTTCCGATCACATGGTTGAACTTATCGACGTTGATATCTTGGGGAATGTAGGCTTGATTTAGGACCTTAAGTAATGCTTCTCGATGGGTCTCTGAATTTAGTAGAAGTGACAAAACAGATATGTGCGCCGGCATTTTCTTTAGTTGGTCAACAATGTTGTACTCGCTGTGCTTTATTATTTTCAGGAATTCTTCGGCCTCTCCAATAGGCACCGAGCTTTTCACTGCCCTGTCTGGTTCTCCTACCTTTTGTTGATTTAGAAGATCATGGCGTATACACCTTACCACTTTGGGTTATCCCTTTTACCCCTGTTATGTTACTGGTGCTTCCTTCGACATACGCTTCGCATTCATATTTCCAAGGTACTGCTTGGTTACTCTCGTACGGGAATGGCTTGAGAGTAGAGATCACTAAGCGAGTTGGCACTTCCTGTGTAGGAAAGGCCTTGTTCATGGTAGGTATGAATAGTTGATTAGTGTATTGGTGATAGACTGGCCTGTTTTCCCCAATGACTGCAATCTCTCTGCCCTTGTGGGTACAACTGATCTCCCCGGATTTGTTATCCACCATCTTTTGCAGGAACATTCTAAAAGTTTCACAATGTTGTACCGAACTTCCTTCCTTGCTCTGACATAAACAAGGTGTGTTGGCAGGGCAAACAACCTCCCGCCCTATTTGACCTACTGCAGTGAGTTCATTGAACACCCAATCCAGAGACATTTGTTCAAAATCTACTTCATCCGTCCCGTCTTCTATCATTATGACATTGTTACCCCCATGATTGGGCAAGGGGTTCCCCTGAATTCCTGGTTTTTTATCATCAAATGCTAGCCATCCGGCTTCTCTTAGTGTTTGAACCTTAATTTTGAATACCCAACAACGCTCAATGGTGTGCCCGGGAGTGTTAGCATGATACACACACTTGGCTTCTGGGTCATACCTTTGTGGAAAAGGTGCCATAACGACCATCCTAGGAATGACTAAAACCAAGTTCCTTTCTAGCAATTGTGGGAATAATTCTGAGTACGTCATTGGAATAGGATCTATCCTTCTCACATTTCTCTAAATGCCTCTGTCATGCGTCCGCACATTTGGTTGGGCGGGCATGGGCCTGGAAGGAACAACTTGGGGTCTTGTGCTTATATGGACAATCTGATTGACGGAGGGTTCGAAAACAAAATTCCTTCTAGGCCTTTGGCCATGCCCTCTTTGATATTGTTGCCATCGAACCATCTGGACCTCTTCTTCCTTCTTCTTGTTTGTCCACTTCTCGCCTGGACCGGTCTCTACACTACTACTTTTAGTTCTTCCGACTTTGATAGCTATCTTAATCCTCTCTCTAGTAGAAACGATGTCCATGAAGTCATGGGGGGTTGCCCTTAGGAGAAGTCCGAAGTAGGGATCTTTCAACGTATTTACGAATAGGGAAATAGCCTCCCAATCTTCCACCAGAGGATTTACTTGAATGGACATGTCCCTCCACCTATATGCATATTCTCTGAATGTTTCGGTAGGTTTCATTTGCATACTCTGCAGGTTATACGACCAGGTGCCATTTCTATAACATGGTGGTATTGAGCTATGAAAGAATTAGCTAGATCTTTCCACATGCGGATTCGAGCTCTATCCTGTTGAATATACCACCTGATAGTTGCCCCTATCAAGCTATCTTGAAAGAAATGCATCATTAGTCTCTCATCATCGGTATGTGCAGCCATTTTTTAGCAATATAGGCGCAGGTGGGTTCGAGGACAACGAGTTCCATCAAATTTTTTGAAATCTGGTACTTTGAATTTGGTAGCAGGATGACCTTTGGCACGAGGCACAGGTCATTGGGATCTACAGAATCGAATGTATTGGATCCCTCAATGGCTTTCAAGCGTTCCTCCAGTATGTAATAACGACGCTCGGTTTTAGGTCTATTCATCCCCAGATCAGAAGCTAATAATGGGGGAGTCCCTGCGACTGGGAACCCTGATGCTGGAACATTAGGGATAAATGAAGCTATATTTGGCATCGGACCCTCCATGACGCCAAGCAATGGACCTGACATTTGTCCATGAACTGGGGTAAACCTCGTAGGATGAGTGGGGTCCATATCCATCTCCGGATCATTCTGTATTGCTTTTCCTTTGCTCGTCAACAATTCCAGGATCTTGCTCATTTTTTCATTCAATTCTTCTTGTCCTTGCTCTATGCCTAGGACTCTACTTTCCAATTGTTCACTCATTTCTTTTGCCTTTTGCCTAGTATTGTATTGATGCGTAATAGTCTCAATGTTGCTCCTCATTACTGAAACGAATTCTGTGGCTAGGAGTTGCAAACCAAAACTTTCCCTTTTTAGAACCATGAATGCATAATTATGAGTACGTGAATGTTTAATGCATGATCATGAGATGCGATGGTTTTTAAGGCATGTGTACACTTCACAAATATGGAACATATACATGTATGCAACCTAATGTACTTTAACCAAGGTTCATGGAAAAAATCATCATCATTCTAGAAAAACTCTGCTTTTCATTAGAAGGATCATTTCATACAATATTTCATTCATCCCTGTTGTTTATTTTTATTGCCTACAACACTTTTGGGAATAATCCAATCGAATATTGAATCAAGATCTGCTCATGATTTCACAGCCTCTGCATTTTGCTGTGTCATCTTCTTATGCAAAGCCCAGAACTTGGCTTCCCAGTAGCCAGCTTTCATTATGCACATCTCCATCTTTTCCAGTACTTGATTATATTTGCCTCTCTGCTCATCCCACTGCTTCTCCAGCTCCTGTATGTAGAGCGATTTCTTTTTATTTTCGGTATGGGCATCTTCTAACATTTGAGATTTCCGTTCAAGTGCTGCTTGAAGCCTTCGTATTTCCTTCCTTAGGGCCACGACCTCTTCTTTTGATTGTATGTATCAAGTTTTCTGTTGCTTGATTTCCCTGTGATAGACAGAGACTAGTGCCTCCTTTTGCTTTGCATGCTAATTTTCCATTTTTGCTCTCACATCTCCCTTTTCTGTTGGGCATGGATCCCTTTGTAGCTTCGATTGCATGCCCCCTCTCGGTGATTTAGTACGATCAATAACGACTTCTGGGATTCTTTTGAGTTGGGGGTTTACCCGATTTTCCTGCCATGCTTCATAGCTTCCTTGGACTGTGGCAATTCTATCACCCGGGCCTATTAGGTGCACATGTTTCCAAGCCACCATGAACTTTCTAATCTGATTTTGAGTGTCTCCTATTTCATATGCAAAGTCTGAGTCAGCCAATCCATGAGTCATAGGCACAAACTGAGACGCTCCCAATTGCCTCTTGACCATCAAGGGGGCATATGCTATCCCTCCCCATGGACCTAGTAATGGGACCCACGGGAGGTTTCCACATCGATACATCATGTTGGAATGGTTCATCCATGGTGCTCGCCAGACTAATCCCAACTCCCCCAGTTTGTGTAATTTTTCATTCCAGTTGGCTTTGCTCCATTGAACACTTTGTTGAGCCTCCTCAAACTCGGCTAAGGGGATTCGGAGAGCTGAAAAGGTGTTACGGTATCCCCCTTTGTTAATTGGCAAGTGATTGGCAAACCAAACATAGAGTAATGGTACACAACATTTCAGTCGTTCCTGGCCCTTGCTCCTGCATTTTTTGAGAGATCGGAAAGTTTCTGCCAAAATTTCGGGAACCGGATTAGCCCCATTCTTCACTTGTGCCACGAAAGAAATAGTGGCTCTATCAATGGTCCCTAGTTCTTTGGGAAATATAATTAGGCCATATATGGCCAATGCGAACAAATGTATCTGAACCTCTTCACCTTTCTCTTCTTCCAACCACTCCTTTAAGCATTTCCAAGTGACCCTTTTGCTTTCCCCTGCCGTCCATTGAATCTTGACCCCAACAAGGTTATACAACTCCAGTGCTAAGGAAATCCAATAATCATGTACATAAGTATGGTATGGTGATCGCTGTGTCATCAGATGCAGCAATGAGGTGTATTCTTCAATTGTAGGAACCATGTCAATTCCATCTATTGTAAAGCATGAGTACAGAGGATTCCAGAAGTCCACTAATGCCTTCACCATATGAAGATTCATTGTTATGTGTAACAAGAAACCGATATAGCCATATAATTGTGAGAATTCCAAACGGCGTTGCGGTGTCCAATTCTTCTAGATAGTTTTTTAGTTCCTCTCGGGGGTTTGACCGGGTATATAAGTAGACTTTGGCCGGTAAATCCACCACTGATTCCTTGTTTAGGCTATCTCCCCACTGCTTTTGTTGTCCTTCAGAATACAACTGTACTATAGACTCGGTCTCCTGATAAATAACTGTGTTCTCCATAAAAGAATCCAATCTCTTCTAGAAACCTCAATAAAGTGAATGGGATGCCTATATGGATGCAATATGTTAGCGAAACAATCATACAATTCAAAGCAGAAACTTAGGATGTGACTACCGACTTATTGGAGATGACTATGCATGCATGGTTATGAAATTAAGCATGAGATGCATAATTATGTTGTGCAATGGGTGTTTATGTATGTGTGTAACTAGTGCAAACATACATATAAACAGAGATATGAACATGCACTCAGCCTATTATGCATGGCTATGCGGGAAATTACGCATGAAGTGCATGAACGCAAAGCTACCTAGATAACCACTTTGCCAAAATTCTAGAAAAAATTCCGCCAATGAAAGATTTCAAGATTAAGACGACCATTGATGGGCCACAATTTCAATTCAATTCTTCCCTCAACCCTTCTTTTCCTTGATGATGATCCATGTACCTTAGATCCTATGAAGGGTAAGGTTATGATCTGAGTTTTGAGGTTGACCCAGACTAGTCAACCCATTGGATTTGTTCAATGTAGGCTTGTGGACTTTACTTGGACCTCGAGTCTTTTAACATATGGGCTTCAGATTATTTTAATATGGGACCAGGCCCTAGTTTAAAAGGAGTTGGGCTTGGATCACTCTAAAAATGTTGGCCAGGATTTTTAAGTAAATAGAGCCGAAGCCCCCTTTTGAAATATGGGTTTGGCCATTTTTGAAAATTAGGCTTGGGCTGGGTTTTTTGTTTAGAAAAAGGTCGGGACTTGATTTGTTTTAAGGAAAAAATTGGGCCCGAGTCATTTGAAAATGGTTACCCATATTTTAAAATGCTTAAGCCAAGTGCTTTATTTTTAAAAGGATGGGCCATGGTCTCATTATTGGGTTTTTCTAGAATATTGACTAAGTGGTATGTGGGTCCAAAATGGATGCTAAGTGCATAACACAACACAAAACATATATACAAAAAACACACATTAAGTCACATGGAGAAGGATGAGAATCCTATCCCAATCCAAGGTAGATACACCTATTTTATAGGGTTTCTTCATGACTCTATCCTAGTTAGGGGAAAACTATGGACAAGTACGTGTGGGTAGGCTCTAACCCCTATAAACAAAAAGGTCCCCAGTTTGAAATTTCATCCTCCCCCATAAGGGTCCGGACAAAACTCGCACTGAGTGGAGTGGTTCACGGGTCCCATCAAGCTTAAGCTACGAAGGGACAAACGCTATTATACCCCTATCTAATCCTAACAGGTAAAACCCGAGTATAGAGCATGAAAGTGTGTGAATCCAAGTTTAGCCTAATCCCGCTACCCCACATGCGTGTCATATGCTTATTCACAATTGATCACATATTTATTCAAGCAACGAAGGAAAGTATTTACAATCAATCACCTGCTTATGGAAAGCAGAGATTTACAATCAACACACTTAATTTAAAAAGTTGGAAATAAAATAATTACAATTAATATTCTTATCTAAAAATTTGGAAAGAAAATATTTACAATTAATATTAAGAATTTGGAAAGAAAATATTTACCATTAAAAATTTGGAAAGATAATAGTTACCATTAATATTCTTATCTACAAATTTTAGAAAAAAATATTTACAATTAATACTAAAAATTTGGAAAGAAGATATTTACCATTAATATTATTATCTATGTATTTGGAAAGAAAGTATTTATAATTAACATTCACAAAATGAGGAGCAACTAAAAGATTTATTAAATTTGAGCTCAGAGCAATTTCTAATTAATTACTAGCTCGACTCTCTATAGTCCCCAGCGGAGTCGCCAAGCTCTTGCGATGTCCCGGAGCGCGTGTGCCCCGAGGTGGCGAAATAAAAATGTGTTTTAAATTTTTCAAGAAAAACAAGGAATATCGGAGTCCCCACTAACCTTTTAGTGTGGTTAGAACACTTAATTACTACCTCGTTAAGGGTAGAATGGGTCTACATTACTAGAGTTGGGGTCGGGAGTTCGGTTACGCGAGGGGAAGGTACGAGCACCGCCTACGCGCCCGTTCTTATGAATGGTACCTAATTAATTTGGATTTATTCCTAAGTTAATTCAAAAAGTCTTTAAAATTACTCCTTTAGTGAATTTATTGATACACATGCAAAATAAATAAATAAATAAATAAATAATACAAAAATATAGGTAATATATAAATATATACATATTCCCTCAGAACTAAAGGTACGTAGAGCCCGAAAGCTCATACCCTTGCATTAAAATCATAGGGATAAAATCAAGAAAATATTTAAGAAAATGCACTCCCAAATTTTGAAATTGTATAGAATTTTTCATAGGAAAATATTAGTATGGGAGGTTTTAATATATGATAATAGGATAATCAACAACTAATAAAATATTATAAATGTCAAAATAGGTTATAAAATATCATATATATTACAATACTAAAGATACTATAAAAAAAAAAAGTAATACCTTATATATTGAAAATACTAAAAACACCCTAATAGGTAATACTAAATATCCTAAAGATACCATATTAAGTAGTACCCTATATGTTAAAATACTAAAAATACCCTAATAGATGATACTAAATATAATAATAATACCATATAATTCATAATAATGACAATAAACATATAATATGAACTTAAATACTAAAAATACCATATAAACTAATAATAATACTAAAATGCCATGATAATAAACTAATGATTATAAACCAAAATATAAATACCACGATAAGAGTAATGTAAACATAATGATAAAGATAAGCCTAATAAACTATGCCTAAAGATAAACATAATAATATATGAACATAGTAATACCTATAAACACCATAATATATATAAGATGAACATAGGAACGATATAAACATGATAACGAACAAAATACCAAAACATCACACAATAATAAAAATCCCACAATAAGTAAAAAAAATAAAATAAACCAAGTTTAGAATTAAAACATGGAAACTAATGAAAGGCTAAGAAATAATGAATATATTACATTCTAAAATGTGCATAATCACCAAAATTAGTATACAACCCTAAGAAGAATAAACTTAAATCTTGCAAAAAAAAAAAAAACACGAATATCATATTATCACATTAAAAGACAACAATATTCATTATTTAACATGCATTAATATAAACAAGAAAAATTTAAACCTAAATGAATACTATGACAAAAAAAAACCCTGCAAAAATTAAATCGACGTCAACTATATATATAAAACCTGAATTAATATTATTATAAAAAGAAAGAAAATCTTGCAATAAATAAAAAAATTGAGGTTAGATGTATACTTGAATATACAGTATTATGAAAGAAGAGGAAAAAATCCTGCAATAAAAAAAATATAAATTAATAAATAAATAAAACCAAAATGAATTTATGTATATCATGTTCAGTGTGTGTGTGTATGGTGTGAGTGTGTTGGTGTGCAGAGAGACTCACCGTGGGGACCGTGGCCGTGGTCGTGAAAGGGAAGCAGGTGGCTGGAGTTGTGGTCGCCGGAGTTGCCGCAGCAGATGAGTGGGGCTGTTGTGGTGGTGTCGGAGTTGGGTTGAGACGAAACAGGGAGGCGGCTGCTGCTATAGTTGCAGGCAGCTGTGGAGGAGTCTCGGGTTCCAGCAGTGGGGTGTTGCAGGGATGATGCTGGAAGTAGCTGCTCGTGGTTGTTGGCTGTGGACTCGGGTTACGGAGAGTTGCTGAGGTCTCCTCGGCTGAGCGCTCTAATGGTGCTGCGGAGGGGCTGCTGGAGTGGAGTCCTCAGCTGGCAGCAGGGGATTCGTGGATGCATCGAGAAGAAGAACAAGAAAGAGAGAGTCGAGGGGGCAGGGGGAACGAGGGAGAACAGAGGAAGAGAGGAAGAGAGGAAGAGGGAGCGAATGAGAGCACAGAGAGGGACAAGGGTGTGCCGGAAAAGAGAATGCAAGCTTGGTTTTTTTTTTTTTTTTTGTGAATTTTCCTTGCCCTGGCGCTGTGCTTTCTTAGGTGTGTGCGTAGTGATTTTATAGAAAAAATAGGGGGGGGGGCAGAGGAACCCTGGGGTTTTCGGCCCCCTCTTTTATCCTTTTCTTCTTTTTTCTTCATTTTTATTTTGTTTATTATACTAAATAATAATAATAATAATAATAATCATAATCATAATAATAATAATAAAGTAATAATCAAGATAATAATAATAATAATAATAATAATAATAATAATAATAATAATAATAATAATAATTGTAATAACAGTAATAATAATAATAAAATAATAAAAAAATATAGGTAATAATAGTAAAAATAATAATAAAGATAACAATAATAATAATAATAATAATACTAATATAATAATAAAATAAAAATAAGAATGAGAAAAATAATAGTAAAGTGATAATAATAATAATAATAATAATAATAATAATAATAATAATAATAATAATAATAATAATAATAATAATAATAATAATTACTTTGTTGTATTTGGCCTGGGCAAAAATGGGGTGTCTACATTGTATATAAAAGAGATAAAATGGATAAGTAGCTGATCCTTGAAGCCTCCTCTAAGCCTTTCCATCATTAGGCCCTTCTTCATCATCGCCACTCACATCCATGTGCTCCTCCCCTTCATCATCCTCATTCATATCTCTTAGACGCTCACCAAGGATGTGGAAGTTTGCCTTTACAACTGACTGAAGTTTTGTGAATTCAATGTAAAGCTCTGCATGCCTCGCTTGAGATTTGGAAGCCAGCTTCTTGATCTCGCTCTGGATAGATGTCTTAAACTTATTAAAGAAAGTTGTGAGACTCGTGATAGTAGCCATGATCTTTGCATTAGATGGCATGTGAGGTTGCTCTTGAGGAACCTCTTGTGGGCCTACTCCTCTTACTGGTATAGTTGGCAACCACATGTTGCCGGTAAGCTCATATACCATTAGCGTCAGGGTCGTAGAGGAGAAGGTATTTATGTTTTTTATCTTCTTCAACACTGCATAAGGAGTCCTGGTGACTCTCTCTTTGAAAAAAAATCCTATTAAGGATACCCCTATATGGAAAAATGATTCATTTGCCCACGGTCTTTACAAACATCCACTTTAAGATCAATTTTGGCAAATCTAGCTTCTTCCTTATAAAGAGGCACCATATCACAAAGCAATCTAGGTAGGAAACGTGATCCCTAGACCTCGATTTCAGTAGAATATTATAAGAGATCAGGTGGTGCACGACTTTTACCTTGAGTGTCAGAGACCTGTAGCTAGGGGTGTGACTCAGATCAACTACAAGGTTAGTCATAACAAGATTAACAGAAGTGCTCACAGTAAACTCTTGCTCGTTAATCCAAGTAGAGACAAAGTCCGAGCAATCAAATTCTTCTCTCTGAATATTGAGGGTCTCAGCCAAATATTCATCATCAAAGCGAATATCGGTCTCAAAGACTCAGGAGTAGTATCCCTGGTCATCATGTCCTAAATTTGCATAAAATAGTATGATAGGAATGGGATATATCCCTCTGGACTGATAACTAATGAATTCATACCATCCTTGATATTTGAACATCTCAAGCAAATTATTGAAAGGATTCTGCATGAATTCGATGTCAAGAACCTTGCCTAAGACAGGCTCCTTAAGCCCAAAGAATTTCTCATACTTGATCCTTCTTCTTGCTAAAATGAACCATTGCTTGAGATCAATCCCAAATTCAGCTTGCCTCTGATCCCTAGACATGATTGAAAGAGGTATTCTGAGGAAAACTAGGGCTTGACAGGAGAGTATGGGGTAGTAGGAAGAGAGGAACTCTCGGGTTCTCTAAAAAAAGACAAAAAAATGAACTTATTTCATGCGGAAAAAATACATATAGATCGCGGTTCAGTCGCCCGATCAAGTGCTCGGTCACCTGAACCAACTTAAATGCCCCAGAGGCTGAGTCTATTCGGTTGGCTGAATATAAGGTTGATTGGCGGAATCTTTTATGACCTTTCACATTCCTATCCTCAGTAACCTGAAATAAACAAGGTCATTTGGGTTCGGTTGGCTAAATGTCCCTTATGAATTAAAAACCCTAAGCTTCGATTGCCTAAAGATTAGTTTCATCTCCCAAACCATGTTCGGTGGCTCGAACCTATTTTTAACAGGAATGGTCAGGTGCCCGAATGTGGGCAACGATTTGATCAACTTCCTTGTTCGAGCGACCGAATGAATTAAGCTAAAATGGGTTCAGTTGACCAAACTATTGACCTGATAGGTCACACCCAGTTTTGATTATGACAAATACTCTTGGTATTGATGGTTGTACTAAGGTTGGCATGCAGGTTCACTTTGCACGCGTACTCGAACTGAAAGACATATCATGATGGCATACGGTGTCCATGCCGATGAATGAAGAAGTCTATGTTGTAATTCTATCCCTTTTTCAATTTCTTCATTCTGTGATGTAATATTATTATGGACTGTGTACTCCTATGGCTTGTAAAAATCTGCATCATACATGATAGGTAGGTATGCTCAAATCGACCCTAGTTGGACTTTAGGTACCTACACAGACCTTAGAAAGACCCAAGGGATCACCCTTCGGTCGACCAACGGCGGATTTTTTTGGTAGGATAAAAAGTCCTTAGGTCCCTAAACAAATGCACAAAAAGTCCCCAACATCACTTATTATATTAGGTGAATCAATTTAGGCAAAATGGACTTAATTGAAAATGTTGAGAGTGTTTGGGCGACTGAACCCATTGCGTGTAAAACTCTTCAGGTGACCGAACCCTAAACAAGTCAAACTTGTTGAATTTTGCTCTGGCACCTGAACCTTTTTGAACTTATCTTCCTCGGGCACCTGAACGTGTGTCAAAATGCTTTTCAACTACCTAGGCACCCGAACCTTCACATTCATTATGGGCTCGGGCGACCGAATTGGCTGGTTCGTTTATCAAACTTGGAACCAAGCACTCGAACCTACGAACAAATGCTACTGACTTTGGTTTGGGCTACCGAGAAAATATTCGAGCTCCCAAAATGTTTTGAAATATTTTTTAAAATGAGTCTGTTTGGGCACCCGAACCTCAGGTTGGGAACCCGAACCCCTCGAGTTAAACATTTTTACTGATTATTTTAAAGGGGTAAATGGGGTTAATTTTTGTAAACCTATTTTAAACTTTTCTAATTAGTCCCATTTAGTCCCCAACGGTCAAAAAATCCTCCTTGCCTATAAATTCATGTTCATTTGTAATAATTAGCAAGGATTAGAAAAATTGTTTAGTGTCAAACTCTCTCAAAATCAAAAATCTTATTTTAGCCTATACTACTCCAAAACACCCACACACTTCATTTTCCTTGATCTTTCAGGTGTTGTGAGTATTTCTAAAGTGCTTGTGCTTAATCTCACTAGCTATTACTCTCATTTGCTTGATTGTTGATTAATTTTAACTTTGAGAGTATAGCCTTAAGTTCTTCCATCGATTTTATTTGATAAATCTTGTGTAGGAATATTTAGAAGGTTGTGGTTCTTGTATTGTCATTGCAAGACACCTAAACCTATATTTTTTGTGTGCAAAATCATTTTCAAAATTTGCATTCAAACACTCCTTGTGCTTAGTACATTGAGAATATCTTGTTGAGTTTGTTTAAATATCTTGATCTGATTTTGTGATATTTACATACTGTGTTTCAAATCTTGCTTTGATATAAACTCTAGATCTGGACTGATAATCTATATTTATTTGAGTGTTTAACACACATTAGAGCACTGAGCATATTTACATATCATACGTGCTTGCAATATTTCTTAAGCCATACTGGTGTACACATTTGCTTGTGAAGTAGCGTATTTCCGTGTACAAAAATTTCAAATCATTTGTTGTATTCTAGGCGCGGGCTTGAAGAGGGAGACTAGCCTTGTTGAATAGTCCAAACTGGCTTAGATCCGGTTAGGAAAGCTAGGTGCGCCATCCTGGTAAGACGTGTTGGTTGAGGTCAGCCCCTTGAATTAACCTAGTGTTAATCGATGTTGCTCCACCCGTTAAGTGAGCAGTAGTGGAATCTTTGTGCTGGTGTGGCCAAGGAGGGGACGTAGGCAGTATTGGCCGAACCTCGCTAACATATTACGTGTATTGTTTACTTTTCCTCACCTTACTTTTCTGCACGTGTATGTTTATTTCTAAAGTGCATAGTTTGACCCTAGGCTGTGTTATACTGTTGTTAAAACCAGTAGACCTAGGTGATAAATTTTAAATACCCAATTCACCCCCTCTCTTGGGTGCACCAAAACTAACTATTGGTATCAAAGCCACGTAACTTAGACTTAGACGTCATTAGAAAAACATCATGATGGCTTGTGTTAGTGCATCCCCTTCATGTGAGGGAAGATTGGTCACACACCCACCAGTGTTATATGGTGATAACTATGCTGTTTGGAAATTTAGAATGACTGTGTATGTGAAAGCTTTAAATTGGAAACTCTGGAATGTCATTGATCAGGGTGATAGTGTACCTGTTAAATCCATGGGTTGTATTAGTGTTCCTAAATCTTAGTATGAATTGAATGATTATGATAGGAACTTAGTGCGGGTAAATTTTGATGCCATGAATACCTTACTACATGCTTTAGATTCTAATATTTTGTGCGAGGTTATGGCGTGTAGCAATGCAAAGGAAATATGGGATGAACCAGAAAATAAATATGGAGAATCCCAGGAGAAGAAGATCGTAACTCCTCCAAATGCTCCAAGCTCAAATGATTAGGAGGAGGTAAATCATAATCTTGAAATCAACTAGGAGGTATATGATATTCACTCTAGCTCGTTTGATGTTTCTTGTGATGAATGTTGTGATGTGTCATATACTGAATCATCTGTTGATAATACTATTTATGATGCATGCGATGATTCTCATGGAAAATATTGCAATATATTGTATGTTGAATCATCTGTCAAAACTTTTGATAATACTATAAATGATTCATGCGATGTTTATTGTGAAAAATCTTTTGATGAATCATATGTTGAAGTTTATGATGAAAGCATGCCTTTGAACAAAGAACTAGAAAGTGCTTTATTTAACATGCATAAATTTCTAGTTAGAGTGTCTAAACAAAAAATGATCTTGACAAGGGAAAATAAAAGGTTGGCTATGCAATTGGAAACTATAAAAGAATATCATGCCACGTTTGAAAAGAAAAAGATTGTGAAGGTATTGAAAATCATCCGTTTAGAAAGAACGATTGAAGATAATTCTGAAATGATTTTCAAATCCAAAGATGGAAAGTATAACAAACCCTTAAGACTAAAAAAGAAAACCATTTTCAAGAAGGGTTTATCTTACAAATCTTATTGCCATGTCTCAATGAGTAAAATCAGAATAAATAAGCATAATCTTTCACGAGCATATAAAACTTGCTTATACATTGGAAAGAAAGGGCACATTAAATATAGTTATCCACTTAAAGATGCCAGGGGCTTAAACAAAGAAATGATATGGATGATCATGAAAGCAAACCCTGTAGGACCTAAGGAAAAATGGTTTTAAATTAAAATTATCAAATTAGTTAATTCTTCCTTAGATCTTAGGATTAGATTTAGGGGGTAGTGATGATTATAGGCTTGGAAGTGATGTGTATTTAAAATTCTTTGAAAATTTAGTCAATACGAAAAGTCATGAAAAATATCCAATCTAATCACTTAATGAAGAAATATCATGATGATTGGATAAAATATGAAAACATTGGCTGTAGCATAATTGAATGAAATCCATTTCCAAATGGATAGAGCATTATTTGCCTGGTAAATAATTCAAATTACTTAACTCATGCTTAAATATGAATATCTAAAGTTAAGCATACTCTGTCCATTGCATAAGTTTGAGTTTTAGGAAATGAATTCTTCTAGTTAAACATCTTGTCTTAAACTCATCTTAAAAGCCTAAAATGCGTGATAAAATGTTTAGCCATCACTTAAAGCTTAAGCACTAATAGTTATCAAGTTCCCATTCCATCAAGTGCTTATTTAAAAGACATCCCTTAACCAAATTAGGGGCATCCACTAAGAAAATCAAGTCTTCATCTAGTTATCATAAAAGTGTTCCCTTTGTACTTGAAATATAAAAATCCTCTATTTTGGTTCACCATCCCCTCTATAGGTAATCTTTACCATACCATGAACATAGTTAGTAAGGACTTTACCCATTCCTTGGTTTGTATCCTTCCTCCTCTATGTGATCATATTTAAAGGATACTTTCCATAGTTCAAAGAGCATTGTTCATGAAATTTGTATACTCCTAAATGCTCTTTGGTAAGATGAGTTGGACATTTTTACTAGCACGAAAATATTTTTAAATTATGTCATGCTTTTTTATGAATGCCTTTTTGAACTTAAAGGAGATTTAATCTTTAAAAGTATTCATTCAAATTCACTCCATTAGCTCTCAAACCTCAAGTCAAGTAATTTAGAGTTTCATATCTTAAATAAGGTTGAATTACTAAACTAATTGCATTTGGTTTCAAATCTAGATGATGAAATGAAATTTTAAAGAAACCTATGCATGATCAGTTAATTTAAAAGTCATTCTAGCTTAGGCCTCTCACGTATTGTAAATCATAAGAAAAGAGGCAAACATAGGCTTAGAACTCTCAAAGAAATATTCATTGTGACTTTTTTATCCGTTAAGCCTAAGAACTCAAAGTCAAGCATATATCATTAAAAATCCAGATCTCTTGGCTAAATGATTTGAAAAATAAGAAAAAGACATTAAATGAGTTGAGTACATAATTGAGGGGGAGCATTCATCTTTCATATCTATATTCATTAAAATGCTCTTAATTTTTATCTATGCTTATATGTTTGTATGCTCTTGTGAGAACAACTCTGCACTAATCTCATAACTATCTATTGTTAGTTATTGTTCATATCATCTATTGGATAGTTCATTTCTTTTATGAATTGTTGATTGAACTACTGGAAAGCATGCTTGTGTTGAAAGTTTCTTGTATGACGGATGCTTGCTAGTTGTGGATATTAGGTTGTTGCTTGCTTTTTATAATTTATCTATTGAAAACAACCCACTATCAGGTACAAGTTTTATGGGAAAACGTCCTATATACAAATGGCATGCTGCCGAAATTTTTCCAGGATTTTCCTATATAAAACCTTGTGTTAAAGATGATTATGATAAAATTAATGTTAAAATATTTTTGAAATGATGGGTGAAAACTAATTGAAAATTAAGTTTCATCATTGCATAATCATCAGGTAGTTAGGAGGGTTGAGCATCTTTCCTATAGAAAGAACTTATAGGACTCACATGCATCACTATCATTTATTGAAATATTGAGGCTCTTTTGATATCCCTGAACATTATATCCTGCATGTAAAGTTTTATGATTTGATATGAAATGTTCTTGGGTTATGAATTGTATAGAATGTCTTAATATCTATTTCTGAAGCAATTGTAGTCTATAGGGATGGCTATACTGATTAAAGATAAATATTGTTAACACATATCCAGTATAGTTATTGAAGAATGGTTTATGTGCTCACTTATACATTTTCATATTTAATGAAATCAATCCCTTGCAAAGTATAAGTAATTTATAGTATCTAAGAAATAATTCAAATTGATAGGGGGAGCATCTAAAATTAAAATGCCTATCATATTATGCTCACAAACTTTTGAGGCTTAGATATGTTTTAAATATAGTGCGACTTGTGCTTAAATGAAATGATCTTTGTGAAAATCTTAAGTTGATATTTATTGCTTTGCCACAAGTTGTTTGTGTTTGCCATATGATCTTTCATGTGATTATTAAATCTTTAGGATTATCATGGTTGTGGTTTTCTAGTTATATTCTTGTATGTGCTTAATTGACAAACTAGAAAATTGATGCTTGCTTGTTCTTTAAAGCTTCTTCTTCAACAAGCAACCCCCAGTTTTTTAAGCAAACATCATAAGGGGTATATATATATATCTTTAAATTGCATAACTAGTTCAGCAACTTCACAAAAAAATGCATGCGAATTAGTTAGACTGTGTTTATGCTCAAACCTTCTTTTTGGTATCATATGTCATGTGTCTTTAACTCAAATCTTCCACGGGTCTTATGGTATGTTTCAATTGTAATGGTTTGTGTATGTTTATGGTCTAACCATGTTTTCAGGTCATTTAAATCATTAAATGATCGGTTATATAGTTTGTGTGATCAAATTGCTATACTTCATACTTTGTCATTCATTGTGTATTGTGTGATTATATTATCTTTTTGGATGCTAAAAGTCATAATTCTTGATCTTACTGCACTAGTTGAGTTGATTTATGAATATGTGCTATATACTATTGATTGAAAGTCAACACAGGTCACTTAGGTACAAAGTTATGATTGTGAATGGTCTATTTTCAAATGGCATGCTGTCGAATTTTTCAAAAATCCTCTCAATATATCTTTTGTATCTAAATGACTTCTTTTGCGTTCATGTTATATTTATTAGCCCTTTTTGCTGTTGCCAAAAGGGGTAGAAAAGGAAAAACTAGGTACAACAATAAATTTAAATTGCGTACATTGAGTTTTAATTGTCTTTATACATACAGTCAGGGGGAGCCCTTTCTTGGCTGTACCCACTTTTGCCTAAAGTATTTGTCATCGTCAAAAAGAAGGAGATTGTTCACCTGATAGGTCACACCCAGTTTGATCGTGACGAATAATCTTGGTACTGATGGTTGTACTAAGGTTTGCATGCAGGTTCACCTTGCGCGCGTACTCAAATTGAAAGACATATCATGATGGCGTGCAGTGTTCGTGCCGATGAATAAAGAAGTTTATGTTGTATTTCTATCTCTTTTTCACTTTCTTCATTCTGGGATGTAATTTTATTATTGATTGTACACTCCTATGGCTTGTAAAAATTTGCATCATGCATGATAGGTAGGTATGCTCAAATTGACCCTAGTTGGACTTTAGGTACCTACACAGACCTTAGAAAGACCTAAGGGATCACCCTTCGGTTGATCAATGCCAAATTTTTTCAGCAGGATAGAAAGTCCTTAGTTCTCTAAACAAATGCACAAAAATTCCCCAACATCACTTATTATATAAGGGGAATCAATTCAGGAAAAAATGGACTTAATTGAAAATGTTGAGAGTGTTTGGGCGACTGAACCCATTGCGTGTAAAACTATTTGGGCGACCGAACCCTGGACAAGTCAAACTTGTTGAATTTTGTTCAGGCACCCGAACCTTTTGGAACTTATCTTCCTTGGGCACCCGAACGTGTGTCAGAATGCTTTTCAACTACCCAGGCACCCGAACCTTCACGTACATTATGGGCTCGGGCGACCAATTTGGCTGGTTCGGTTAACCGAACTTGGAACCGGGCACCCGAACCTATGAACAAATGCTACTGACTTTGGTTCGGGCTACCGCACAAATATTCGGGCTGTCGAAATGTTTTAAAACATTTTTTGAAATAAGTCATTTCGGGCACCCGTACCTCAGGCCGAGCACCCGAACCCCTCGGGTTAAAACATTTTTACTGATTATTTTAAAGGGGTAAATGGGGTTAATTTTTGTAAACCTATTTTAAACTTTTCTAATTATTCCCATTAAGTCCCTAACGTTCAAAAAATCCTCTTTGCCTATAAAATACATATTTATTTGTAATAATTAGCAAGGATTAGAAAAATTGATTTAGGTCAAACTCTCTCAAAATCAAAGATCCTATTTTAGCCTATACTAGTCCAAAACACCCATACACTTCATTTTCCTTGATCTTTTAGGTGTTATGAGTATTTCTAAAGTGCTTGTGCTTAATCTCACTAGCTGGTACTCTCTTTTTCTTGATTTTTGATTGATTTTAGCTTTGAGAGTATAGCCTTAAGTTCTTCCATCGATTTTATTTGATAAATCTTGTGTGGGAAGACTTAGAAGGTTTTGGTTCTTATATTGTCATTGCAAGACACCTAAACCTATATATATATATTGTGTAAAATCATTTTCAAAACTTGCATTCAAACACTCCTTGTGCTTAGTACATTGAGAATATCTTGTTGAGTTTGTTTGAATCAACTAGTTAGCATATTTAAAACCTTGATCTGATTTTGCGTTATTCACATACTGTTTTTCAAATCTTCCTTTGATATACACTCTAGATCTGGACTGATAATCTATACTTATTTGAGTGTTTAGCACACATTAAAGTACTGAACATATTTACGTATCTCACGTGCTTGCAATATTGCTTGAACTATACTGGTGTATATATCTACTTGTGAAGAAGTGTATTTCCATGTACAAAAATTTCAAATCATATGTTGTATTCCAAGCGCGGGCTTGAAGAGGGAGACTATCCGTGTTGAATAGTCCCAGACTGGCTTAGACCCGGTTAGGAAAGCTAAGTGCGCCATCCTGGTAAGGCATGTTGGTTGAGGTTAGCCCCTTGAATTGACCTGGTTGTAATCGATGCTGCTCCATCCATTTAGAGAGCAGTAGTAGAATCCTTGTGCTGGTGTGGCCAAGGTGGGGACGTAGGCAGTATTGGCTGAACCCCGATAACATATCGCGTGTATTGTTTACTTTTCCACACCTTACTTTTCTGCACGTGTATGTTTATTTCTAAATTTCATTGATTGACCCTAGGTTGTGTTAAACTGTTGTTAAAACTAGTAGACCTAGGTGATATATTTTAAATACCCAATTCACCCCCCCTATTGGGGTTGCACCAAAACTAACATGAACCTAGTCAACCTCTCTTCTTTTGACATTTTCTTAGTTGATATGACCCCTGTGATTTAGATACATGACCTAAGGATTATTGAGTGCACCAATTCTAACTGTTAGACACTTTGATCATTTTAGGGTCAAGGAGAAATAGATTTAGGTTTTTCTTTGACTCTCCACACTTGCTTCATTTTCACCTTTTTTCGTTTAAATTGGCAATCAAACTTTGTGTGCCCCTTCTTTTTACATAATGCACAGAAAGTGTTAGAATATGGAATGGAGGAGATACTAACATAATGTTTAGATTCTCTTAGAAAGTAACCCATGTAAATATTCTTCCTCTTTCTATTTCTAACCCCATTATAACCCATACCTTCCTTATCTAAAGTCATCTTTTGTGAGCCTAGCAACATATTAAAGTTGTCCTTGCCTTTAGTGAACATGTAGATGATCTTAGCTTGGTCTTCTATTTTCTTTTTGAGATCTTGAATTTTTAAGTTCTTTAAACCTTTGCAAACATCCTATAATTTCATAAATTCTCTAGTCATGTTGTTTGCTTTACATTTAAGTTATGAAATGAGAAGATCTTTCTTATTATCACTTGAAGTTTAAGATCTTAGTACATTCAACTCTTTTTCCAACTTTTTAGTCTCGTTTACTAACTATTTGATTTTGAAATCTTTTTCTCTTTCAACAAGAACTTTTGACTCACATTCTTTTAAAGATGCCTCATATTTGTTTTTTAATGCAATATATCTTTTGTTAGTTCTGACAAATGACTTATGAATTCTAACATATTCAATTTGTAATTCCTCATAAGTAGGCATGCTTTCACTACCAGAACTATCACATGATTTAGTATCAGATGTATCATTAGAATTATCACATGAATCATTACCAAGATGATTTGATAAGGTATAAGGAGATGAATTTACCTCATCGTCGGTTAAATCTATAAAACACCATTCTTCTCCTTCAAGATCCTTTGAGCTTGAGTCACAAGGAGTGATCGCCTTTTCTTGCTTAGTTACTCCATATCTCTTTTCAAGTTCCTCCCATTTCTCTTTAGCACTATTACATGCCATAACTTCACAAAGAATGTTAGAATCTAAAGCATACAACAAGGCGTTCATAACATCAAAATTTATCTACATTATGGTCCTGTCATTATCATTCAACTCATTTTCAAAATTTGGAATTTCAACACAATCAATGATTTTCACTAAAACACTATTTCCCTGGGCAATAACTTTCCAGAACCTCCAATTTAGAGCTTTAACATATATGGTCATTCTATTCCATTTGGCGAAATTTTCACCGCAAAACACTAGAGGGTTCATTGATAAACTTCCCTCACAAGATGGGGATGCACCAACACGAGCCATCATGATCTTTTACTAAATAATGTTTAAGTTTAAGTGACGAGGCTCTGATACCAATTGTTAACTTTGGTGCAATCTCAAGAAGGGGGTGAATTGGAGATTTAAAAAATTTCTTCCCTAGGTTCAACTAATCCAACAATAGTATTACACAACCTAGCTTCTTTATAAAATAGACTTAATTTCCCTAGCAAGTATGTATGCAAATATTTAAAGTAATTAAAACATTCACAATAGTTCAAGTACTAGGATACATGTGCGGAATTGAAAGTTTGGAAATTAAACAGAGAGTCGACACAAAATATGTTATCAGGGTTTGGCCAATACTACCTACATCCCCGCCTTGGCTTACAAGCAAAAGGATTCTACTAAGGCTCACTTCACGAGTGGAGCGGCACCATTTACAACACCTTACCAGGATGGTGCACCTAGTTTTCCTAACCGAGTCAAAGCCAATTTGAGACTTTTCATAGGGCAAGTCTCCCTCTTTAGCCCCACGCCTGGAATACAATCAATTAATATGAATTTTTGCGTATAAGTTTAAGTGCTTCTACACAAGTAGATAAGTACCACAATATAGTCCAAATAAATATGCACTCACAGATGATAGTATTTATACTCAGTCCCAATGAATTATGTTAACACTCAATCTGATGTTAATATGCAATCAAGTCTTAGAGTGTATTTTCAAATACTCTTTGAAACAATATATCAATATTAATCAATCACAACTAGGGTTACAAAGAGTTCCCACAAGAGTATTTAAAATATCCCAAAAATAATTTTCTCAAAATATTAGCTTAAGAGATATTTGATAAAATAAGCTTGTGAAAATAATTTTAACACAATAAAAAACACAAGCTTAATGAGTTTTGCAATAGTGATGTAAAGACTCACTAGTTACAAGGTTTTCCCACACAATGATTATTAATTAAGCCAGGGAAAAAACCTTGGCTAAAAATCTTAATAAAAAAAAATCAATCAACTAGAACAAGAAGAGTTTTAAGCAAGTGGAATCAAAGTAGGATCACTCAAGGACACTCTTTAGAAACTTGATTTATCAAGGGAATAGCAAAGGAAGAGTGTATGGGCTTTGTATTTGAAAAATATGCTCTCAAAAATTCAGAATATTTTTAGGCTAATTAATTGAACAAATGAACTTGTATTTATATGTTGACCTTTTGAGTTCGATCTCTGGTTTTCATGCTGACGAAACACAAGGATCTTTTGTGTGATCTAGTTTGTAGGTAGGAAAAATTAGCAATATCATATGATGCACATGGACTTGAAGAAAATGAAAACCCAACATGTTTATGCATTGTAATTTATATCTCATTATGGGTCTGTAATATTATTAATTTCAAAGGTTTGTAATAATCTGCATATCACACATGATAGGGAATAAGCTCAAAGACCTCACACTGGCCATAGGACACCATATTGCATGAAAAAGTCCCCGATACTCCTAGAATTGATTATCATATGAATAGGGGCAACTATATAAGAAGGAAAGGACCAAAGTGCTCAAAATTGACATGTTTGGTCTACTGAACTCTAATACACAAAGGACCTCGGTCGACCAAACCTCCCTAGGGTCAATAGTTTGACCCTTTGGTTGATCAAACCTAAAATGAGCTGCAACGCTCTGGTCGATCGAACTGATACATGGGGAGATCCTAATCTCCCAGTCGACCGAACTCACAGTTCAAAAATTGCCTAGTCGACCGAATACCAAAGTTCGGTCAATCGAACCCAAAACGGTTGATCGAACCTCAGAGGTTCAGAAGTTGCCTTATGAATGGTCGACCGAACTCATAGTTCAAATTCTCCCTAGTCGACCGAACAGAGCACCACGGTCGACCGAACCATCAAGATGGTTGACCGACCCTCTCGGGTTGCTCGGTTTTTACCCAGGTTAAAATGGGGTTATTTGGTTAAACTTATTTAAAACTTCTTTAATTATTCCCCCTAGGTCTCCAACGGTCAAAATTAAAAGGGTCCCTATATAGATCACTTCATTTGACTTAATTAGTAACCAATTAGAAAAAGTGATTAGGGAATTTTCCTCTCAAAATTTTCATACTCTTTTGCTACATTCCTTTGATTACAAGCTCAAATCTTTGAAAACTCTCACTCGTACTTTCTTGTAAACATTCTTTCTGATTGAATGTTGATTTTACTTGTTCCCATCTCTTGCAAATCAATTGCAAGGTTGAAGGAAAGTAATTGTAGTTATTGAATACACCTTTATAAATCATTCCTTTGACAAAAACTCTCACATATTCATACTTACTTGAAAATCTATTTTTAAGAGTTCTTGCTTGTTTAATTTTTCCATAATATTTCATATATAAATATTTTAGTGGGAAGATTTTTTTTTTAGCTTGCTAGTCTTGACATTCAAATTGCAAGACTTGAAAGCTTGCATATAATCTTTGATATTTTTTGTGCAAGCCTCAATTCAAAATATCTATTGTGCTTTACATTTAGAATATCCTTGAGATATTTGATTTGGATTGTGTTAAACTTCCTTTGATTATTTATGTGTTGAATATCTTATCTTGAATCAAAGTTGAATTCTCATATACACACATTGATATATCTTGTATCGAGAGTTAACACAGTGGTTAACAAAATCTCACTTGAGCTTAATATCCTATCATATGTGAGTGCATTATTTGGTTGAGCATATTGATACATATCCGCTTAGTGTAAGAAGCATTTTTTTTGTACATAAATTTTTATATCTGTTGTATTCCAAGCGTGGGCCTGAGGAGGGAGACTAGCCATGTTGATAGTCCTATATTGGCTTAGATCCGGTTAGGAAAGTTAGGTGCACCATCCTAGTAAGGTGCGATTGTAGGTTGAGCTCAGCCTCGTTAATTGACCTAGTTGTAAACGGTGCCACTTCACCAGTTAAGTGAGCATTAGTGGAATCCTCGGGCTTGCGAGCTAGAGGCATGACGTAGGCACAGTTAGCCGAACCTGATAACATATCATGTGTGCACTTTACATTTTCATAATTTATTTACTACACGTGTATGTTATATTATGAATGTTGCGCATGATTTAAATTTACACACATTTTATCCATCTGCACATTTGGGATTCCATAGACAGACCCTAGGTTGTGTATTACTGCTTGTGAAATTGAAATCAACTTAGGAAATTTTAAATACCCAATTCACCCCCCTCTTCGGAATACACCAAAGTCAACATTATAAACTTGGAAAAAATTATAACTGTTGGGGACACCAAGGAAAATATTAGAATTGTTTTAACTGAGTTTAATAAATTTAACCCAGTTTAACCCCAATTATCTCGGTTAAAATTAGGCCAACTTGAGAGTTTTGGTCGACCGATCCATAGGTTCGGTCACCCAAACAAACGCATGAAGAAAAGTATTTTTTTGAATTTCAGGTGCCTGAAAAATTGTTTAGGTGTCTAAACAAGGCAATTTTCCAAATTGTCTAAGGTTCAGTCGCCCGTCCTCAAATTTCAGTCTATCGAACTTGCATGTTTGGTCGCCCGAGGATATTTTGAATGTAAATGTTCGTGAGCCCGAGTTGTTGGAAAAGGTAAAGGTACGAGTTCGGTCGACTGTGAACACTCAGTTCATTTGGGTTCGGTTGCCCGAAGTCAGATCAACTATTTGACTAGCCTCTGTTCGGTTGACCGAGGCAGAATTACGTTGCTTGGTTTGGTGGCCCGAAGCCTATATAGTTTTAGGATAAGGTTCATACTTTAATTTAAATTCACCCTTGATGACATGTGTGTTTAGGAGGGGTCCTATGCACTTAATGTGTAAGAACCTAAGGGTAAATCTAAGGCCACCTGAGCATATAGGCCTATTATACATGATGCAGTTATTACAGACCATATTATGTTACAGTCCAGAATGAAGAATATGTAAAAGTTATAATTACAAATAAACACAATAGTCTTCATTCTTCCTTGGGGTTACCATACGACACCACGATATACGATTCAATTTCATGCGTAGAGTGAACATGCATACAAGCTTAGGGCAAACATCAATACCAAGGTATTTGTCATTATCAAAATGGGATATGACCAATTAGGTCAACATGTCATATCTTTGAGTATTTTATCATACACATCATTTCTCAAAGATTGAAAATTTTATTTTTAGAAAACACCCTTTCTCTACTGAGCATTATTTCATATCATATTAGAGAGTACATTTGAGCTTCAATGTGTACATTTCGGCTTGTATTTTCAGAAGTATTTTTTATGTGCAAAAATGGTTTTATTGTACTAGTTGGGTTCATCTCGATAATTGAACTAGGGAGTCTCTGCCCTGTAAGGGAAATCTCCACCTGTAAGGAAGACCGGTTGGGTTTAGCCCATTAATTGAACTGGGGAGTCTCAGCCCCGTAAGTGAGACCGATTGGGTTCAGCCTTGAAATTGAACTGGGGAGCCTCCGTCCCGTAAGGGAGACTAGTTGGGCTCAACTATGTAATTGAGCTGGTGTTTACCTCACCCCATAAGATGAGGTTGTAACGGCTTCTGCTCCGTCTGTTTAAGTGAGTAGGGATAGTGTAATCCTTGGGGGGTATGCCCAAAGCGAGGACATAGGCTGGTTTGGCTAAACCTCGATAACAAATATCGTGTGTCTGTCTCTCCCTATCTCATTTAATTAATGCACTTTAAATTTCCATATGTGTATTCTTGCTTATTTATAGTTCTAATTATTTGCATGCACACTTTTATTTAAATGAGATATGCTACACGTGTATGTTCACACTCATAGCTTAATCATTTTACATACATGCTGTAATATCAAATAGGATATGATCTTTGGTGAATCAGAAAATGTTTAAATTAGTTAAAAAGTTTTAAAAACCCAATTCACCCCCCCTCTTAGAATCACACCATTTCCAACAAAGGTTGCTTGCAAATGCAATCTTGATCACCATTACATCACCTCTCTACACGATATCTCGTATCAAGTGATACTTACACTCGATGTGTTTTGCCTTCATGTTCACCCACACTTTTAGCTTGGATTTGTTTTGAAATCTCTTTGGCTTGTGATCAGTTATGATGATCTTAATCAATATTTTAAGTGAAAGTATATTCCTTTGCCACAAGCCCTTTATTTCTCCACATGATCCAAGTTTTATATGTTCAATATTCTTGGGATTTTTGTGATTGATTTTCTTTGGTTATATTATGAAGTGTGCATAGATGCTTAACCAAGAAAATATTTGCTTGCTTGAATTTTAAGTATTTAATTTATTTTGATTACAAGCATCGCCCCCAGTGTTTATTGAAAATCATAAGGGGATATATATTTTTTTATTCATATATATATATATATATGTATATTTATATATATACATTTATATAAGCAAGAATTGAACTTATATATTATTTTTTATCTCTTGCTTATGTGCTTAAATGCTTTTATGAATTGTGCTTCGTTGTATTAAATCTTTATGTCATGAGATTTTAATTTTCCTAGAGGGTGTTGCGTTATATAACTAGTTCATGGATTTTACATGAAATGCATGTGAACTAGATATATCATTTTTATGCTCAAACCATTTTTTTTCTGTGCCGCATGCTTTTAAATTCCAATCTTATGTGAAGTCTTTTGTTGTGCTTAAATTGGAATGAGTTTGCATATTTTTGATCTGGACTTGTTCATCATGTCATTTTTTATCTTTTAGATGACTAGTTAAACTATTTTGTATGGTTAATTACTATTTTTTCAAACAGTTCAATATTTTCTATGCCCAAATCATATACCAAAAAGTGGGAGAGTTTTCTAAGAAAAATAAAAATGATTTTGAAAAAGGGGGAGTTCTCTTTGCTAAGTTTTTTTTTTTAAATGATTAAATGATTTTCCACTTAGCTTAGCTCTTTTTGCTGATGCCAAAAGGGAGAGAATTTTCATAAGCAAACTGTTATTGACCAAAAAGGGAAAGTTTTCATTTTAGAGGCAAATAACATAGGGGCAAATATTTGAGCTTGCGCTTTAATGCAAAACTTAAATGCCAATGTTTTGAAATGTCTTCTTTTTTGAATATGCTTGCGCTATATTGTTTACATTTTTAAATTATGCATATTCTTGGGGGGAGCCTTTTCAAGCTATACCCATTTTGCTCTAGTGCATTTATCATCATAAAAAAGGGGGAGTTTGTTGACTTTTTAAGTCTGATCCCTATTTTAATGCTGACAAAGTTAATTATGTATATATTTAGTGATTAAAAAGGTTATAATTCAACACACACATAAGGAGATCGGCAATGGAAGCCTTGAAGGACGTAAAGATTATACACTCAAGAGCATTCCATGATGTCAGAAGAGTGAAGAAGAAGACATTTGTTTTAATTTGTATACGCATTTATATTTTTATATTTTGGTTTGTAATAAATGCATACATCCTGCATGATATGACTTAAGGCTCAGATAAGCCATAGACAGACCTTAGGGCAAGTTGACCGATGTTGGATTTTTAGGTTAATTTAATAGCCCCGGTCGACCGACCCATTTCAGTTAGGAACACCTTTGTCGACCAAACATATTGTAGGCCAAAAGTCAACTTGTTGACCATGCCTCGGGTGACCGACCGTAAAATGAACATATCTTTTTCTATCGACCGAAGCATGGAACTTGACTTTTCTACTATCCCTGGGCGATTGAACTTGTAGTTCAAAAGTGATTCGATTGACCAAACCTAAAAGACCGGCAGACCGAACCATTCACCGGGCGAATGAAACCACGAAGCTTTGGAAAATCACCCGACTTAACTGACCGGTCGTTGCCTAAGGTCAATCAAACCTGAAAAATCACTTTTACTCTTCGTGAGTGTTCGGGCGACCGACCCTAGGTGCCGGGCGACCGAACCTCTTGGGTTGGATTAATTTCCAGCACCTAAACACGATTAAATTTTAATTAAATAAATTCAAAAATACCAAGTGTGTCCCCAACAGTCTAAATTTTCTGAAACTCTATATATGCACCCTCATAACCTTATATTAGCAACTTGGATTAGTAAATTTTTTCTCTCAAATTTTTTACTTAATCAAAGTTCCCCCAAATACTCTTTTATTTCAAAAATCATTTTGAGGGTTAAAGTTTTCATGCTCTCCAACTCTCTTTGTTTCGTTCTTTGAGATATTTTTTAAAGAGAGTATTTTGTTTGGGTGTTTGTTTTTTAATTATACTTATTGCACAAATATCTTTGAGCTTAAAATTCCAGATTCTCCAAATATTTTTATTTGTAAAAATCTTTGTTGGAGAACATATTTCTCATTTTTAAATATTCATATAATTTTATTTGTACAAAATTTGTTGAAGAGCAAAACCCTAGGTTCTCTTATATTTTTATCGAAATATATTTTTGGGAGAAAATTTTATTAGGGTCATATCTTTGAGCATTTTATCATACACATCATTTCTCAAAGATTGAAAATTTTGTTTTAAGAAAACACCCTTTCTTTACTGAGCATTATTTCATACCATATTTGAGAGTGCATTTGAGCTTCAAAGTGTACATTTCTACTTGTATTTCCAGAAACATTTTTCATGTACAAAAATGGTTTTATTATACCGATTGGGTTTAACCCATTAATTGAACAGGGGAGTCTCTGCCCTGTAAGGGAGATCGATTGGGTTTAGCCTGTTATTTGAACTAGAGTGTCTCAGCCCCATAAGTGAGATTGGTTGGGTTCAACCCGTTTATTGAACTGGGGAGTCTTAGCCCCGTAAGTAAGACCGATTGGGTTCAGCCCGAAAATTAATCTAAGGAGTCTTCGCCTCATAATGGAGACCCGTTGGGCTAAGCCTGGTAATTGAGCCGGGGTTTACCTTGCCTCGTAAGGAAAGGTTGTAACAACTTCTGCTCTAACCATTTAAGTGAGCAGGGATAGTGTAATTCTTGGGGGATATGCCCAATGCAAGGACGTATGCTGGTTTGGCCAAACCTCAATAACAAATATCATGTGTCTCTCTCTCCCTATCTCATTTAATTACTACCCTTTAAATTTTCATATGTGTATGTTTGCTTATTCATAGTTCTAATTATTTTCATGTAGACTTTTATTTAAATGAGATATGCTACACGTGTATGTTCACACTCATAGATTAATCATTTTTCATACACGCTGTAATATCAAATGAGATATCATTTGTGATGAATCGACAAATGTTTATATTACCTGAAAAGTTTTAAAACCCCATTCTCCCCCCTATTGGGATCACACCATTTCCAACACAGGTTGCATGCCGATGTAATCATGATCACCATTACATCACCTCTCTACACGATATCTCATATCAGGTGATACTTATGCTCGATGTGTTTTGCCCTCTTATGGGTCTTGGGTTCCTTTGAGTTAGCAACCGCCCTGCTATTTTCACAGCAAAGTGTAATAGGTGATTGTACTGAAGGCATCACTCCTAGATCCAATAGAAAGTTCCTAAGCCAAACGGCCTCCTTAGCTGCCTCAGAGGCGACCACATATTCGACCTCCATAGTGGAATCAACAAAACATGATTACTTGATACTCCTCCAACTAGTGGTTCCACCTCCTAGGGTAAACACATTTTCCAAGGTTGATTTTTTGGACTCCTTATCTGACTAAAAATCTAATTATGTGTACCCAATGGGTACCAGACTATATTCCTGATAAACCAACATATAATCCCTAGTCCTTTTCAGGTACTTGATTATATGTTTTACTGCAGTTCACTATTCCCATCCTGGGTTAGAGTGATATCTGCCGACCATGCCTATGGCAAAACTGATGTCAGGTCTAGTGCAAAGCATAGCATATATGAGGCTTCCTACTGCTGATGCATAAGGAATTGGCTTCATGTTCTCTACCTCAATTGGTGTTTTAGAACACTAATCCTTGGATACAGATATTCCATGTCTGAAAGGGAGTAACCCTTTCTTGGAATTCTGCAAGCTAAATTGGGCAAGAATCATATTAACATAAGTAGCTTGTGATAAGCCCAACATCCTTTGCTTGCGATCTCGCAAAAGTTTGATCCCAAGGATGTGACTGGCTTCTCCCAAGTCCTTCATGTCAAACTATTCAGATAACCATACCTTAACCGAAGATAATACCCCCCACATCATTTCCAATGAGTAAGATATCATCCATATATAGCACCAAGAATACCACCACATTTTCATCATGCTTTTCGTATACACATGACTCATCAGGGCATTGATCAAAACCATAAGATTTAATGGTTTGATCAAAACAGATGTTCCAAGACATAGATGCCTACTTAAGTCCATAAATGAACTTCTTAAGCTTGCACAACATGTGTTGTTAGCCTACTGCTGCAAAACCATTTGGTTGCACCATATAGATGCACTCATTAAGACTTCCATAAAGGAAAGGTGTATTGACATCCATTTGCCAAATTTCATAATTGAAATGAGCTGCAATGGATAAGAGAATTCAAATAGACTTTAGCATGGCTACTAGCGAGAAAGTTTCCTCATAGTCGATTCTCTCTTTCTAAGTAAACCCTTTCATGAACAAGCCTAGCCTTCAAGGTTTCCAGCCTCCTATTTGCTCCTCTCTTCTTCTTATAGATCCACTTGCATCCGATAGGTTTTATCCCTTTGGGTGGCTCTATAAGATCCCAGACTTGATTAAAGTACATGGACTCCATCTCTGATTCATAGCCTTCTGCCAGAGTTCTGCATTTTTATCTTGAATTGATTCACAATAGTTGTCAGGTTCGGTATCTAGTTCATCAGGGATCCTATCACAAGACTCTCCTAAAAACATAAACTGATCAGGCTGGTGTACAACCCTCCCACTATGACAAAGCACATTTTGCTATATTGATCGTGATCCTTGTGCACCATCATTCTTCCTTGGTTGTACAACCGGCGTATTGATGGTAGTTGCACATGATGGGTCAGACTCAGCTTGAGTTATAACATTCGTCCCACTACGATGAGGCAATGGGATGTCAATAACTCTGTCCTATGGTGGTTCTTCATGCATTATTGGTATAGTTGGTATATCTCATCTCAACTCTTCTAAAACAATCCTACTTTTGGGTTTGTGATTCATTATATAGTCCTCTTCTAAGAATAGAACATTGGTGCTAACAATGACCTTCTGATCCTTAGGACAATAAAATAAACCACCTTTCGTTCCTCTAGGCTAGCGAACAAATAAACAGACATCTGTCCTTGATTCCAACTTATCCATTTTCTCTTTTAGCATGTGTGCTGGACTACCCCATATCAAAACATGCCGCTAACTAGGTTTGTGCCTAGTCCACAATTCTATGGGTGTAGTAAGTATTGACTTAGATGGGACCAAGTTTAGAATATAGACTGTTATTTCTAGTGCATGCCCCCAAAACGAATTAGGCAAATCTGAATAACTTATCATAAATCTAACCATGTCCATAAGAGTCATATTCCTTTTTTCCGCTATACCACTTGGTTATGGCATACTAGGTGCAGACAACTGGGATTCAATTCCCTTCTCTGATAAGTAATCCACCAATTTTCCTGAGAGGTACTCACCACCACGATCAGATCATAGTTTCTTGATACATTTAACCTAACGCTTCTCTGTTTCTACCATAAATACCTTGAATTTCTCAAAGCATTCATAGTTATAGCGCATCAAATAAATATACCCATACCTTGAGTAATCATCAATGAAAGTAACAAAATACTCAAAGCCACCTTTAGCCTGGATATTCATGGGGCCACACATATCAGAGTGAACCAGTTCTAATGCCTCTTTTGCTCTGTAGCCCTTGGCCGAAAAAGGCCACTTGGTCCTCTTACCTTCTAAGTAGGATTCACAAGCTGGTAGTGCCTCCACTTCTAATGAAACTAATGGTCCATTCTGAATCAGCCTTGAAATCCGCCTCAAATTAATATGACCTAGGCGTAAGTGCCAAAAATAAGTTTGGTTCAATTTAGAAGTTTCTTTCTATTACATGGTAGTTTATCAGTGTTATTCAATTCATTTAGTTGCACTATAGGAGAAACATGATTAATAATATAAAGACCATCCACCAATGTACCAGAATAGATAAAAAATTTATTTAACTTAATAAAAACTGAGTTATTAAAATAAACGGAATATCTGTAATCAACCAATTTGGAAACTGAGATCAAATTCTTTCTAATGAAAGGTACATAAAGAGAGACTTTCAATATTAAAATCCCATCTCTACAAAAAGAAATGCAAATATCTCCTACTGCAACTATTGATATTCTCATGTCATCTCCCAGAAATACGTAAATCTCCCTATCACTTAGTTGGCAGGTTTGTTGGAACCCCTTTATTGTTCTATTTGGCAAGATAAACTGGACATTGTGATTTCTAGTGCCCTGACTGCGTGCAATGAAAGCACTTGCCCTTATGCTTTTTAACTCCATCCTACGGCTCACGTACTACTGGAGGAGCTCCCTGTGGTTTCTGAACCTTTTTTATGCTTCTTTCGGCCTTTTGGCCTAGAAGAAGAATCTTTCTCAGTCACAAAAGCAATAGTTGGCTTCATGATCAGGCCCTTAGTTGCTTGAAGCTCTTTAAGTAGTTCTACCAATGAGTAGGAGAGCTTACTCATGTTGTAGTTTAGGAAAAACTGCTTGAAAGAGTCAGGCAGCGACTAGAGAACGATATTGACCTAGGTTTCCCCATCGATTTCAGCTCCAAGGATATCTCTAGCTCATTGAGAAGACCAGTCATCTTCAGAACATGATCCCTTACTGGGGGTCCATTCTGCAATAGTAGTATTCATAAGTTCCTTCATAGCAGTCTACCTAGTAGCACGATTTTGATCCCCAACTATTTCTTTGAGGTTCTGCATTATATCATAGGAAAAAGGCATAGATTGATGCTACTGTTGCAAAACATTCGACATAGATGCCAAAATGTAACACCGCACCATCTCATCAGCCTTAATCCACTTCCGATAAGCCTGGGTTTCCTTATCAGTTGCCTCTTCATCAGGTTTTTGTGAACATACCTCTACGAGCACATACTTGTAATCCTCTGAAGTCAGTACAATATCCAAGTTCCTTTTCTAGTCAGTATAATTAGGTCGAACCAGTTTGTTTTCTTTGAGAATAGCAGCCAAGGGATTGAAAGTCATTTTAATCATGAGAATCACATATTATAACAAAATATGATGAGCAATAATAAAATTTTAATTCAATTAAAAGAATATGGTTCCCTCTACCAATATTTTTTTTTAAAGAATTTGTCAACAATCTATCGCGCTGTGAGTAATATACCTCGATGGGAGGTCATCTACTATTCAATATTTGTGTAGACAGGTGAGGACCTATTAATTTTACTATCTAGGCAAGTAACTATGCCAAGAAAAATTAAGTTGCTGACTTAGCTTTGGTCCTATAAACAATAGCAGTGACTCAGATGGTGAGGATACTATTATTCATAGCTAAGTGTATACTATCACATAATACTAGACCTATTGTCCTATAGTGAATACCCAGATGGAGAGGTGACCCAATACTAACAACTACTGGAGTTTATACTTGGTGAGTCTGTAATTAATTCCATCCGATGGGGAGGAAGATACTAATATCATCACATAAAATTAATTACTTTACCTATAAACTAGTGATGGAGACCATGCGATTTATATGTAATAAATTCCCTCACCCACTTAGTTATTTAATTTATGAGGGATACAAACACGTGTTTAATATTCCAATAAATTTAATATCCCAATATTGGTAACTAAAATACATGCAACAAATAAAATTCCAAATTCGCTTAATATTTATTTTTATATAAAAAAAATTGTATTATAACTTGGGAATTAATTTTATTCTCTAGTTGCACATGCATAAACTAACATTAACATTTTAAATTTTACATACTAATGACATAACATAAAAACAACAAACACGCCAATCAAGAAATGTGATATAATAAATATCCCAACTATTATTGTCAAGAAGCTTGCATCTTAACATTATGAATCCTTGTTTGCCATTACACAGTGCCGGGGTTCGGCAGGGGCCCAGGGGTAACGCCCTCGGGGGGTTTGACCTGCTTGGTCAAGTCGCAAGGGCCTAGGGGGAGAGCCCTCGGCGCCTAGATGAAAAACATCATCACTGTTTTAGGATTTTTCCTATTTTTCGCTATTGCTATGCGCCGCTACGGACCATCTAATCATAATTCTGTAACTAGGGTTTCACCTAAATTTTGACCACTATTTACACGCCACAACTATGCCTCATGCTCAGATGAAGCAGCATCAGATTACAAAATCCTATGCCTCCATAACCGGAGTTCACATGCTACGAATTTTCTAATAAACAATAACAATCACAAAACATACATTCGTGTGACCAAAATTTCCAAACAGAATGCTGCAAAACAGAGGTTAGTGCATACACATATTCTACCCTAAGCATGCATTGGTTCGATTTTCGAAAAACATGGTATTAATATTCATATACAGTATCAACCGAGGCTCTGATACCAATTGAAAGGACTTGCTCAATAGCCCTAAGATCCGGTTGTAGTGCATACGGATAACAAAAAAAAATTAATTTGATCATGCAAACCTTAATTATGTGATTAGGAATATACCTGCGAGATCTATTTGGTTTGATCTCGAATTAGTAAGTATGAAAATGAGCTCTTGAAGAGGACCAGGGATCTTCTATTGTATTCGTTGAACATGCCTTGCTCCTGAGAGACTGGGCTCGTAAGTGGCTGCTAGGGTTTTCTTCTCTCACGAAAAATGCTTGCCTTTATGAGAGTTCGCTCGTCTCTCCCTAGCTACTGAATGAAGTGCGTGTATATAGGCTACAACAGGGACCTCTGGGCAAATAGGATTAGGGCTTTCCACGTAATTAACAATTCCTAATTAAACTCGGATTCATCCTTAGTTATGTTAATTATAATTCATACCACTAAAGAATTATAACTGCACTCCTTGTCATATTCGAAATTAAATTTCGAGCTCCTATTATTAAATCTTTATTTATCTCCCCACATAAAGATTACAGATACACGTCTATTAAATTAAATTATTGACAATTTAATTAATTGATATATTATTACCCTAAGACCTTCCACTTAACTTATTTGATGTACTGGATTCAAAATCCACCTGTAGGGTTTGACACAATCAAAACTTATAAGCTTCCTCAAGGGGTATCATCAATCCCGATGCCAAGACATGAATTGCATCAATAATTAATGTTCACCATATACATACGTTATCACCCAACTCACTGGGTTTATTGACCCATAAAGAATCTCACTCTTTTATGAATCAAAGTAATAAAAATTATATGTACGTGTCCAATAATCATATTAAGATTAAGAGCATAAGCACTTGTAATAACCACGAGGTATTAACTGTTTTATATAGTTAGTATAAAAACAATTATCCCAAGACAATCTTGTTCAATACACAAGAAGTGTACTAGCACAAGGAGTTAGAACTGTACCATTCCCAATAGTCAAGATAGACCTATTAAAATCTTGTGCTATAGTACTACCAGTGGTGTGTCCAATTTCACTTGAGACTATGAACAATAAAATTATATTCTATAAGAACTGATTATCTAATCTTCTATGTATAAGTCGTACTCTGCAAAGTAGATCACCTACTATATAGAATGAAAGAAACATGCATAATCATTAAATAAATAATACCAAGAAAACATTGCTGTAACAACAAAAAAAAAATTTAATTAAAAAATTATTAATTAATTAATTAATTAATTATTATTATTAATAAAATTAATTAAATTAAGAAATTTGAGGATTTTGGGTATATATATATATATATATATATATATATATAAAGTATATATATAAAGTTATTATATAATAAAGTAAAGTAAGAGATAAAGGAAAGAAAGAAAAAAAAATAAAAAAGGAAACTTAAAGGCTAAGCATCCTGGAGAAAACAGGAAGTGGAAAGAGAAAAAAAAAAACTATTCACGCGGCAGAACAAAGGAAGGATACTGTGTGGGAAATGAATTGATCTGTTGGGATACTGTATGGGAAATTAATTGATCTGTTGGATTCCTATATGGAAATACATTGATGCGTCTGTGTGAATTAATTGGTGTGGTTATTCGTATGCATCTCAATATAACGTTGGCGTGAGAAGGTTGTTATATTGCCTAGATATAAATCATGATATGACGTTGGCAGGTCGAGGAGCTCGTCATATTGTCATTTATATGGGGTAGGAGATTGGCAGGACGAGGAGCTTGTTCTATTGATGTACGACGGGTAGGTCATGGGGATTGGATACTGGTGAATAGTGGTGCCTGTGTGGGCCACGTGTTGTGGAAGCTGGAGTGGTGCCTGTGTGGGCCACGTTATATATTGTGTGGATAATGGCACTTGTGTGGGCCATGTTATGCATCCTGTGGGGATGGTGGCACTTGTGTGGGCCATGTTATGTACCTTGTGTGGGTAGTGGCACTTGTGTGGGCCACATGTAGTTAAGAAGTACGTAAGTGCCTGTGTGGGCCACGTACTAACATATACGCAGTTGCTCTGTGTGGGCCACGTATTGAGGACATTGGAAGATGAAGTATGAGATGCATGATTCCTGTGTGGATGTGTTGTGCGCATGTGAATTTAATTATTGCATAAAAATAATGGTATAGTATATTGTGAATGCATGTGTGTGCATGCGGCGAGGTAAACATACCACCGAGGGCTTGCTGAGAAAGGCGAGTGCTCTACTAGGTAGTTTCTTGGTATTAGTGCAAAGGGATGCTACTTGTATAGGCGGGTAGACATCCTGATCCTTAGAAACCTTTGGCTTTAAAATAATAAAGATGTGTGTACTGGCGGTGAGGTAATACATCACCTGAGGGCTTACTGAGTAAGGTGAGTGCTTTGGTAGGTAGTTTTTAGTACCAGAGCAGAGGGACGCTACTTGTATGGGCAGATAATCTTCCCTACCCTCGGGGACTTTCGCCTGCATAAAAATTATGTACTTGTGCATATTGGATGTGTGTATGATATTAGATGTCAGGGATGTTATTAATGGTACATTTTCTCAGTTGTTATAGATATTATGTGAGAAACAGTTTATTTTGATATGTAAATATTAAGACTCACTTGTCACACACTGTTATAATTTATTCCACCCTTACTGAGAAGTGTCTCACCCTAGTGGATTAACAACTTTTTAGGTTCTTCTGGAGATTGGGTTTGAAGGCCTAGACTGAGATTGTATTTGGCATTTTTTTTTTTGGGGTATCGTGATATAATGGTATATATACAGATATATATTTGTACTGGGTTATGTTTAAATACTGGTTGCGGATACGGATATCTGGATGTTGTATTGTTCATTTTTGGGCTGTTATATAGAACTCTGGTATTTATTTGAGGTCATTTATTTATATTCTGCTACGTGTATGTTAATTATGGTATCAAATACAGGTGATTGAAACACGTGGCACCTGAGTCCCGGGTTCGGGGCGTCACATTGTGGTATCAGAGCATTAGGTTATAGATTCTACAGACTTTGAGATTGATTAGTACCAGAGTATAGGTATGAATAAGGATAAGGATAGGAATGGGTAGATTATGATATTGATAGGAGATTTTGAGTTTTGTTTCATAGCTTAGAGGCAGAAATCCCTTGATGAACTTCTGTGAGTTTCCGAATCCAACCAGTTTCAGAAAATCACGGTAAATCCGTTGACAGTGATGTTTCTGAGCAGAGAGACTGGAATTCATAATTAGAACTTGAAGGTTAAGTTGATTTGGGGATAAGCAAGTTGTTTGATGTTTTAATTGAGGATTTAAATGTTAAACTGATTCGTTGTTCTATAATTGATTAGTGAATTTCGAGGATAAAATTCTTTTAAGGAGGGGAGAATGTAATGACCAAAAGAAAAATTAATTAAAAAAATTATTGTTTAATTAAATAATTAATTATTATTAAGAAAATTAATTAAATTAGGAAATTTGAGGATTTTGGGTATATATATATGTATACTTAATTACATATAAGGATAAATTATATATATATATATATATATGTATATAAAAGTATATATATAAAGTTATTATATAATAAAGTAAAGTAAGAGATAAAGGAAAGAAAGAAAAAAAAAAAGGAGACTTAAAGGCTAAGCTTCCTAGAGAAAACAGGAAGTGGAAAGAGAAAAAAAAAACTATTCACGCGGCAGAACAAAGGAAGGAAAAGAGAGAAAAAAAAAAAAAAAAACTCTCTTAGCTCACGCTCTCCACTCCTCTCTCTACGATTTTGTGGTGGATTTTCACCAAATTGAAAATCCAAAAATACCACTGGACTTCATTCTCTGCCACCGACATATCTACCGAAATGGATTTTTCGTAGGAGCAACGTGGGCATATCTCTTGGGGTAAGGCAAATTCTCATTCTTGCCTCAATTTTTCTTAAATTTTAAGTCAAATTGACGATCGAACACCACCACGAGAATCTAGGGATGATTTCTTACAAATCTAGCGGAGCGGATTTCTCGTGGGATCATTGTGGGAATAGCCCCAAAACTAGCATAAATGAGTTATTTAGAAATTAATTGTTATTTAATTAATGTAAATTAGGAAATGTTAACATAATATTTTATTGGGGTTGATTTGATTGAATCAGGGTTCCGGTGAGCGTCGCGGGTATAATTTTGGGAGCCCTGCAGGCGTGGTTCAGGGAATCAGGTAAGGGGGAATAAAATTATATCAGTATTTTTTTTAAGGTAAATCGGTTATTTACGATCGTAGGAAATTTATTATTTATCTATATAATTTTTAGAATTGTATAAGTACTAGAAAATGATGATTTTGTTTAAGATTTATATTTGGGATAATTGCGTATGATATTAAATTCGTGTGACATGGGAACAAATTTTCTTAATAAATTGAATATGAATTACTGTGGTATTTGGGTTTGCATGTGGAGGTGTTTGGAATGATGATGACATGATGAATGAATTGTTATGTTTGACTCATGTGTGGAAATGTATTGATCTGTTGGGATACTGTGTGGGAAATGAATTGATATGTTGGATTCCTATGTGGAAATGCATTGATGCGTCTGTGTGAACTAATTGGTGTGGTTATTCGTATGCATCCGAATATAACGTTGGCATGAGGAGGTTGTTATATTGCCTAAATATAAATCATGATATGACGTTGGTAGGTCGAGGAGCTCGTCATATTGTCATTTATATGGGGTAGGACATTGGTAGGACGAGGAGCTTGTTTTACTGATGTACGACGACTGGTAGGTCATGGGGATTGGATACTGGTGAATAGTGGTGCCTGTGTGGGCCACGTGTTGCGGAAGTTGGAGTGGTGCCTGTGTGGGCCACGTTATATATTTGTGTGGACAATGGCGCTTGTGTGGGCCATGTTATGCATCCTGTGTGGATGGTGGCACTTGTGTGGGCCATGTTATCTACCCTGTGTGGGTAGTGGTGCCTGTGTGGGCCACGTGTAGATAAGAAGTATGTAGGTGCCTGTGTGGGCCATGTACTGACATGTACGCAGTTGCTTTGTGTGGGCCACGTACTGAGGACATTGGAAGATGAAGTATGAGATGCATGATTCCTATGTGGATGTGTTGTGCGCATGTGAATTTAATTATAGCATAAAAATAATGGTATAGTATATTGTGAATGCATGTGTGTGCATGCGGTGAGGTAAACATACCACCGGGGGCTTACTAAGAAAGGCGAGTGCTCTACTAGGTAGTTTCTTAGTATCAGTGCAAAGGGATGCTACTTGTATGGGTGGGTAGACATCTCGATCCGTGGAAACTTTTGCCTTTAAAATAATAAAAATGTGTGTTCTGGCGGCGAGGTAATACTTCACCTGAGGGCTTACTGAGTAAGGTGAGTGCTCTAATAGGTAGTTTTTAGTATCAAAGTAGAGGGAAGCTACTTGTATTGGTGGGTAATCTTCCTAATCCTTGGGGACTTTCGCCTACATAAAAATTATGTACTTGTGCATATTGGATGTGTGTATGATATTAGATGTCGGGGATGTTATTAATGGTACATTTTCTCAATTGTTATTGATATTATGTGAGAAGCAATTTATTTTGATATGTAGATATTAAAACTCATTTGTCACACACTGTTATAATTTATTCCACCCTTACTGAGAAGTGTCTCACCCTAGTGGATTAACAACTTCTCAGGTTCTTCTGGAGATCGGGTTTAAAGGCCTAGGCTGAGATTGTATTTGGTGGTTTTTTTTGGGGGGGGGGGTATTGTGATATACTGGTATATATACAGATATATATATATATATATATTTGTACTGGGTTATGTTTAAATACTGGTTGCGGATACGGATATATGGATGTTGTATTGTTCATTTTTGGGCTGTTATATAGAATTTTGGTATTTATTTGGGGTCATTTATTTATATTCCGCTGCGTGCATGTTAATTATGGTATTAGATACAGGTGATTAGAACACGTGGCACTTGAGTCCCACTTGGCGGGTTTGGGGCATCACAATTGCTCACAAAGATTCTCATTAAATTGGAATAATTGAAGTTATTAATAATACTAAAACCGATGACATAAAGCATGTATTTTAGTATAAATCCCTCACAACAATATATATAAACTTGAATATATGCACAAGAGTTTTCAAAATAAAACCCAAAAATATGTTCCCAGAGAAATGATTTTTAAGAAAAGTATGGGAAAATATAAATTTAAAGCATAAAGGCGTATAAAAATGTGGGAGAATAAAAAATATGTTCAACTAAATTCACAAGGTGATTCTGCAGCCTTCTCAAAGTGTTTTGGGTCCATATTTATGCGCAAAAATAAAATCTAGCCATTAACTGACTGTAGGGAACTAAAATATTATTTTATTTTAAATTTTATAGCTGTTATATGCCTAGAAATTCAAAATCTTGAGAGGTTGATCGATTGGGACAAGGTTCGGTCGACTGGCCCTAAGGCGATTTCTAATTTCACGAGAAATGGTCTGCCAGGCTCAAGATCCGGTCAACTCGGCTTTGAAGGCCAATCGACTGGGCTTTATACATTCAAAATGGTGCCGATCAGCTGGGCCTTTAAATTCTTGCCATTATGCATGCTCTATTCAACTGGGCATCAAAGACTTTAATTATGCCGATCGGCTGAGCCTTTATAAAAATGCCTATTTACACGTGCTAGTCAATTGGGTCTTTAAGGCTTTAATAGGCTGTTTGGATGGGCCTTTGCAAGTCTGGTTATGTGCAAACTTCGGTCAACTAGACCTATAAGGCCGGTTGACCGGGCTCTTTAGAAAACTTGATTTTGCCTTCTTTTTAAGTTCAACCCCATTCTTAGTCCTTTGTATGTTTATCATTTTAAGTAGAAAGGTTTTTATGAAAAACTTGGAGGTTCTATGGTCAATCTAAGGTTGTGATTGAGCTTCAAAAAAAAAATCAAATGAAATGCATGCACATTCAACCCTAATTACTATTACAACCCAAAAAATAAATAGAATCTTCACACTTCTGCTCTTCCGAATCCCCATGGAATATGCCGAGGTATGTTCGTTGAGGTACTTTCATGGCTTCCATTAGGCATCTGTCATTTGTGCTTTCAGAAATATAAACCTATTCACACTTAATGCACAAATGAGATGTTGTGGTTTGTCATAATCAAAACAGGGATCAGACTCAAAAAGTCAACAATCTTCCCCTTTTTGATGATGACAAACAGAGGAGCAAAATTGGTTTCAGCCTAAAAAGGCTTCCCCTAAGAATATGCATAAATTAAAAGTTGATATTTAATTAAGTTCATATACAGACATGAAAACTTCAAAATTTGTCAAGTTATGCATCTAAGTACAACTGGGTTCATTGTGTAGTTTGTATAGAAGCTTACTTAAGATTATTTGATTAAGCACAAAATTATATGATACAAAAATGACTGCAAATTTTGTAATAAGTATCATGTCTTATCATTTTCCAACTCATGGGAAACAAGAGGCAGCCACTCATTAATTTCAAGAACTGCTGTCGCTGCTACCTGCTCTACCCTTATGATTACTTTTTGTTCTGCTTCTCAAGATTGAGGTAGAAGAACAGGTAACTTTTGCAATAACAAAATGATAGGGAGAAAGGAATAATAATTTTAATGATAAAGGAATATTAATTTTGCTCATGAAACATCTTCCCCTTTTGTCATCAACAAAAGAGCAAAAAAAAAGAAAAAAAATTTCTCCTTGGATAAGAAGAGTATTTTAAACAATCAGAGCCCTAAAGTTTTTGAATTTCATGACAAGACTTGATTTTAGAAAATTACAAGTAGCATATGTCTTGAGTTTAAAAAAATCTCCCCTTTGAAAATTATCATTAATTGCAAGGGATTGATACCAAAGCTTGCTGAAAAAGAAACTTTAATATAAGGTTTAAGCAAACTATGTTTTTCTAGTATACATTTAAGCACAGATAAAAAAATAACCTGAAAAATCAAACATACTGATCCTAAAAATTTAAATTATTTTAATGCAAAATCATATGGAAAAAATTTGAGCAATGGTTCCACCTAATATTACTGTGGGAAAAATATGTTTAAACATATGCATAAACAGAAAGAGTAAAATTCTTGGTGGGAACTTGCAGGAAGGATGGGCGTAAAGAAGTAGGGATTGGTTGATGGGATTTTTGAACATGCCACTTCTGAAAGCTTTTAAGAGAAGTCTAAGCTAAAGGATGGGTGAGCATAAAAAGAATGGAATTTTAATTTCAAAAGCTCCCTCTTTCAATTTAAATCCTAGCTTAGATGCTGTTTACTACTCATACTAATACTAATTGTGAAAATTCATTGAGTGTTTAAACAGTATAAGCAACATATTTAAATCATTAAAAAATAATTCTATTGGTTGTAGATCAAGCTATCCAGCTAGTAAAATCCCTATAGAATACACATGCATCAGAAAATTAAAATTAAGTCCTACAATGGTGTTCATACATCCCAAGAACAATCCATATCAAATTATAGATCCATAAAAGCGGGATATGATGTTCATGTTTTTCATAAAAACGTAGGGCTCTAAGACAAAAACAATGATGCATATGAATCCACAATAATGCTATAATAAAGTTTTATTTTATTTTCTAATGATGATGGGGCTCAGCTCCCCTGTATATTCTCAAGCACACATAAGTGCATTTACAGTTAAGGATGAGTTTCATTTTTAAAAAATTCATTATATGTTCATCCTTCATAATAAAACTTAGCATGCAAGAGATTTTAAACATTTAGCACATTAGCATGACATATTGCATTTCATTTAGCATATGATAGCCATCAGGGCTATACTAAAAAAATTATGCAATAATTTTGCAGTTATGGTTCAAGAAGATAACACAACTCAAAAGAATTGATGAGTGTATGACAAATAAAAGCTTCCCCAATGTCAAGCATTCTCCCTAGTTTATGGACTATAATCAAGGTATGTGATTTTGAATATAAAACCGCATGACTAACCATTTAGGTCCTGAGTGAAATTCAGAATCCAAAGATTTGGACTAAATGGTGTCCTTGAACTAGACTTCCTAGACTGAGAATGTGTGTGTGATGAGGAGCATCCTAGGAACATTATGAGAAAATCAATGATTGTGCATGTTTTTTAATTTAGCATATAGCATTTAGGGTTCAACATGCACCAACCTATTCAATTAATTTTTTCATGCATTTTCTATAAAAATATTCCTAAAATCCAACCAACATGCAATGAAATTCAAAGCAAGTTCATTCATCATGCAACAGTTTACACTTACTATTAAATCAACATGCAAATGAACTTTTTAACACGCATCAACTATAATTATTTAATAATCACAATATGAATGAAACAGTCTAAGTGACCAATTAAGATTAAAACACTAAGTTCAACAAGGTAACTATACTTGATACTACAAGAGACTTGTAAAAGTATTTAGATTTCGAAAACAGTCTTATGGAGTCATATCCTCAGTCAAATAGCTAACATGTATGTCTAAAATAGATCATTGAATCCAACATGCAAGACCCTGGTCAACTACCAGTATGCAATTCACAAATCTGCATCAGTCATGCAAATGACGTTTAGTTCAAGTGTGCATCTCAATAACAGATCATATCAGAAACATAATCCATCCATCAAATATGATTGAACTTTAAGTGAAGAATGGATAGTGAGCATTCAGTTCATACAAAGCATCCAAAAAAAAAATAAAAAAATATGATGCTTCTAATATAAGCACAAATTTAGAATGTTTATCAATTTTAAATTTGCTTCTCCACCTCAATTATGCAGCCAAAACATCAAGTTCTTAGCCAAAAAGTTTTAAGTTATCAATAAAATTGACTTTGAATTTTAGTTTTAAGGCTTATCGGATCATTTTACATAGGCCGGTCAACTGGGGTGTAGGTTCAGTCGACTAGGGTGCAAACAGAATTTTCTGACCAATGGTCCGGTTAGCTGGGGAGTAACCGGATAGGCTTATCTGGGCGAAGATAGAAGGCTGGTCGACTGGTCCTAATGTACCGATCAATTGGGCCTGTATTTTAAATTGGCCTGGAGGGGTCCAGTCGACTGGACGTGTAGGTCTGGTTGACTAGGCTTTGCCAATTTTGAAAGTTTGCCCTCTTTTTAACCCCCTTTTCACTTAACGCCTTAGCCAAAGATACTATATGTTCAATTATTTTCATTTGGCCTTTTATGCTTAACTTTAACAAATAAATTTATAGAAAGGGGATGATCTTATGAATTTTCTTCAATTTGATTTAAGCCTTAAGGTTCCATGATGAGTTTTAGGTTATATGATATATATATATATATATATATATATATATAATGATAAATTTCCTAAAACTTAAGATTGTATGATGAACAAAGAAATATGCTATATTTAAAATATTTAAACTCGAAGTAAATATATAGAATAAAGAATTTAAAAACAACTTTGTCCATTTGCAGGGGATTCACAATTTTAAGCATGGAATAGCCAATATATTTAAATTTTTAACCAATCATAATGATATACAAGTTAAATGATTAGATTGGATATTATCACTAAAATTTTCATATTGGCTTGCTTCTTTATGGTTCTTAGTATAATAACATAGTATACAACATTTTAAGCATTATTCACAATCTACGCATTTAGACAACATTACCCCTTTTAATTAATTAAATAATATTAAGATCTAATATATTAGAAAATTTCAATTGGAGTTTATGATCTTAAGACGTCTAGTCCTATTTCCAACTTTTCATATTTGATTTTCAATAAAATATGTCTTATGAGTATTACTAAATTTTCTATGAAATGTTTCTCATAAGATGGTATGCTATAATTATCAGTTTCATCACATGATTCATAACAAATTTAATACAAAATATACCATATGAATCATGACATTATCATCCAATAAAGTAGAAAGAAAAAGATATACCATTTTGTTATACTCCTTCTTAGTCGCTTAAACTCGAAATCCTTGGAGTGGTATTCTCATCTCTCTCGGTCTTTTCATATCTTTTATTATTCCCAAAACTTGGAAAACATAAAATATCAAAGTATTTGTTATAATCAAAATGGGATATAACCCATAAGGTCAATAGAAGGCAAACAAAGCTAGGGCTTCGGGTCTTCAGAAAACAAGGAAAAAAAAAACAGGAAGGGGGATCTGAAGGACTGGAGTTAGTGCTTCTGATTTTTTAAAGAACAAAGGGGGTCCAGAGATCTAAACATTAGGGTTTCAAGATGCAAAATAGAGAGAGAGAGAGAGAGAGAGAGAGAGAGAGAGAGAGAGAGAGAGAGAGAGAGAGAGAAATAGAGAGTGATAGAATAGAGGGTAAGAGAATAGAAAGTGAGAGGGAGTGTGAGAGGTAAGGTTTCAAGAGATTAGAGAAAGATGAAAAAGATATGAACATTAGGGCTTCAAATCGTTTGAGAGGAAGAAACAAAGAGAATAGAGAGTTTCTAAGAGAAGAGAGAGAACCCAATCGAGAAAATGCCAAAAAAGAATATTTTCACTTTTCATATGTCCAGCTCTGAATCCATCGATGGGCGACACATGGCGCAACAACCTCCATGTGTTCAATGTGTTACGCGGCTTCCCCCTAGCCATCCAATTTGTGCTTCTTCATGAGGGCCACAATTGTGCCATGTCAACTATCTGGGTCATATTAAACCGCCCCGCCCGAGGGCTAACATGTGACCAAGTGACTTCGTTCTGACGTCATACTCTACAGGCCATAAATAAAACATATATATTTGTATGGCCATGTGGTCTCACCCTAAGATGACATATGGCCTAGTTCACTAACCCTGCCCCGATTCCCCTTGAATCGGTTGACCCCACCAAATCGATTTGAATCGGTCTCTTGTATTTTCTTATTATATTATTTATTTGATTTAAAATAAGGGGAAATAGGGAAAAACCATTAAAAAATTAGGAAAAATGAGGGAAATTTTTGAAAAATATCTTTGAGGTCAAGAAATTATTTTTCTACACTTTTTACTAAAAAAAAATAGAAACAGTGCTCCAAAAATCTCCCAGAAATTTTGGAAAATATTGTAAAATATTTGAAAAAATTCTATAAATTTTGAAATAAATATGGGCACTATTTTTCTTAAACATATTTTCGTAATTTTTAAAAGAGGTATCCCTATTATTTCAAAAAAGGGTTATGGGCTTTTTCGAGTCTCACATGCCTTAGTTCTAAAGGGTCATGGTATCCCTATAATAATGTGTTTATTTGTTTATTTACTTAATTGTGTATACTTAGTATGTCCAATTAAAAGGGGTAAAATAAAAGGCCATTGAAATTTAATTTGGGATAATTTTTAATTAATTAGGTATTGTTCATAGTTTGGGTGTGTAAAGGGTGCTAGTACATTCCCCTTGCATAACTGAATTTTCGATTTCGATCTTGGTACACGCAGACCAACTCTAACCTTAATTGGGCAGTAATCATGTATTCTAATCACACCCCACCAGTGGTGACTACAACTCCAATTTTTTCAAAAATAAAAAATCATCATTTTTCATTCGCCCTCCCTGGGGCACCCTCGCTCTCGGGACGTCACGACGAGGGTATTTCGTGCATAATGTTTCTGCACATGTTAGAGTATGCAATCTTTGTCTTTGAATATAAAGAAAGTTGGGAGGTGTTGCTGCTATAGAAATTGTTGCCTTGTGAGTTGTTGTTTTGTGGTTACCTATCGGGAGGACTTAATCAATGAAATTATGGGTGCGTATGTGTCATTGACTTAACCAAATGTGTCCTTATTGCAGTTATGGACGAAAGCATTGGTAATTTTGGTAGGTCCTTACTAGGAGGAGTAATGGCTAACTTACATTCAGGAGCAGCCTCGATAAAAATTATATCAGATTTACATGTGGATCTTCAAGATAAAAGTGTGGAGAAAGCTCTACATATTAGAGTTAATACACGAGACTGACAGAATATGTTAAAATACAACTCAGATAGGAGATGCATTATACTCATTGTTAGATTATATTTAAAGTTTTATAATACAGGGAAACCAGCCCTCAAATGGGGAGTTAGTAGATTTACTCAACTCTTCGAGACAAATCACATCACAATGTCATGTACTTGGACCATATGACCCCATGTACGGTTATTATTACATTTAAGAAAAATCTAATATTTGTTAGTGGAAAACCAAACTATGAAGCTACTACAAATTTTTCTCTTTGATTTCAACTAATGCACTTTGGCTTTTAAAAATGGGCTAATGATTTTTTTTTTTTTTTGGTGGTAGGAAGACCTTCTCCAAGCTGCCTTTTGCCGAATTGAATGTATGCCCCTATAAATTTACAACATCATCAAAGCACATCTCCAAATGTCAAATTATCTTCACGAAAATTTCCATTACATCTTCATAAAAAATCTGTAATAATTTCACAGCAAAACTCTTTGTACTCCTTATCCTGCCCATTCCCTGAATTTTAAAAGAAAAGCAACTTTACATGACAATATGACATGTCTTGACGAAATCTCTTTCTATATCATATCATCTTTTCTTACGCCATTATTCCACAATCAATATAATTCCCAGAGTCCTGTTACTTGATGGTACCATTTCTAAGTGTAGTACACCCACAAAAAGCAGCACAAAATACTTTCTCAGTGCTGAACTGACTCCCTCTCTTTAACTGTCGGCTCCAGACTTTTCCCCCTCCCCAAACATCAAAAGCATGCAGTCATGCAACTACCAGGCTTCCTTGGAGATGATTAACCAGAAATAATACCTTTTACTGTACGTTTGGTATGTCCATGATCGTATAAATTAGCGGAAAAAGATTCATATAATCGATCTCACTTAGTGAGGCTAAGACTTAGTTTTGCTGTTGTTGTACTCTTCATTCGGATTTTTATTTTATTTTTTCGCTGTTCTATTACATTTCGTGATCAACATGACATTACAAGTTCCCATCTTCTTGAAGCAAAATATATTATGAATTCCATGAGATTATTTTCATCCCCTTTGACATCTTTTCACCCTCTCCTTTTAGGCTCCTCCTGCTTCATCTCCTTTGACATCTTTTCACCCTCTCCTTTTGGTCTCCTCCTGCGAATGCTGATGAAGGCTAAGAGATGAAATTTGTGTACACATGTCAGGAAATAAGTACAATATGGAGGATGGATGGAAATGTGAAAGATGATATCTGCCATTGAGATCCCACCAACTTTGCGTGATCTGACATTTCAAACCTTTTTTATGGTTAGCTTCACACTTACTTTGACTACTACAATTATTTTTGCAAGGGGATTAATCAGATCCTCATCCAATTGATTGCGCTGTGCCTAAAAAGCAAATTCTATATATATTTTCGCCTCTGCTTAGTCAAAAGTTCGACTGCGTACTGGTCTCTCTAGAGCTAACTCGCTTTCTCTTCGGGTTCAAAAGTAGACGAGTCAATGTAATCTGATCTGCTTAAGATGCTAGCTTTTCTGAAAATTTTTCATGCATAATTCTCAGACAGAACAGTCTTTGATACAATCTCTTTTTAGTCATCCACATGAGTACATCGGTATGTTTGACCCTATAAATAGGTTGTTAAACATTATTAAGACTAATTTTTTATTTGTTAGGATAGAATTATTTAATTTCTTTTTAATTTTTTGATTGATTAATGTAAAATAATTTGAATTAAAATCTATAGCTTTTACCATAAATCACAGCACATAATGACCCCACTTACATGCATTATTTTCTCCTCTCTTAAATATAACATGTATGTTTGACCTATAAATATGTTGTTAAACATTATTAAGACTATTTTTTGATTGGTTGAGATTGTTTTTTATCTTGATTTCTATTAGCTAATATTATTAAAATGTATAGTTGTCACCCACAAAACACAACCTATAAATTATTGACTATTAAATTGAAGGCATTGATATCTTACTTTTAAATACTAGCCATGGGCACGTGCATCGCTATGGCTTTCAAGTGAGAATTAGAACAAAATAATTTTAAAAAAAAATAAATATATTGTAAAAAAATATATTTTAGAAAAATTATGGATAACTATGGGTATTTTTTGAAATATGTATAGGTCGTTATAGGAATATTTTTAAAATATATATGGGTAGTTATTGATTTTTTTTTTTTTTTTAATTTTTATGGGCATTTTGGAAATTTTAAAACATACATGGATAGTTATAGGAACTTTTTTAAAAATTGTATGGGTAGTTATAAGGATATTTTGGATATATTTAAAACCAAACCAAGAAAAGGGAATTCTCTTTCTAATAGTAGAGATAATATGTATGTTTGACTCTTAAATTATTGTCTTATTTCCATATACTTTTATTTTTTTTTATATGTCGGGTTTCCTGGGCTTGCGCGCCAGACTAATCCCATGCCTACGCCAGTTGTGCCCTCAAACAATACGTATGAAGTACATTGCGGATGTGCGCTCCAGACAATATGATTTGAACTCCAGACTTTACTTTTGTCCAAGGTCATCTGGTGAACATCTTTACCACTTGAGCTTATGCCCACGGGGCTCCATGAACTTTTATTGATAGGAAACTTTATAGTTTGTCTTTAAATATGAATTATTAATATTATATTTTGAGAACATAATAATTAATGGACTAAACAAAATATATCTTCCTCCTATTTTCATGTATCTATTTGCTTTATGATATGTTAGTGATAAGACGCTAATGTTATAAACACTAATACTAAATGGGTCACAACATTGTACTCTTAAAATTAATGATAAATCAACATCTAAATTTGAGTAGATTGAGATTGATTGTTAGTTATGGTTGAGAATTTGAATTGATTACTAATAGCTACAATAGTTTTAGTTCAATCATCATTAGTTATTGCAAAAGTTATATTACAAATTTATGGTAAAATTTCAAAATATTAATAATTTTAGCCACTTTTAACATATAAATTATCTTATTAAATTAAATTTTTGTTAGATAATTTCAAGTGTATAAAAATAATTTCAAAAAGTGAAAGCCAACGCTTAAGGTTTCTCCCAAACTTGGTTGTAATTTTTCAAAATAAATGAAAATTTTTGTCGAAATTTCAAGGCCTATTTATACTAATATACTCCTCCCACAAAATATAAGGTAAGGTTGTATACTATAGCCCATCGTGGTCCATATATATATGTATATCTATGTATGTGTGTGTGGGAGCTTTGTGCACCAAGATGTTTTTTTCTTTGCAAACTGATCGTAAGCATTCTTTTTTTAGGTACGTCCAAGGTGTCCACATCCGTTTTACGGTCCGTGACTAATCCCACGCCTTGTATAGCTGGCCCACAACTCACAAGGAGGGTAAATATTCAGGAGCCTAGCGGTAGGAATCGAACCCGAGAGGGGAGAAAGCCCTGACCTCGTGAGAGGCACTTTCAAGATTCACCCTGCCAACTGAACCACACCCTGGGGGCCTGATCATAAGCATTCTTGATAGTGGATATCATTGTTTCTACATACATAAATTTCTTAGAAAAAATATATATATATATATATATATATATGTATATCTGTGTTCACGCCGGCTCTGCCTTTAGGCAGTTGAGGTGCCCACTAATTTTGGGGCCCCTAAATTTTTTTTAATTAAATAATGTTAACATTATTTATTATGCTCTATTCCCATAATTGACTTCCCAACTAACAAATAAATGAAATAATATTTTAAAATGTAAAGTAAATACAATATAATTCTTTTTTTTTTTCAAGTCACTTCTCAACTAACAACTTTATTATATTTCTAATTATCTATTACTCTCATCTCTCTCTCTTAGTCTCTCTAAAAAAAATTTTTCATCTCTCACACTCTCTTGTAGACTCCCCAATTTTAACCAGGCCTTTTCGAGGAGACCTCATGTCAAAACCTTCCCACGCGGTTGTGGACCCCACACATCTTTGTAGGTCCCACACTGGTTGTAGACCCCACACATTCTTGTAGATCCCACACTGGTTGTGGACCCCACACATTCTTGTAGGTCCTATGGTGTTCATGGACCCTGCACGTCCTTGTAGGTCCCACACTGCTTGTGGACCTCGCACATCCTTATAGGTCCCATACTGCTTGTGGACCGCACACATTCTTGTAGGTCCCACACTGCTTGTAGACCCCACACATCTTTGTAGGTTCCACATGGCTTGTGGGCCCCACATATCTCCATTGGACCCCACATCTCCTAGTATGCTAGCTCGGATTCCTACATCCGATGCACGTTACCTCCTTTGGCATGCTTGTGCCTGCTGGCTCAGGTTCCTATAACCCTTAAATGGCTCGTGGACCGCACATTGCTTGTGGCCCCATACGATTTATGGGCCCCACTTCTCCTGGCACGCTAGCTCGGATTCCTACATCCGATGCACATTACCCCCTCTGGTACGCTAGCTCGAATCCACATATCCGGTGCCTTGCTAGCTTGGGTTCCTATAACCCTCAAACGGCTTGTGGAACCTACATGGCGCGTGGGCCCCACACATCTCCGATGGGCTCCACACAGCTTTTAGAACCCTCATATTATTATTATTATTATTATTATTATTATTATTATTATTATTATTATTATTATTATTTATTTATTTTAATTTGTCAAATGCAAGCATACTTTGTCCCCTCATCATCACTCACCACATGTCATGTTTCCTCCCTTTATCATTTTTCCCATACTATATTCCCTTCATAATTTTTCATCCTATACTTTGTTCCTCCCATCATTACTCACCACATGTCATGTTTCCTCCCTTTATCATTCTTCTCATGCTATATTCCCTTCATAATTCTTCATCCCATACTTTGTTCCCCCCATCATCACTCACCACATGTCATGTTTCCTCCCTTTATCAATCTTCCCATGCTATATTCTCTTCATTATTCTTCATCCCATACTTTGTTCCCTTCATCATCACTCACCACATGTCATGTTTCCTCCCTTTATCATTCTTCCCATGCTATATTCCCTTCATCATTCTTCATCTCATACTTTATTCCCCCTATCATCACTCACTACATGTCATGTTATCTCCTTTTATCATTCTTCCCATGCTAATTTCCCTTCATCATTCTTCCCCCTATACTTGGTTCCCCCCATCATGACTCCCCTATGTCTTCTTTCCTATGCTTGCCCCAAGCTAAGTCTATAAATAGCCCTCTCATTCCAAGCACAAGGGAGGAGAGTTCTTAGTGGTGGTAAGGAGAAGATTTCAAATATTGAAATTTTCTATTATAAGTTTGTGAAGTTAGTTTTTTTTTTTAGTGAAGATCAAGAGGTCAACTGATCCCGTTTCCCACCGGTGCTGAGTCACCTTATTTGAAGAAGGCACTCCATAGAGTCGTGAGTTAGAGCTCAAGAACAAGTCTCGAGAAGATGTTGTAGAGTGGCCCTAGTAGACTCACGAACAGGAAAAGAAGACTGGAGTAGAGGAAAACGAAAGAAGATCAAGCAGTTGACTAATCCCATTTCCTACCAGTGTCGAGTCACCCCATCTAAAGAAGGTACTCCGTAGTGCCTCGAGTCGGAGCTCAAGAACAACCCTCGAGAAGGCGTTGTAGACTAACCCCTGCAGATTCATAGACAAGAGAGGAAGACCGGAGGAGAAAAGGACGATAGGTAAAACCAACGAATTTTCTCTTCCTATGTTACATCTCCGCCCCCTTTCCGAACCGGCCTCTGTTGGTTTATTTGATTTTATTTGATTTTTCATTTTTTTTATTTTAAATAGCTTCTTTTTAACTCATAAAAAACAAAAAAAAAAATTTCATAAAAGACACAAAAATTCAGACAAATTTTCAAAGAAAATTCAAAAATTTTTAAGGCTTTGATTTACATTTGAAAATTTTTGAAGAAAATCCAAGAAAGTTTCCAACATGTTTGGCAAAGGTTAGATCTATTTCCTTACATTCAAAATTTTCAAAAATACATTCTAAAGTCATATCTTTAAAACTATGACTTTCATGATTGTTGTCTAAAACTATGTTGTATTTGGAAGAACATTGGAAAACCCCGAAAAATCAATGGTCTCGACCAAGACCTTAAACTGGTTTTCCCCCAAACTGGTTAACGTTTGACCGGTTCACCATTCCTGTACCGGTTCACCTTGATTTTCTCCATTTCGCTTATATACTATTATTATATCCAGGAAATTCACAAAAATCACAAAATTTTCAGAAATTCCAAAAATATTTTTACATTTTAATTTCAACTGATTTTATTTGTGTTATTTGGAAAGTTTGGGAAAAATCACAAAAATCATTTTCACACTTAGGAAAAATCACAAAAATATCTTTTTAGGCACAAAAATTATTCCAATCCCAAACAAATTTCAAAAACCTCCCGGAATATTATTTTTGATACTAAAAAAAAAAAAAACCTATAGATTTCAAAACCCCTGGGAGCGTATTTTGTATCCTATCTTCGATTTTCCTTCCCAATGATTGCAAACAAGAACATTGACTCTTCAGAGTACTAGATTGCCTCGGTTATGAGGGAATACCTATATAGTATTTTCATTCTTTTGATTTTTGAAAGGGAGTAATCTTTAAAGACTTATTACATTTATTTTGGGATAATTCTTTATTAATCTGGTACCGTTCGTAAGAACGGGCGCGTAGGGGGTGCTAATACCTTCCCCTCGCGTAACCGTACTCCCGAGCCCGACTCTGGTAACGCAGACCGATTCTACCTTTAATGGGGTAGCAATCAAATGTTTTAACCGCACTTCTAAAGGTTAGTGGCGACTCCATCACAAATCATTTTCCACAAAAATCACATTTTTTTTTTAAATCACACATTTCCATCCATTCTTCCCAGTTCGCAAGCCAAACCCATTTTTAAAGAAGAGATTGGTTCTCTGGGCCGGGTCCGGGACGTCGCGACATCTCTCACTCTTATCTCTTGGTCTCTCTATGGTTTTTGCTCCGACTCTTGTGTTCATCATCTTCGGGTCTTCGTTTCTCTGTAATTTTCATCAACTCTAATTTTGATTTCAATGTTTGTGTATTATTTTTCTATTATTTTCACTCTGAAATTTTTTTTTTTTCTATTTTTTCTTAGATTTTGGAAGTTTTGAGGTTAGAGCGTTGTATTCGGTAAGAATCCGATATCTCTAAAGTCTCACTCGCCGATCTATTTGCAATAATAATAATAATCAGGTTATATTGTTTCAATCTATTATTTCTATAGATTTATTAAATTTATTTTTATTTGTTTACATAATTTGTCAATTTATAGCTAGTGTTAATTTTGAAATTTAATTATGTCAACGAGAAAATATGAATCCAGATATGAAAAATGAAGAAAGAAAAAAAGAAGAAGAATTAGTGTCATCTCAAAAAGGAGCTCTTGATAAATTTATTTTTAGTTCTAAGCAAAATATAAATGAGCAAGGTGAAAATCCTCCAAGAAACGAGCAATCAATTCCAGAGATGGAATTAGAATCTAATTTGATAACAATAATAGTGATAAAGATAACATTGATATATAGGAAATGTTCACTAATGATATTTCTTTTGAAAGACATTTTAAAAATATAGAAGAAAAAAAAAATAATGATGATAATATTTATGATCCAAAATATTAGGAAAATATAGATATCAAATTACAAAATTTACTAGTTGAAAAAAGGTCCTATTAGGTATAATGATTTAATTTTTTCAAAAGATGAAAATTCAAGACATTTTTCAAATATATATTATATTCAAAAATTATCAAATGGAGAGAAACATGATAGAAAATGGCTTATATATTCTAAAGATTTAAATAGAGTATTTTGTTTTTGTTGTAAGCTATTTGGTCAAAAATTAAATAACCAATAACTAGCTAATGAAGGGTGTAAAGATTGGAAAAATCTTAGTACTAAACTTAAAAGTCACGAAATTAGTGAAGAACATATTTTCAATATGAGTAAATGAGTTGATTTAGAGTTAAGATTGTTAAAAAATACAAAAATTGATAAAAATATAGAAGAAAAAATTAACAAAGAAAAAGAACACGAGAAAAAAGTATTATTAAGAATTATTTCTATTGTGAAAACTCTTACTAAAAATAATTTGGCATTTCGTGGGAAAAATAAATGAATTTATCAAGAGAATAATGAGATTTTTTTAAGTTTATTTGAAATGATAGCAGAATTTGATCTAATAATGAAAGAACATATTCAACGTTTTCAATATGGTGAAATTCATAATCATTATCTTGGTCATAATATGCAAAATGAATTGATAAATTTGTTAACTCTTAATATTAAAAAGAAAATTATGAAGCAAATCAATGAAACAAAATATTATTCAATCATACTCGGTTGTACTCCAGATGTAAGTCATCAAGAACAAATATCTTTAATAATACGATATTTGAATCTTTCTACAAGTCCAATTAAAATAGAAGAATATTTTATAAAATTTCTAAAAGTAGATGATACGTCAGGGGAAGGACTTTTTAATGAATTAATAAATGTCATACAAAAATTTGAACTTGGTATAGAGAATATAAGAGGGCAAGGATATGATAATAGATCTAATATGAAAGGAAAACAATAAGGTGTACAAAAGAGACTATTAGATATAAATCTTAGAGCATTTTACACTCCGTGTGGTGTCATAGTCTTAATCTAGTACTTTGTGATATGACTAATTGTTGTTATAAAGTTATAACTTTTTTTGGATTAGTACAACGAATATATACATTATTTTCTTCTTCTATGAAACGATGGAATTTTAACCGACTATGTACCAAATTTAACTGTAAAATCATTATCACAAACACATTGGGAAAGTCGAATAGAGAGTGTTAAGGTAATAAAGTTTCAAACTTCTCAAATTAGAGATGATTTACTTCAATTAGAAAAAACTAGTGATGATCCAAAAATAAAGAGTGAATATTATCGTATAGCGACTTATGAAATGGAAAATTTTGAATTCTTACTAGGAATGATTATTTGGTATGACATACTATTTGTTGTTAATTGTGTTACAATCAAAAGATATGCGTATTGATATCGTCATTAATCAATTAAAAGGTCTTATTGTTTTTCTAAAAAATTATAGGAAGAATGAATTTATATCTTCTATGATTTCAGTAAAAGAGATTGCAATTAAAATGAATATTGAACCTATATTTCGTAAAAAACATGTAATTAATAGGAAAAAACAATTTGATGAGAATGCTAATGATGATACAACACATTCAGCTGAAGAATCTTTTAGGATTAATTTTTTCTTATACATAATAGATCAAGCTATTATTTCACTTGAGAGTAGATTTGAACAATTTCAAACATATGATAATATTTTTGGTTTTTTATATGATTTTAAAATATTAAAATCATTAGATGAGAATAATTAGAAACAAAAATGTTTGACACTTGAGAATATTTTAAAATGTGGAACACATTCAGATATTAATGGTTTTGATTTATTTTTAGAATTGAGAATTTTAAAAGAAAGTTTGGAAGAAACGAGTACACTAATTGAAACATTGAATTTTATAAAAAGATAAATTATTTTCTAAATGCATTTATTGCTTATAGAATTTTATGAACGATACCTGTGACAGTAGCTTCTGCAGAAAGAAGTTTTTCAAAACTTAAACTTATAAAAAATTATTTACGATCAACTATATCATAAGAAAGATTAAATGGATTGTCTATGTTATCAATATAAAAAGAAATACTTGAAAATCTTGAATATAAAATTTTAATTAGTGATTTTGCATCTAAAAAAGCTAGAAAAATTAATTTTAAATAAAAATTAAAAATTAAACAAAATATTAAAGGTCCTTAATTAAATCGTTTGCCTAGGGCCCCATATTGTGAAGAGCCAATCCTGTGTGTGTGTGTGTGTGTGGGAGCTTTGTGCACCAAGATGTTTTTTTCTTTGCAAACTAATCGTAAGCATTCTTGGTAGTGGATATCATTCTCTCTACATACATAAATTTCTTAGAAAAACAACAATAATAAAAATATCTAATTAATAACATTTAACACAGTAGTTATAAAAATATTAATTCAATTATTATTATAGGTTACAAAAATTAAATTATAAATTTATTGAGAGGTTTCAAAATATTAATCATTTTATTTATGTGGATTTTTAAAATATTAATTATCTACTTTTTTTGTTTCAAAAAGTAATTCATTTATTAATAGTGGTTATAGAAATTATTAATTCAATTATTATTTATCATTTCAGTTATTGATAGCAACTAAAAATTAAATTACAAAAGATTAAATTAATTGTTAGTGATTACCAAAATTATTAATTCAATTTTAAGAGAATGTTTAATTGCATATTATACACACACATACACATGTATATTTATACTTACATATTATGTATGTGGAAACTCATAAGCACTTTTGGCATTGGATATCCCTTCGAAAACATAAAATCCTTATGAAATAATAAATAATAATATCTAATGACATTTGACAACATCAATAATAAAAGATAAATACATCATTATTAATAGTTACAAAACTATTATTTAAATTATTATAGTAAACAAGGTTACAAAAATTAAAATTATAAATTTATTAGGAGGTTCAAAAATACTAATCATTTTTTTTATGTGGGGCTTTTAAAAAATTAATTATTTAATTAATGTCTCATAAATTAATTTGTTTATTGACATTAGTTATAGAAGTTATAATTCCATCACTATCCATTCATTCAATTACTTGAAGCGGTTAAAAATAAATTCTAAAATTCTAAATAATTTAATTTAATTATTAATAAAGAGTATTATAATACATATAAACTCATAAGCATTCTTAGTTTTTTTTTTTTTTTTTTTTATTAGATAGGAACTCCAGCCAACAATAAGCCTTTCGGAGCCCCTAGTGCAGCACCAAACCTACGAATCAGCGTCCTTCTCCTATCGCTGATCAGGTAAAGTCCTGAATGTAGACACGGCTTCCATGCATCAGTTGGACGTTCGGCCCACCTGACTTCCGGGACACATCTCCATTACCATCCACAGTCCTCGCTGGCTCACAGAAAACTCTCACCATTTCGGTCTCCGCTGGCTCACAGAGCGAACTTTCACCATCCATGGTCTTCGCTGTCTCACAAGGTAAAATCTCACCATTCATAGATATCGCTGGCTCCATGAGTGTATCTACTTGGAATTGAACCCCCGATGCTCCTTCTTACGTGCTGATCCCTTTCCACCGCGCCATGTCCGTGGGGGCAACTCATAAGCATTCTTATTTGGATGATCTTATAGTTGCGATGATGATCTTCCACAGGAAGTCAAGGGATTAATTTGATTGAAGTTGTTGTGATTTCCTTCTTTGCGCTCGTGATGCTTTGGGCTGGTGTTTGTGAAGATTGTAGTGGATGGTTTATTTCTCGAGATCTTCCGAAGTTTTGTTTGTTTTCTACTTATAGTTATTTAGTTCTTATTTATTTGTTTGGTTGTTAGTCATTGGTTTTTTGGTTTTAAATAAGTTGGTTAAGTCAGTTTTAGTTTCTTGGGGTTTGATTTTGTTTTCTTCAAGTCTCAAGGTTGGAACCACGGTATTCTTCCGCCATAAGTGAAGAGTTTTCTAATAAAAAAAGGACGTGTCACCCTCTTTTATCCCAAAAAAAAAAAAAAAAAAACACATTCTTAGTATTAAATATCACTTCTTAAACATGAAATTCTCAAGAAATCAAAAAATATAATAATATCTAATAATATTTAATAGCATTAAAGAAAAAAATAATCAAAAATTTTAATTATTATTATCAGTTACAAAATTATTAATTTAATTATTATTAGGTGTTACAAAAATTAAATTAAAATTTATGGGAAGGTTGCAAAATACTAATAATTTTATTTAAGGATGTTTTTCAAAATACTAATTATTTTTTAATCATTTTTAAAATTAATTCACTTGTTAACAACGGTTATAAAATTTAAACATTTGATTCTTATTTATCAAACAATAGCAATTAAAAATTGAAGTACAAAACAGTTTAACTTAATTATTAATAGAAATTATTTTTATACATATAAACTCATAAGCACCTTTGTGCTCAATTATTGAAAATAATTAATAGAGAATGTTGTTATTCAATTATTGGAAATTGGATTAGCTTTTTATCTCTGTTTCTAGTTTAGCAGTATGTTTTTGTGTATAAATACTACTTTCTCCTGCTTAAACTAATATATTTTTCTTCCTTTCTTTTGAAAACAAATGTTTAAAACAACTCTTAGTTCTCATGAAACTATCATGAAATATAAAAATAATATTACCTAATGACATCTAATAAAATTAAAAATAAAAACAAATCATTAAATTCAATTAATATTAGCAATTAAAAATATTAATTTAATTATCATTGGAAGTTGAAATTTTTAATTTTTAATTTATTGAGAGGTTTCAAAATACTTGTTGCGATGTCCCCGAGAGCAAAAGTGCCCTAGGGTGGGCGAATTAAAAAAAAAAAGTGGTTTAATTTTCGTGAAAAATGGAGGGTGGAGTCATCACTAACCTTTTTGGAGTGTGGTTAGAATACGTGATTGCTATCCAATTAAGGACAGAATCAGTCTGCATATACCAAAGTAGGGAATTGGAGTTTGGTTGCATGAGGAAAAGATATTAGTACCCCCTACACACCCGTTTTACGAACGGTACCTAATTAATTGACAACTATACCAAATTAAATTTAATAGCCTATTTATTTTACTCCTTTTAAACAATTTACAAAATGAACATGCAAATAAATAAATCACCCAAGTATTTACATAGTATACAATATAATTATCTCCCTCAAACTAGGGTACACAGAGCTTAAAAAGCTCATGCGCTTTGTTTGAAATCATAGGCAAAGAAAATCGATAAAATATTTTTTGAAAATAGCTCCTAGAGTTGTTTCACAAATTTTATAGAATTTTTCAAAATATCAAATAGTATTTTCCAAATTTTTTAGGGAGGTTTGTGGAATCATTCAGGATGAAAAGTAAGCAAAAATAATTTTCAGACCTCCAAATATTTTTTAAAATTTTTATATGATTTTTTTTTTGTGATTTTTCCAAGTGCAAAAAATAATTTTTTTGGCCCCAAAATATTTTTTAGAATTTTTCTATGATTTTTTCAAAATTTTTTGTGATTTTTCCAAGTGTAAAAACTATTTTATGGACTCAAAATATATATATTTTTAGAACTTTCCTTGAATTTTCCTAATTTTTGTGATTTTTTTTTATATTTTTTCCAAATTTAAAATCAAATAAATAATATAACATAGAAAGAAATAACAAAAATAAGAAAATCGGTTTGAAACTAGTTTAAAGGGGCCAACCGATTCAATGGAAAACCAGTTCGAGTCAGGAGCTAGGCCACGTGTTGCCTCTTAGGTGGACAGTCCAAAACGAACCAAATCGAGGGCGTGGAACAATCGTGTCCATTGTGTAGATGCGCTGATTGAACGGCCATGAGGGAGCCACGTATAGCGGAAAGATGTGGAGGCAGGGTGTGCCACGCGTCGGTAGTCGAATGGGTGAGTATTCGTGGATGGGATTGGTGACGTGGCTCAATCATAGACGTCTTTGGAAAGTCGGGATCCAACGGTGGGGGGTGAGGCGTGCATAGATCACTGACGTGCCTCAATCACGTCCATTCGCAGAAAACACAAATCGAATGGCTACCAAAGAGCCGCGTATGTCTCTGCATAAGTGGAGATGGGCGCTCCACATGTCGCCCACGGGTGGTCCCATTGCCAGAGATACTTAAGCCAATTTTTTTCTTTGCTCATTTTTCATTCCCCCTCTCTCGAAGCTCTCTTTACCTCTCTTCTCTCTTCCCTCTCTCTCTACAATCGAAGTTTTCTAAAACCCTAGGGTCTCCTTCCTTTCTGCAACTTCCCCCACCGAAACCCTAATCTCATCTCTGACCTTACCCTCTTAGAAGCTCTCCCTCATTTCTCTCCTTCTCTCTAAGTGTCAATCTCTGGTTCTCTCTATTCACCTTGCGAAACCCTAACTCTACCTACAAATTTTTTTCTCACCTCCTTCACCCCTCTTCTCTTTACTCTCCTCTAAAACCTCTCTTTTCACCTCGAAACCCTAATCTCTTATCTTTCTTTCTCTTCTTTCAAACTCTCTTCTCTGCTACCTTTCGCAGACCCTTTCTCAAGAACTCTCTATTCTATATTTTTGAAGTTTTCGAAACCCTAAAGCTTCAGATCCTTGTCACTCCCCCCCCCCCCTCCTTTTAAACTCTTAAATGATTTGAAACCCTAGGGTTTCAAATATTAAACTCTTCAAAGCTTGGGTCTACTAAACCCACTTTTCCTTTTTCAAAGATCAAAAACCCTAAACTAAGTTCAAAAACCTAAATCCCTTTTGGCTCTCATTTTTCTGACTTTCTAAAAAGTTGAAGTCCTTGTTTGCCTTGGAAATGGTGAAACACCAACTCAACAATGGGGTTCCAGCTATGGCGACACTCGGTGTAAGGCACAGGGAAGTCTGTTTGGCTCTCGAAGATGTTAAAAGATAAGTTTTTTTCCCCTTTCTTTTTTACTCGATATCTGTGTGTGATTATTTGTATACTGGTGTTTGGTTCTGTTAGGGTTTCAGGTTAGGGTTTCGGGTTAGAGTTTCAGGTTGAAGATGAGTTAACTTGTCTAAACTATATGGGTTGGTGTCTCACACGAGTCAACGCATAGGAGTTGTGTGGACTCGGTTTGGTCCGAGTGGGCTCAATGGGTTCAGTGGGCTCACGGGTTTTCTTTCTAAAATGCAAATAGGCTTGGGCTTGGGCTTGGTTGGGTTTTGAAGTAAAATGGGCTTGTGTAATGATCCGAAGAATAATGGTATTTAAATATTAAAGAGAGAGGGAAATGGAAGGTGGCAGCAGACTTCGTCGACGAACGCGACGACATGGCAATTTGGGAAACTCTGTATTTCGTCGACAAAGGGGAGAGATCGTCGATGAATTACCTCTTAACCTCGTCGACAAGGTGACGTGGCTCGTCGATGAGAAGATACCAAGAGGATATTTTGGGCGACTCTGAATTTCGTTGACGAAGGGGAGAGTTCGTCGACGAATTGCCTCTTGACCTCGTCGACGAGGTGACGTGGCTCGTTGACGAAGCCCCTTGTATAAATAGCCTAAAACTCGGATTTAAATGTAGAAAAATAAAAAATTCTCACTCTCTCTCTCTCTCTCTCTCTTCGATTTCGGCTTCCTCGTTCGCCGAATTGACGATCTAAGACCACCATGACGCTCTTAGGGAAGTTCTCTCCAAATCCGTCGGAGCGAATTGTTAGTGGAAGTGAGTTGAAATTCGTCCCTGGTTTTAGGTAAGGCTTTTTAAGCGAAATTTGGTATTGCTGTAGTTATAAGAAATGATATTCACGTGAAAATACCGAAGTTTAGTTTTGGGAGTTGTTGAATTTAGGGTGTTGAACGGGGAACCCTGCGGGTGTAGGACGAGTGGATTTTTAGGGGGTTTTTCTCAATGTCAGGTAAGGGAATAAACTAAAGCAGTTATTTTTCCATACAAATTAGTATTATTTATCAGCAAATTAATTTTCAGGAAAGCATGTTTTATATTTGAATATTATTGAGAAAATGCATATTTGGGAAAATACTGTTGTATCACAGGAAATGTAATTTTAGAATGAAATGTAATATTTTACTCAACATTGTGTGGCATGAACATTATTTTACGTGATAAGTATTATGTTATGACAATTTTACGAGTAAAGCATGTTTTCAGGAATTATGAAATAATATAGTACGTTATGATTTTTAAGTACATGATAAATGATTTATTTATTTAGAAAGATATGTATAAGATGTTCGGTGCAAGGCCGTGATTGATAGCCGATGCAAGGTCTTGTATGTTATATGCTTTCGGCGTAAGGCCGTATTTATGAAATGTTCGGCGCAAGACCATATTTACGAAATGTTCGACGCAAGGCCGTATTTATGAAAGAATAGAAATGCTATCAATTCATTTATGTTAAATGCTATATTATCATGTACTATATGTTATCAGAACTTAGATGTTAGTTTAGTTCAGTTTCAGGAGCACGGTACTGTAGCTATATAGATCAGATATCTATTTTCAGACTTATGCTAATCACCCCACAATGGGGTGGGAGATGGATAGTCGATGTGACTTTTAGTGTACAATTGTAGATGTCCACCTAGCAATTCAGACTAGGGTGTGGCGGGCCCATCATACTTACAGACATTTTTGACTCAATAGTGGTCGGCCAGCCATTGTCGAGTCCCGCCTTTGGGCTGCACAACCCGTCATGGGGGGTAATACATGACACCAGGTAGCTATTCATCCTGTCTATGTTTTCAGTATTATCAGCTATACCATACATTTTATGAACTATATGATTTATTAGAAAATACGAAAGTATATGATTATTAAGTATGTTATGATAAATGTTTCAGGCATATGAAATGTATTGTATATGTATAATTGCATAAATGTTCATGTTGTCACACAGCTGTATTTAGTTTATTTTTCCTTACTGAGAAGTGTCTCACCCCCAAACATTAAATGATTTTTAGGAAACCTATAAGGACCGGCAGGTCGTGACCGCCGTTGAGTCTATTGGACTACCCCGTTAGGAGGGTAAGTCTTGTACTAGGGTGAGGAGATTTTTGTTGTGGGATCCTAGATGTATTTTTTTTATATTTATAGGTTGTATATGAATACAGTATCACTGTGGATTGTAGTTGGCTATGGTATTTTATGGTTATGAGTATAATGATTTACATTTACTACTACCTAGGTTCCGATGTGTATGACAGATCTCCCCACTACCCACGGGTTTCGGGTTGACTATTTTATTTATTTTTCTTTTCTTATATGGATATATAAGTAGGTCGCCACAACTCGGGTTTGGTCACTTAAAAAAAAAAAAAACTAGTTAAAAGGGCTCGGGTGTTTTAAAACATATGGGTCCGAGTTAATTTTTAAACTGAATGGGCTTCGGGTTGTTAAATTGAAGTTGGGCCTTGGTTTAGAGGATGAACCCGGGCTGGTTTTAAAAAAAACATTTAATGGGCCTCGGATTGTTTAAAATGGGCATGGGTTATTTTTTTTATGGGCTTGGGTTATTCTTTAAATGGGCTTGGGTTTCAAAAGTGAGCTTTGGGTGTTAAAAGAAATAAATAAAGTTAGGCCTCAAGTGACTTTAAAAATAGATGGGATTCAGGCTTGGGTCTATACAGGCTAGGCTTGGGGGTCATTTCGGGTGCAAGGCTGGGTTTAGTGGTTTGCGTTTAGGTTTCAGTCCAGTGATGGGCTTAGTGAGTAAGTTTGGGAGTTCAGCGCTCAGTGCTGGTTTAGTTTGGACTTTGACTTCGGTTCAGTCAGGTTAGGTTCAGCTTAGTGGGTTGGTTCTTGGTTTGGTACTGGGTTAAAAAAGGGGGGTTGGTTCAGGAAGTCCAATTCGGTGATGAGCTCGATTAGTGCTAGTTGGGTTTGGTTCAATTTGAGCTTCGAGTCCCTGCTTCCAATCGTATCCATAGTTCAATATCACTAAATTAAACTTAGGCAAGAGAAATCAAGTTTACCTGCAACCTTTCACTCATCTGGTCTTCTTTCTCCTTCTTTAGTGTCTGTCTAGGTGTCTTGTTGGTGTTGGATTTTTGAGTCTGATTCCTGTTTTGATGCTGACAAACCACCAGTTTCTTATGTATGCATTTAGTGTGTGAACATGTTTTCATTTCAGCACGAACATAAGATACCAAAAAATGGAAGCTAGCAGGGACATAAAGCTCACACACTCCTGGCAAATTCCACGGAAAATGAAGAGCAAAAGAATAAGACATTTTGATTTTAGTTTTATTGCATTTAATTTTTATATTTTTGGTCTGTAATAATGCATGCATCTACATGATATGTCAAAAAGCTTAGAACAACCTTAAGCTGACCATAGGGGACCCAACCATAGCACCAAAAATTTATTCTAAAAGGTTAAAATTAAACAAGGATTTTTGGAATATCTTTAGGGTCAAAAAGAGGCATAATCTTGATTCTTCAAGGGGCTCGGTCGACCGAACCCTTGGCACTATAAATGCCTCGATCGACCAAACAGGGCTGAAGTCAAAATGTTGACTATGCCTTGGGCGACCGAAATGTCTTTGAACTTATCTTCCTTGGTCGACTGAACATTAATTTTAAATTTTTCCACCTAACTCAGCCGACCGAATTGATAGTTCAAAATAGGCACAATCGACCAAACTTCAAGGTTTGGCAGACCCAACCACTCTTCGAGGGACCGAAACCATGTAACTTTGGAAAATCACATTACTCAACCGACTGAGTATGACCACGGTCAACCAAACCCAAAAAGTAGTTTTGAATTTGTGTGAGTGCTCGGACTACTGAACCTATTCGCCGGTCGACTGAACTTCTCGGGTTGGCACATTTTTTCCGTGGTAATTGGGGGTAATTTTCAATTAAACATGGTTTAACTTTTCCAAAATTTCTCCTATCTCCCCAACGGTCATAATTTGTCGAAAAACTATATATATCCCTTCATTTTCTTAGATTAGTAACTTTGATTAGCTTTAAAAACCTCTCAAATTATTTTTTAATCAAAGTTGCCCCAAAATATTTTTCACAACAAAAATCCTTCTTTGGGGCAAATTTTTTATACTCTCCTGATCTCTTCACTTTATTTACAAATCGTTTGGAAGAGAGCATTTTAATTTTTGGGCATTCATTTTCATTCAAATCATAATACTCTCACTTATCCTTTAATCTTTGAAATTCATTTCATAGAGTATTGATTGAGTTTCTCCAGATTATTTTCATGATAAATATTTTTGGGAAAATTATTTATTGCACAAATATTTTTCTTGAGCTTAAACTCTAGATTCTTCAAACGCTTTTATTTGCAAAATGTTTGTTGGAGAACATATTTATCATTTGTATATATTCATATATTTTTATTTGTACAAAATTTGTTGAAGAGCAAAACCCTAGGTTCTCCTATATTTTTATAGAAATATATTTTTGGTAAAAATTTCTTATTAGAGTTTAAATTTATTTTGAAAACACCCTTACTCTACTGAGCACATTTCATATCATAAGAGAATGCATGTATTTAAGTTTTTTATGTGTACATCCATGCTTGTACTTAGAAGCATTTTAATACATACAAAAATGTTTTCATGTATCGATTGGGTTCAGTTTTGAATTGAGCTGGGGAGTCTCAGCCCCGAAAGTGAGGTCGGTTCAATTCAGCCATGCAATTGAATTGGGGTATCTCCGCCTCGTAAGGGAGACCAGTTGGGCTCAACTTGGTAATTGAGCTGGGGTTTACCTCACCTCGTAACGAGAGGTTATAACGGCTTCTGCTCTACTCGTTTAAGTGAGAAGGGTTAGTGGAATCCTTGGGGATATGCCCAAGTTGGGGACGTAGGCTGGTTTGGCCGAACCTCGATAACAAATCTATGTGTCACTCTCTCGCTCTCTCTCTCTCTATCTCATTTAAATTTTTACACTTTAATTTCTATATGTATATGCTTGTTTATTCACTATTACAATTATTTGCATGCACACATTTAAATTAAATGAGATATACTGCATACGTGTATGCCTGCATTCATAGTTTAATTATTTTACATACACGTTTGTATTGTGAAAATGGGGTATGATATGTGGTTAATTGGCGTAAAAGTTTAATTTAGCCAAGAAGTTTTTAATACCCAATTCACCCCCCTCCCTTTTGGGATCAGACCATTTCCAGCAATTGGTATCAGAGCCCAGTTGCAATAAGTTTAACCGCATTTGCATAAAGATTGCAATGACTCATCTTCAATGTATCCCTTTTTTACGGATAAACTCTTTGCAAATCCTTCACTGTTTTTATCATATAGATTTTACCATTTGAATTTTTTAAAATGATTTCGTAAAATCAATTGATTGGAGGGTATGGAAATGGTTTTGACAAAGTATTTCATATCCCACTGAAAATGATTTTTAAAATGAAATGTTTCCTAAACTTGAAAATGAATTGAATTTGCATGACATGTTTTAATGCATATCAATTGAATGTCATGCATATTTCACAATCTACCTTAGCTACTAATGTGTTTGCAAAGTTTATGTCATATTGTAGTACTAAGGTTTTTGGAAACCATGAGGTATATAGAAATCGAGAGAGAGAAAAACACCACTCCAAACTTAAGCAATTAAGAAAGAGTAAAATGTAAAGGTATATCTTTCTCCTTATATTTCATTGAATATCTTATGTCATGATTCATGATGCTTATAATGAGTTAAATTTTATTTGAATCATTAAAATTTATTTATGATTGCATACCATCTTAAGAGGTGCACTTTCAAAGAAATTTTATTAATACTCTTATAAGATTTTTATTGGAATATATATATATATATATATATATATATAAGGGGTTATATTGTGTTAAATGCAAAAATAGTGTATAATGCTTAAAATTCTATACCATAATATACACTATTGTTATACTGAGAACCCCACGAAAATCTAGCCAATACGTGAGTCTTGTGATCTTATTCAGTCAAAGCTTAATACATATACATATCATTATGATTGGGTAATATATGAATATATTGGTCATCCCCTATTTGCTGGACAAAATTATATTTATTTACTGAATTTTTAATGCTATATATATATATATATATATAAATTGAGCTTTATGGAATTATTCTAGCACTACATATCTTATTACCGTAAACTCATTTTGAAGCTTAACAATTTAATCATCTTCAATTGGCTACATAATTGAGGGGGAGTAGCCTTGTTTTTCAAAATTCATTTGATAAACAAATATATTATGATCTTATTTTGTTTATTGGATGACTTGAGTAATAAATGCATATATCCATCCTCCGCTTAAAGTTCAACTATATTTGATGAATAATTTATTTGAGTTGAATGCCACTGTCCATTGCTTGCAAATGATTATATTATTCAATGGATAGTTTATTTTGATTGTCTACTGAAATGCATGCTAGTACTAAATGTCTCATGCATGGTTGATGTAGTGATGTGAATTGCATGCTGGTAGTGGATATAGGTTCTCACATGCTCAATTTGAATTGTATCTACATGATGTAGATTATTTTAAATAATTTGCATGAGTCTATCAGGTTTCTAGTATATGGAAAAATGGGAAAATGTTCAATTCACAGACGGCATGCCCTCAAAATTTCGGTAGAAACTTTCCTAAAAATAAAGCCATGTACTAGAATAAATGATGATAAGATGCATGCTAGATGAACTTTATGATTACTTTTATAATGCATGCAAAATAGTAAAATAGTTAGCTAGTGAATGTTGAATTTTAAATCGTATGTACTAAACTGAAAAACATGCACAGTTTTAATGTTTATTGCCTAGGAAGCACAATAATTGAATAGGTTAGTACATCTCAAATCCAAAACACTATAAGTTAAAAACATGTACACATTTTGTTGCCCTATGAGGGACTAGTTCATAGACACCATTTGGTCCAACTCTTGGGGTTATGTACTTTCACTCAAGACCTTAATGGTAAAACATCATCCCCTTAATTAAACGTCCTATATCTTGATGATGGTCCCTAAACTGGGGCATTTGCCTGACTTAGGGGGAGTTATCATATTGCACACACTCATTGTATATTTTGAGTTATGTCATCCTTTTTGAACCCCTATTGCATAACTTTTGAACATAGCCTTGATTGGCTATCATGTATTAAATACAAATGCAATATGTCATGCATATGTGTTGAATAACCAATATTTGCTGCATATTGAAATCCTTTGAAAAGGATGAATATATGATGAGTGTCTTTAAATGACTATCATCCTTGAACTATAATGTAAGTATGTGTGCACGTAATTATACAGGGGGAAGTTAAGACCCACTCTTAAGAAAATTAGTAAGAGCTTAATGTTTATAGTCATTTGCATACTGAGTTTTATCATAAAGGATGAACATATGTTAAATGTACTTAAATGAAAATTCATTCTTGCCCTTAAATGCACTTAGGCGTGCTTGAGATTATACCAGGGAGAATAAGTCTCAATCTTAAGTAAATCTAAAAGCACCTGACTCATGGACTCACATCTTCATTGTTTCTACTTTTTAAGTCCTAACTTTTTTAATACCCTGAACATCATATCCTGATCATCAGGTTCTTAAGAAAACCATGACCATCATATCCTATTTTTATAGAACTATAAAATGATATGGATTGTTTCTAGTACACATGAACTGTAAAGACCTGCATATTTTATCATTTTTTCCATAAAATTATCTAATATAATAATCCTGAAAAATCATAGTCAACTTGGACCCATGGGTACTAGGGATATACCTGAAATATAACACTGATACTTAAGCAGCGGGAAACGTAAAATCATGTACATATCAAATCATCTAACCAACACAATACCAAAGTTTTACCAAAACTGTTATATACATATACATATCCCAAAAAGACCCAAAAAAAAAATGCCCTAGGGTCACAACCCAAAAATCCATCAAACCCTAGCATGTCGACTTACCCTTTTGACAGGGTAGAAGTCAACCTCTAATGCTGCGGAGCTCTATCTGTTCTTCTATTCAGGGCTCATAAAATATTTATATAGCAGAGGTGAGACACCTCTCGGTAAAGGAAAAAAACTAATTTCAGTGTGTGGCAACATGAGTACTTTCGTGTTATACATATAGCAGTACATAAATCATATCTAGATAAAACATAATTTATCATAACATGGTATAACATACAAAGTTTTTATACATGATATCTTCATATATAATCATACATAAAATAACACCCTAGATGGATAGTTGGCTGGTGTCATATCTTACCCCCCAAATAATTAGGTTGTACGGCCCGAAGGCGGGACCTAGCAATGGTTGGCCGGCCACGCTAGATCAACATAAGTCTATAAGTACAATGGGTCTGGCCCTCCTGGTTCGGATGCGAAAGGGACGTCTACACTACCATAAACCACATCAACTGCCGATGTCTCACTGTACCTTACGACATGTGATAGCACTAACATATATATGATCGTGATCATATAGTTACAATACCGTGCTTCGTGAAAGCCTAAACCAAGCCATCCGGGTTCTGATAACATATAGTATATTTCCAAATAATGATAGATGACTATTTCATAATAACATCTATCATGTTAATATTTTCATAAAATTTTTCATAACATAACATATCATATAGAATTCACGGCCCTTACGTCGGCATAGCATATCATTTAAAACCACAGCCCTTATACCGACATATCATATAAAATTCATAGTTTGAAATCCTTGTACCATTTTTAATATCTTCCTGAAAATCAGTAATAACATGCTTATTCTGAAAACATAATATTCTGATATTTCATAAAATCATATAATTTCAAACTCATGCCACACAAAATGAATATTGTTCTATTCATAAAAATCCACACGAAATCATATTCCCTGCTGAACTGTATTAAAAACATTTTCCTATTAACAACAGTATTTCAAAACTCAGTTCTATAACAAACATAATTTCCTTGAATATATAAGTTGAATATTAATAAATAATTTCATGAAAATATTGACTTAATTTATCCCCTTACCTGACTTATGGAAAAAACCCACAAATTACTCCAAAATCACACCCGTGTGTTCCCCAGCTCAACACCCTGAAATTTACATTTCCCCTAACAAAACTTTAGTATAAACCCATCTAATACCTTCCTCAACCCAAAAATACCAAATACCTTAATAAATATTAAAATAATCAACTTACCCAAATTTCGGGATGGTTCCTAAGTTAGCCTGACTTACAAATCACTCTAGTAGATGTGAAGAGAATCTTCCTAGGAGTGATGTGGTAGCTTCGGATCATCGAGTCGGCAAAGAACCAACCCAAAATCCTTGAGAGTAGGTCGGGAGACCGAAGTGAGAGAGAGAGAGAGAGAGAAGAAAGATTTGCATGCTATTTTCTCACTGAAAATTCAAGTTAAAGCTATTTATACACCTTGCTTCATCGATGAGACACGTCACTTCATCGACGAGGCCAAGTAGAGTGTTCATTGACGAACACTTATTCATCGTCGACGAACTTTAGGCCCTACAAAATAGCCCTTTCAGTAGTTTCGCATCACGGAGACATGTGTCCCGTTGTGACCCCCTTAAAATTTTCCTTTTCTCCCTCTTTTATTATTTAAATACTATAATTCTTCGGGTCTCTACATTCTTCCCCCCTTATAAAATTTTGACATCAAAATTTACTTTATGTATTGACACCATTCTTTAAAGAAAATGGGCTACTTATTTTATTACTTAGGACTTATGGCGGAGGAATATCGTGGTTACATTCAAGGCTCTGGGAGATTACATATACACATAAAATAAAATTCTCCCACAATCAAAATACTATCTACTACTAGAAAATTATTACATCTAACTAACCTGCACAAAAGAAATTTTACATATTCACCAATAACTTTTTTTTATTACTATTAATCCTCGCTGAAGAGATACGGGTACTTCTGTCATATCTGCTCCTCGAGTTCCCATGAAGCTTCCTCTATCGCATGATTTCTCCACATGACTTTTACTAAAAGAATCTTCTTATTGCGCAATTCATGTTCTTTCCTGTCAAGAATCTCCACTTGTACCTCCTCATATGTCAGAGTATCCCTGAGCTCTATCTCACCATAACTGATCACATGGGAGTGGTCTGGGATGTATTTCCTCAACATGGTGACATGGAATACATCGTTTATTCTAAATAAAATGGGCAGTAAGGCTAGCCTGTAGGCAACTGACCCAACTCTCTCAAGAATCTCAAATGGGCCAATAAACCTAGGACTAAGCTTACCATTCCTTCCAAATCTCATAATTCCCTTTAATGGAGCTATTTTCAAAAAAAACGTGATCTCCAACATCAAACTCTAGTTTCCTGTGGCGAGTATCAGCATAATTCTTCTACCAACTCTGAGTTGCACTAATTATATCTCTGATGAGCCAAACTTTATCATATGGCTGCTGCACTAACTCTAGCCCCACAACTCGCCACTCACCTAACTCATCCCAATATAGAGGAGAAATACACCTCCTACCATAGAGCGCTACATAAAGTGTCATGCCGATGTTGGCCTAATAGTTATTATTATATGCAAACTCCACCAGCGGCATAAAATGTGTCCAACTACCCCCAAAATCTAGTATGCATGCCTGCAACATATCTTCTAATATTTGAAACACCCTCTCAGTATGACCGTCCGTCTGAGAATAAAACGTCGGGCTGAAAGATAATTGAGACTTCAGAGCCTCTTGTAAGCTCCTCTAATCATGACGTGAAACGTGAGTCTCGGTCTGACACTATAAACATTGGCACACCATGAGAACAGACTATCTCCTAAACATAAATCTCTACCAGTATGTCCACGAAGTAGTTGACTTCAATAGGAATAAAGTGAGCGGTCTTCATCAATCTATCAATGACCACCCAAACAACATTCTAACCATGTGGTGTCGGTGGCAAACCCGTCCCAAAGTCCATAGATACATGATCCCACTTCCACTTTGGGATGTAAAGTGGCTGCAACTAGCTCGCCGGCCTCTGGTGCTCAGCTTTTACCTGCTGACACGTTAGATATTGTTGTACGAACTCAACAATTTCCTTCTTCATGCCGCTCCACCAGTAAAACTCTTACAAATCCCTATACATTTTAGTACTACCTGGATGAACCGTGTATAAGGACCTGTGAGCCTCCTCTAAAATCGTTCTCCTAATGTTCATATCTGTAGGCACACATAACCTAGAACGGAACCTCAAGGCCCGTAATCAGAAATACTGAATTCGTCTCCCTGTCCGTCCTGCACCTTAGCTATCAGCTCTGCTAATTCTGCATTATTTCTCTTAGATGTTTTAATCCTTTCCTGTAGAGTAGGCTACACTACCAAGTTGACAATAAATTCCTGAGGATCACTCTCTACCAACTCTACACCGAGTCTCTCCAGATCCATCTGGATCGGATGTTGAACCTTCATAGTTGCCAGTGCTGGTCCCACTGATTTCCTGCTCAAAGCATCAGCTACCACGTTTGCTTTCCATGGGTGGTAACTAATGGTGCAGTCATAATCTTTAGTAAGTTCCAACCACTGTCTCTGTCTCATGTTTAGCTCTTTTTGAGTAAAGAAGTACTTCAAACTTTTGTGATTGGAGAATATCAACATCCTTCACCGTACAAGTAATGTCTCTAAATCTTTAATGCATGCACCACTGCAGCCAATTCCAGATCATGGGTAGGGTAGTTCTGTTCATACTCTTTCAACTGTCGGGAGGCACAAGCTACAACCCTACCATGCTACATCAACACACAGCCGAGCCCTTTCAAAGATGCGCCACTGCAAATGCCATAACCATCACATCCTGACGGAATGATCAGCACTGGTGCAGTGACAAGCCTCTGTTTCAGTTCTTAGAAGCGCTACTTGCAATCATCATCCCATTTAAACCTAACATTCATCCTGGTTAGATGCATGAGAGACCCTAATAAAACTGAAAATTGCTTAATAAACCGACAGCAATATCCCGCTAGTCCCAAGAAACTTGTTGATTTAGGTGTAATCCCAAGAGGGGGTTGAATTGGGTAATTTAAAAAATTCTTTGAAACGTATTTACCATTTAATCCCTATTCTATATTCAACCAATTACTTATCAAAATCGTGTGAAGTTATTCAACAAACATACATGAAATACAAGTAATGAAATGTCGTGCGGAAAGTAAAAAGATAAGGGAAGAGAGAATGCAAACGATATTTTACGAGGTTCAGCTAACCTGGCCTACGTCCTCGCCTTGAGCAACACACTCAAGGATTCCACTATAATCCCTACTTTTTAAATTGGGACGGAGCTTCCCTTACAATCCGCTGCTTACAAAAGATACAACTTCTTCCTAATCCACTGCTTACAAAAGATACAACTCTCTCCTCAAACCCGGCTCGCAACCCGAATCTTAATAAAAATATAATAAGAAAAACACTCAATGTTTCTTCTCACAAAGCTAGTGAGTACAATTGAAATTCTTAATACATAATCATATGATGAAACTTGAAACTTAGAATGAATGTAACGATATAATCGTTATATGCGAGAGTATGATTCACTAACTATCCCTTTTATCAAATCTCCAAAAAATATTTATGTTAGTCAATGCATTGGAGAACTTAGGTTAAATCTTTGCATACACAAACAGCTTTGAAGATTGCAAAGATTTGAAACACACTTTGTCACAACAATATTTATCTCAAGTGTATATAGATAATCTTTAGACTTGTCAATCAAGTAGATTTTGGAATATTAAAAATATCAAGTCTTTGAATAAAAACTCACTTGAATCAAAAATATCTAATCAATACCAAAAGCTTTTATCAAGTGGTAATCTTATCAAAATGATTTAATATATGCACACTCAAGATCAACTTTTTAACACATATTCAAAAATGGATTTTACAATGACAAGCTCTTTGAAAAATAGATATACTCCTGAATAAAAAACTATTCAACCAATAGCTAAAACCCTTCTCAAGTAATGATCATGTCAAAAAAAATCTTTATATGTATATGAACACTCAAGATCAATCTCTATAATGAAAGTCAATAACAAGTGATAAGATGAGAAACTCCTGAAAATAATAAATTGATTTTACCAAACCTCAATACAAAGATGTAATCAAAATGTGTAACTGAAATCCCTTTTGTTTTTTTGAGTTGATTTGCCCAAGCTTGGTGAGTATATATTGGAGTGCAGGCAATCGTATAGCAATATGATCAAGTCTCTTAATTCTATGTCAAAAAGATGTTATCTTCTCTTCACGTTGATCTTAGCTAACGTACTAGGGTTTAGATGTTCAATATATAGGTATCTTGCCCTTAGGATAGATCTCAACCATTGGATCAAAAAATATCTCGCGAGTTCTCTTAATAAAAAATAGATTTTTAAGTTTTCTAGCAAGTTCATACGACTGAGGTCAAAGGCCTAGACGACTGAAGTTCCTTAGAGTTTCTAAGAAATAACCTGGACACAGGGTCAGACGACTAAAGTTTGTGGTTTAGTAAACTGAAGTGTCGGGTTCAGACGATTGAAGTTTGAGTTCAGTCTTCTAAGGTGCTTCTGCTAGGTTCTGTGTTTCACCTTTAATTCTTCAGGCGATTGAACTTAATCTTCGGTCTTCTAAAGAAATTCTTCAGACGACTAAGGTTAACTTCGGTCTTCTGAAGTGGCAACTTCAGGCGACTGACTGCTGAGGTCGGTCGTCTGAAGTTCCTAAATCCTGAATTTTTTCTTTTCAGTTAAAAAATCTGCTTTGCTTTCTTTCTTGGCTCTTTTATAAAAATATTTTCCAGGGTTTTAAAAATATTTCTAAGTCCATGAATGTCCCCTAATGATGTTAATGAAATGCGTAAGTCTTAAGGTCATTCTAGTTTATGATTTGAGCCTCAAATTAAATCATATGAAAATGTAAATACATTAGTTCTAAGTACCCATTCTCATGACGCTTTTGAACTTGTTGCTTGCATCTTCATTCTTGTACTCTTTGAGTTACATGGATCTTGCTAATATATGTTTGTTTTACTCTTCATGGCTTCCATGACTTGTTATCCTTCCGTGCATGCTTAATATAGTTCTTGTTCACAATCTCAATGCACAGATTAAATACCCAGTGATTGGTCATTATCAAAACAGGATTGGACTCGTGGAGTCAACAATCTCCTTTTTTTTTTATGATGACAAATATATAAGCAAAAAATATAGAATAAAATAGGTTACGTCTAACAAGGCTCCCCCTCAATTAATGCATCAAGTATTCAGTGTGAAATATGCCTATGCCAAATACAATATGCTCATGTTCATACACATGTTGATTAGCTTGATTCCAAATAAAATATGCTCATGTTCATTCACACGTTTAGCCTAATTCTTCTCCTATAGTTTGATTTTTCTCCCCTTTACACAATTAGACTTGCCAAAAAATTTTGCTCCTGATTTTTCAAACAATTTTTGCAATTATCCTTCTCCCCCTTGTGCATAATTAGCTTTGCCAACAATTTTTGCTCCTGATATTTCTCCCCCTTTTGACATCAACAAACAAGTAGATAGCAATCATACATGAGTGGATATAACCTTATGTTCTTCTTCCATTTGAAATCTTAAAGTTTTAAATTTGTTCAACCACTAGATTTGACAAAAAAAAATTTACTTCTCCTCCTTTTAACATCAGCCATCCCCCTTGCTAATGCATACATCTGTGTTGTGAAACGTAAATTGCATTGTGAACATACACAGTGTGCTAAATTTCAAAGATTATATGAGGATACAAATGTTAATTAATGTGATACCAAATGTTTACGTCTTAAAAATGCGATACCAAATAAGAATAAATGAGCTAACTATGAGATTTTTTTTTTTTTTAACAAATTGTGAATGGTAAGTGACATTGCTCCCCCTGAATTATGTTATATAATATAATTCTAGGCAACCTGTCGACTATAATATAATTCACATCTAATTTGGATAAACCTATACTCCGCAAGTGGTTTAGTGAATATGTCTGCCCATCATTCATCCGTGCATACAAACTCAAGTGTCGTATCTCCTTTTTGCACATGATCACGAAGAAAATGATGTAGTATTTCTATATGTTTAGTTCGTGAATGTAATATGGGATTCTTTGAGATGTTTATTGCACTCATATTATTGCATCTTATAGGAATTGTTTCATATCTTAATCCAAAATTCGTCAATTGTTGCTTCATATAGAGCGTTTGAGCACAACAATTACCTGCCGCTATGTATTCTGCCTCAGTTGTGGAAAGAGCAACTGAATTCTGCTTCTTGGAAAACCAAGAAACTAATGAATGTCTTAAGAAATAACATGTACCACTTGTGCTCTTCCTATCCACTTTGCTACCCACAAAATCAGCATCTAAATAGCTGATAATCTCAAAAGTTGTATACCTAGGATACCATAATCCAATTTCCATGGTTCCTATCAGGTATCTAAGTATTCGTTTAACAGTTAGAAAATGTGACTCTTTTGGTGTCGCCTGAAATCTTGCGCACAAACATACACTAAACATTATATTAGGTCTACAGGCAGTTAGATATAATAAGCTACCAATCATTCCACAATAAAGCTTGACATCTACTGGTATACCTTGTTCATCTTTGTCTAATTTCAATGAAGCGCACATAGGTGTACCTAGTATTTTTCCATCTTCCATATTAAATTTTTTGAGTAAATATCTAATATACTTCGATTGATTTATAAATATTCCATGTTTTTCTTGTTTGATCTAAAGTCCTAGGTTCACCCATCATGCTCATCTCAAATTCATTTTGCATAGTGCTAGCAAATTCATTACACAATTCTTTATTTGTAGCTCCAAACATGATGTCATCTACATATACTTGAACTAGGAGAATGTCATCTTTCTTAGCTTTCATGAACAGAGTTGTATCCATCTTTCCATTGATAAATCCATTTTCTAGTAGAAAACCGCTTAGCCTTTCATACCAAGCTCTAGGAGCTTGGTTTAAATCATATAGGGCTTTTGTCAATCTATACACGTGATCTGGATTCTTATGGTTTTCAAATCCCGGGGGTTGTTCTGCATATACTTATTCACTTATGTATCCATTTAAAAATGCGCTCTTGACATCCATTTGATATAGTTTGAAATCCTTAAAAGCTGCATAGGCTAAAAGCATTCAAATGGCTTCCATTCTAGCTACAAGTGCAAACGTTTCTTCAAAATATATTCCTTCTTCTTGGTTATATCCCTAAGCTACTAGTCTAACTTTATTTCTAACAACTATCCCATGTTCATCTTTCTTATTCTTATATATCCATTTTGTTCCAATGATTGACTTATCCTCGGGTCTAGGAACTAATGTCCATCTTTTGTTTCTCTCAAACTAGTTTAACTCTTCTTGCATGGACAACACCCATGATTCATCCTCAATTGCTTCACTCACATTCCTCTATTCTTCTTGAGATAGAAAGGCAAAATGACTAATCATATTCCTAAGTGAGGATTGTGTGGCTACTCCATATAATGCTTCACCTATTATTTGATCAATGGGATGATTCTTTATGTATTTCCATTCTCTAGGTGGTTCATTAACTTCATTTTCAATTTGATTAGTTTCCATGAATGGTTCCTTAATTTCATTTTTCTTTTCTAAATCATTCTCAATGGATATTTTCTCAAGTTCCTTGTTTATCTCAATTTCATCTTCATCAGTTCTTTTGGAGAAGAGATTTGACTCATCGAACACTACATGAAAAGATTCTATAACCATTAATGCTCGTTTGTTATATACTCAGGTTTTACTATCCAAGGCATATCCTAGGAAGATACCTTCATCTTATTTCACATCAAATTTTCCTAAATGTTCATTGTCTTTGAGCACAAAACATTTACAGCCAAAGACATAAAAATATGATATATTTAGTCTATGGCTATTCCATCACTCGTACGGAGTCTTATTAGATGATGGTCTAATTAAAACTCTATTTAGAACATAGCAGGTGGTATTCACTGCCTCAGCCCAGAAATACTTAGGTAATTTATGTTCGTTAAGTATAGTTCTGGTCATTTCTTGTATATACCTATTCTTCCTTTCAACTACACCATTCTTTTATGGTGTTCTAGGGGCCAAAAAATTATGAGTTATTCCTAATGAATTGCAATAGTCTTCCATGCCTTGATTTTTAAATTCTCTACCCCTATCACTTCAAATTTCAGTGATAGTATATCCCTTTTCATTTTGTATTTTCTTGCACAGGTTTATGAATTGTTCACACGCTTCATCTTTGTGACCTAAGAATAATACCCATGTATATCGTGAAAAATCATCAACTATGACAAATGCGTATGATTTTCCTCCTAAACTCTGAATTAGGTTTGGATCAAATAAATCTAAGTGTAGCATTTGAAGTGGCCTAGTAGTGGAGAGTTCTTTCTTCTTCTTAAAGCTTATTCTTGCTTGTTTTCTTAGTTGACAAGCCTTAAAAATTTTATCTTTGATGGATTTTGTCTTAGGCAGTCCCTTAACTAAGTCTTCCTTAAGTAGTTTAGATATTAAGTCCATGTTTGCATGTCCTAGTCTCCTATGCCAAATCCAACTAATTTCATTCATAGCAGAGAAGCATGTCACACTCTGTGAGGTTAAGTTATCAAAACTGGTGGTATATACGTTTTCATGACACTTAGCAGTGAACAATATCTTATTATCAGTTTTGCGTTCAACAATGCACTTGTCATGTTCGAAAGACACTTTGTAACCTTTATCACACAGTTGGCTTATACTCATTAAGTTGTGCTTTAAACCATCAACCAGTAAAATATCATCTATAATTAATGACGAATCATTACCATAAAATATCATCTATAATTAATGACGAATCATTACCAACTTTACCTACACCTGTGATCCTTCCCTTAGCATTATCTCCAAAAGTACAAATCCTTCATCCTTGGGTGTGATGGATGTGAACTTTTCTTTATCCCCGATCATGTGACATGAGCATCCACTATCCATACCATCTATCTTTTGAGGATGATGATCTTAAGCATATTTTCAAAACACAATCAGACAGCTAGCTTTGGTATCCATATTTTCTTGTGTCCAGGGGGGTTAGTGATAGATTCTCCTTTGACCTTCCATACTTTCTTAATTTTGACATCTTTATTTTTGAAAGGACAGTCAAATTTTATGTGACCCAACCTCTTACATTTAAAGCATGTAATATATCTATGATAATCTTTAGTTGGAACATATGATTTTGACTCTCTTACAAAATATCTCATATGAAGATGTCTCTATTTTAGATTTTCCTTTCCATTAAAAACAAGACCTTCCTTTTCTAGGGAATTTCTTTGAACTCTTAGGAGTTTTTCAAAATTATTTTGTCCTTCAGTAAATTTACAAATAATTTCAGATTTATCTTTCAAATCCTTTTCTAATTCCTCAATTTTCAAATCTTTGTCTTTCATGAGAGATGCACGAGATTCATTTTGGCGATCCACTAAATTTGAAAGTTCTTTGACTTTACTTTTCAAATCAGAAATTTTCTTTGTTCTCTTCTCAAGAATTTTAATAAAGTACAAGTATTCTTGTTTCAGTTCATCATATGAAAGCATGTCATTCTCATTTTCAGAATCACTAGAATGATGAGAATGATGATTGTACCTTAAGGTCATCATGTGCCATTAGACATAGATTGGCAATCTCGTCATCGCTGGATTCAGATTCTGAACAGCTTGTGTTATGGGTATCCCAACCGAATTTCAGTGCCTTCTTCTTTTTCTTTGAGACTTTCACTAGTTTGGGACACTCAAGCTTGATGTGTCCAACTTGTCTACAGTTGTAGCATTTTTGGTGGATCTTCCTTCTTTTTCTTCATACTTGGCTCTCCTCTTTCTGATTTTGAGTTTTAGAATTTTCAATTGAACTTCTTGTTCTTCTTTAAGAACTTTCCAAACTTCTTTGTTAGTAAGGCTACGTCATCATCTAATTCTGAATCACTTTCTTCACTAGAGTTGTTTGACGATGCCTTAAGTGTTGTGGTTTTCTTTGCTTTGCTTTGCTCATTCTTCCTTTCATTTATTGCAAGCTCATAGGTGATGAGCGATCCAATGAGTTCGTCAATAGACATCTCCTTGAGATTTCTCCGTTTTGCTATTGCTGTAGTTTTTTATTCCCAAACTGGAGGTAATCCCCTGAATATTTTCCTGATCAACTCACAAGTAGGGTAAGTTCTTCCAAGAGCATTTAAAGAATTTGTGATGTGTGTGAATCAAGTGTACATAGATTGAACAGATTCATCCGCAGTCATCTTAAATGTTTCATATTCATTGGTGAGTAATGTCTATCCTACTATCTTTTACTTCCTTAGTGCCTTCATATGTAACTTCTAATTTTTCCCAAATTTCTTTAACAGAGTTACATGTCATTACCTTATTAAATTCATTTACATCTAATGCACAGAAAAGCAAGTTCATTGTAGTAGCACTGATTTGTTCTGATTTCCAGTCCTCTTCAATATACTCATCTTCAATTTTAGGTACATTTACCTTATCAATTACTTTCATGGGAACATGGTTTCCCTTAATAACTATTTTCCATACCTTCAAATCTACGTTTAATAGGTATATGCTCATCCTACGTTTCTAGTAGGTGTAATTTACACCATAGAAAATTGGTGATCTAGTAGATGAGTGTCCCTCACCGAATGGAGTTACACCGATATGTGTCGTGTGATCTTTTTACAAATGAACTATTAAGTCTATGTAAACCCACTCTAATACCAAATGTTGATTTAGGCGTAATCCCAAGAGGGGGGGTGAATTGGGTATTTTAAAAAATTCTTTGAAACATATTAACCACTTAATCCCTATTCTATATTTAACCTATTACTTATCAAGATCGTGTGAAGTTATTCAACAAACATACATGAAATACAAGTAATGAAATGTAGTGCATAAAGTAGAGAGATAAGGGAAGAGAGAATGCAAACGCAATTTTACGAGATTCAGCCAACCCGGCCTACGTCCTCACCTTGAGCAACACACTCAAGGATTCCACTATAATCCCTACTCCTTAAACTGGGGCGGAACTTCCCTTACAATCCGCTACTTACAAGAGGCACAACTTTCTCCTAATTCGCTGCTTACAAGAGATACAACTCTCTTCTCAAATCCGGTTCACAACTCGAACCTTAATTACAATATAATCTACAAAACACTCAATGTTGCTTCTAACAAAGCTAGTGAGTACAATTGAAATTCCTAATACATAATCATATGATGAAACTTGAAGTTCAGAATGAATGTAACGATATAATCGTTACGTGCGAGAGTATGATTCACTAACTATCCCTTTTATGAAATCTCCCAAAAATTTTTATGTTAGTCAATGCGTTGGAGAACTTAGGTTAAATCTTTGAATACACAAACAGTTTTGAAGATTACAATGATTTGAAACACACTTTGTCACAACAATATTTCTCTCAAGTGTATATAGATAACCTTTAGACTTGTCAATCAAGTAGATTTTGGAATATTAAAAATATCAAGTCTTTGAGTAAAAACTCACTTGAATCAAAAATATCTAATCAATACCAAAAGCTTTTATCAAGTGGTAATCTTATCGAAATGATTTAATATATGCACACTCAAAATCAACTTTTTAACACATATCCAAAAATGGATTTTGCAATGACAAGCTCTTTGAAAAATAGATATACTATTGAATCAAAAACTATTCAACCAACAGCTAAAACTTTTCTCAAGTAATGATCTTGTCAAAAAAAATTTTTATATGTATATAAACACTCAAGATCAATAGTCAATAACAAGTGATAAGATGAGAAACTCTTGAAAATAATAAATTGATTTTACCAAACCGCAATACAAAGATGTAATCAAGATGTGTAACTGAAATCCCTTTTGTTTTTCTGAGTTGATTTGCCCAAACTTGGTGAGTATATATTGGAGTGCAGACAATCATATAGCAATATGATCAAGTCTCTCAATTCTATGTCAAAGAGATGCTCTCTTCTCTTTATGTTGATCTTAGCTAACGTACTAGGGTTTAGATGTTCAATATATAGGTATCTTGCCCTTAGGATAGATCTCAACCGTTGGATAAAAAAATATCTCACGAGTTCTCTTAATAAAAATTAGATTTTTAAGTTTTCCCACAAGTTCAAACGACTAAGGTCAAAGGCCTAGACGACTGAAGTTCCTTAGAGTTTCTAAGAAATAACCTGGACACAGGGTCAGACGACTGAAGTTTGTGGTTCAATAAACTGAAGTGTTGGGTTCAGACGACTGAAGTTTGAGTTCAGTCTTCTAAGGTGCTTCTGCTAGATTCTGTGTTTCACCTTTAATTCTTCAGGTGACTGAACTTAATCTTCGGTCTTCTAAAGAAATTCTTCAGATGACTAAGGTTAACTTCGGTCTTCTGAAGTGGCAACTTTAGGCGACTGACCGCTGAGTTCGGTCGTTTGAAGTTCCTAAATCCTAAATTTTTTCTTTTCAGTTCAAAAATATGCTTTGCTTTTTTTCTTGGCTCTTTTATAAAAATATTTTCCAGGGTAATGATGTTCCCTAATGATGTTTATGAAATGAATGAGTCCTAAGGTCATTCTAGTTTATGATTTGAGCCTCAAATTAAATCATATGAAAATGTAAATACATTGGTTCTAAGTACCCATTCCCATGACGCTCTTGAACTTGTTGCTTGCATATTCATTCTTGTACTCTTTGATTTCCATGAATCTTGCCAATATATGTATGTTTTACTCTTCATGGCTTCCATGACTTGTTATCCTTCCGTAAATGCTTAATATAGTTAATGTTCACAATCTCAATGCACAGATCAAATACCAAGTGATTTGTCATTATCAAAACAGGATTTGACTCGTAGAGTCAACAAAACTCTTAATTTCCTGAATGTTCTTTGGCCTGACCCAATTCAGCACTACCTCAATCTTGTTAGGATCCAATGAAATACCATCCCCTGAAATAACATGCCCCCAAAAACGACACTTTCTCTAGCCAAAATTCACATTTACTAAACTTGGCATACAACTTCTTTTTCCTGAGCATCTGAAGTACCAATCATATATGCGTCTCATGCTCCTCAAAACTCCTCGAGTAGACCAGTATATCATCAATGAAAACTACAACAAACTGGTTTAAATACTGGTGAAAGACTTTATTCATCAAGTCCATGAATACAGCAGAAGCATTCGTCAGACCAAAAGGCATAACGAGGAATTCATAATGCCCATATCTGGTCCTGAAGGTTGTCTTCGAGACGTCTTCTCCTTTTACTTTCACCTGATGGTAGCCTGATCTGAGGTCAATCTTGGAATAGACTTGCGCACCCTGAAACTGGTCAAATAAATCATCTATACGGAGTAGAGGATACCTGTTCCTGATTGTCACCCTATTAATTTCCCTGTAATCTATGCACATCCTCATAGACCCCTCCTTTTTCTTTACAAATAACACTAGAGCTCTCCACGGTGATACATTGGACCGAATAAAACCCTTATCCAGCAAGTCTTGCAACTGATCCTTTAGCACTCCCAACTCTGCTAGAGCCATTCTATAAGGATCTTTAGAGATCAGTGTCGACCTGGGAAGTAGATCAATAGCGAAATCTACCTTGTGGTCGGGAGGTAACCTAGGTAGATATTTTGGAAAAATATATGGAAATTCCTTAACCACTGATGTATTGCTCAGCTTCAATTCATTTTCTGACACCTCCTTTACAAAGGCCATAATCCCCTGACAACCATCCAAGAGTAATCTCCTTATTTGTATGATTGATACTAACTGTGGTAGAGATTGCACACGTGACCCTATGAACCTGAATTCTGGTCTTCGTGGAGGTTTGAATATTACTTCTTTCAAACGACAGTCTATATTGGCGTAATTGGCTGTCAACCAGTCCATACCAAAAATTACATCGAACCCATGCATGTCCAATACAATCAAGTCAGCTGGCAAGACTTTCCCATGAATATCAATTGGACAGCCTCAGAGCACTCTACTACACCTCACTATTGACCTTGTCGATGTAGTTACTAACAGTTTGATGTCTAACAACTATGTTTCTGCCCCACATAATCTAATACACCCTATAGACACGAATGAGTGTGTGGCTCCTGAATCAAACAATACAATAACTTTAAATGAAAGCATGTTAATCATACATGTCACCACATCGCAAGCTATCTCAGCATCTCCAGGCGTCAAAGCATAGACTCTCCCTGGAGCTACATTCCTCAGCTGGCCTCCATGGGGTTCTTCATAGCCTCCCCGGTACGGTCTGGGAGCAGGAGCGGTACCAGGTGGTGTAAGGAAATCTCACACCAGATGTCCCTGCCTACCGCAGTGATAGCATACGGCTCTCCCCACTCGACACTCTCCTAAGTGTCTCTTTCCACAAGTCTGACAGATAGGAAAATACTGCACCAACTGCAACTCACGACCTCCAATCTCCTGTCTCTATCCTCTGCCATAGTTTCCTCTTCTCCACTGACCCTGCCTAGCTCCTTGTTGGAAACCTGAAGGCATAGATCTTTTCTTCTGTCCCTTCTCCTCTGCATCCATCTGCTTACTAGCCTCAGCCAATGCTACCCTATCAACTAACTCAGAAAAGTCTTGTATCTTTAACACTACTACGTGCTTGTATATTCCCCGCCTCAACCCTCTTTTAGACTATCTCGCCTTCTTTACTTCATCAAGAAAAATATACGGAGCAAAGTGGGATAGCTCTATAAACCTCATAGTGTACTGCTGGACCGACTGCTGTCCCTACTTCGGAGGAACTCTTCCACTTTAGCTTCCCTAACTGTGGGTGGGAAATATCTATCAAAGAATAATTCTTTAAATCAGTCCCATGTCATTACTATCGTAGTCATCCTGTGTTGCTCCCGAAGTCTCATAGCAGTCCACCACCTCTCAGCCTCCCTTGTCAGTTTATAGGTAGTGCGGAGGACCCTTTGCTCCTCCGTACACTGCAATATCGCCAAAACTTTCTCAATCTCTTGCATCCAATTCTCGGCGGCTGCAAGATCAACTCCTCTTAAAAATTATGGAGGATTCATCTTGGTAAATTTCTCTGTCATGCACCCATGACTTGCAGACGAGCCTCCCTGCTCTCTAGAGTTCCTAGCGATCTTAGCCATAACCTGCTGAGCTACGCTGCGTAGTACTGTATCTAAATCAGTATCACTTGCACTCGAGGGCCCTGCACCATCACTACCGCTCACATGAGCACTACCACCTCCAGGGTCCATCCTGAAAAGACAATAAACATGACTTAGGTATCCTTATAACTTGCACATATAATCAAAATCCCCTATCATGACATCCTTCTCTTATTTCAAGATTCAGTTCTACACTTTTGAAACACAACTCGACAATAGTTTACTATGGCTTTCCTGAAATCATCACCCCAAGAAAGATATAGAAACCACCATGGAAGTCCTACCTTTAAACTGTAAAACAAAACCTCAAATCCTTTTCCTATACTCTTGTATTATTTTCGCTGCACTTTAGGGTCTACAGAACCTGGTAACCTAGGCTCTGATACCAAACTGTAAAGACCTCCCTATTTTATCAATTTTTTCATAAAATTATCTAATATTATAATCCTAAAAAGTCATAGTCAATTTGGACCCATGGGTACTAGGGATATATCTGAAATACAACACTGATACCTAAGTAGCGGGAAACATAAAATCATATACATATCAAATCATCCAACCAACACAATACCAGAGTTATACCAAAACTATTATATATATATACATATACCAAAAAGACCAAAAAAAAAAATTCCCTAGGGTCACAACCCAAAAATCCATCAAACCCTAGCATATCGACTTACCCTTCTGACAGGGTAGAACAGTCAACCTCTAATGCTACGGAGCTCTATCCGCTCTTCTATCTAGGGCTCTTGAAATGTTTATATAGCTGGGGGTGAGACACCTCTTAGTAAGGGAAATAAACTAATTTCAGTGTGAGGAAACATGAGTATTTTCGTGTTATACATATAACAGTACATAAATCATATCTTGATAAAACATAATTTATCATAACATGGTATAACATACATAGTTTCTATACATGATACCTTCATATATAACCATACATGAAATAACACCCTAGATGGGTCATTTCTTACCCTCATATGACTAGGTTTTGTGGCGCGAAGGCGGGATCTAGCAATGGCTGGCTGACTATGCTTGATCAACATAAGTCTGTAAGTACGATGGGTTTGCCCCTCCTGGTCCGGATGCCAAAGGGATGCCTGCACTACCATAAACCACATTGACCGCCGATCTCCCACTGTCCCTTACGATATGTGGTAACACTAACATATACATGATCGTGATCATATAGCTACGGTACCGTGCTTCGTGAAAGCCTAAACCAAGTCATCCGGGTTCTGATAACATATAGTATATTTCTAAATAATGATACATGACTATTTCATAATAATATCTGTCATGTTAATATTTTCATATAATTTTGCATAACACAACATATCATATAGAATTCATGGCCGTTACACTTGCATTTTGTATCTCGTAAATCACGGCCCTTACACTGGCATAGTAACACATGAAAACCACGGCCCTTACGCTAGCATAGTATGTCATTTAAAATTGCGGCCCTTACGCTAGCATATCATATAAAATTCATAATTTGAAATCCCTGTACCATTTTTAATATCTTCCTGAAAATCAGTAATAACATGCTTATTCTGAAAACATAATATTTTGATATTTCATAAAATCATATAATTTCATACTCTTGCCACACAAAATGAATATTGTTGTATTCGTAAAAAACCGCACAAAATCATATTCCCTGCTGAACTGTATTAAAAACATTTTCCTGTTAACAACAGTATTTCCAAACTCAGTTCTATAACAAACATAATTTCCTTGAATATATAAGTTGAATATTAATAAATAATTTCATGAAAATACTGACTTAGTTTATCCCCTTACCTGACTTATGGAAAAAACCCACAAATTACTCCAAAATCACACTCGTGTGTTCCCCAGCTCAACACCCTGAAATTTTCATTTCCCCTAACAAAACTTTAGTATAAACCCATCTAATACCTTCCTCAACCCAAAAATACCAAATACCTTAATAAATATTAAAATAATCAACTTACCCAATTTTTGGGATGGTTCTTAAGTTAGCCTGACCTACAAATCACTTTAGCAGATGTGAAGAGAATCTTTTTAAGAGTGACGTGGCAGTTTTGGATCTTTGAATCGGTGAAGAAGTAGCCCAAAATCCTAGAGAGAAGGTGGGGAGACCGAAGTGTGTGTATGAGAGAGGGAGAGATAGAGAGAGAGAAGAGAGATTTGCATGCTATTTTCTGGCTGAAAATTCTTGTTTGAGCTATTTATACACTTGCCTTCGTCGACGAGACACGTCACTTCGTCGACAGGGCCAAGTAGAGTGTTTGTTGACGAACACTTATTCATCGTCAACGAATGTCAGACTTTGCAAAATAGCCCTCTCAGTAGTTTCTCGTCGACGAGATCCCGTTGTGACCCCCTTAAAAATTTCCTTTTCTCCCTTTTTTATTATTTAAATACTATAATTCTTTGGGTCTCTACATGAACACCATGGCATGACTTTTTATTTTATTTTTAACGCATGCGTGTTTAGGGATATTTTACTGGTGGAATATAAATGATTTAACCTATATCTAGTAAAATTTGTTTTAAAATGAAAATAGCACTTATATTGTTCAAACTCTTAATGAAATTCACAACTAGTATCAGTACAAGTCGTTCACAAAATCTAAGCATGTATTTAAATTGATAGGGGGAGCATCTAAAATTAAATTTCTATCATATAATGCTCACCAATATTCTTAGGCTAAGATGTGCTTTGAACCCACTGGGGCATGTGCTGAATTGTAATGTTTTTATTGAATATTTCAAGTGAAAAACATAATACTTAGCCACATATTTCTTTGGATTTGCCATATGATCCTTGTCTTTAAATTTGTGATATCTTTAGGATCTATATGGTTGAGTTTTCAAATTATATTTTTGAATTGTTTTGTGCTTGAATGTTTACTAGAAAAATTTTTCTTGCTTAAACTTTCGTGTTAAAGTTTCTTTTTTAGCAAGCATAACCCCCTAGCATTCATTGATTATCATAAGGGGACGTATATATTTATATATATACATATTCTAAAAGCAAAAAATAAACTTATATAGAATATTTTTTTATCTTTTGCTTATGTGCTTAACACTTTCAAGACTTGCGCTATTTTGTGTTAAAAATTTTTAAGTCATGAATTTTCAAAATTTTCTTAGAGGGTGTTGCGTTACATAACTAGTTCATGAATTTTACATGAAATGCATGTGAACTAGTTAGATCATTTTTATGCTCAAACCAATTTTTTATGCCTCATGTTTTTTTTCTTTATTCAAACAAGTGGTATTAGTTAAACTGAAATGGTTTGTGCATATTTCTGATCTGACTTTGTTCATCATGTCATTTTTTATCTTTTGGATGACAAGTTAAACTATTTTGTGTGCTTAATTGTTTTTTAAAAGTTCAAAATTTCTTTAAGCCCAAATCTTATGCCAAAAAGAGGGAGAAATTTTCTAAGAAAAATAAAAATTATTTTAAAAAGGGAGAGTTCTCTTTACTAAGTCTGTTTTAAATACTCAAAATATTTTCTACTTAACTTAACCCTTTTTGTTGATGCCAAAAAGGGGAGAATATTTATGAGTAAAATGATGATCAAAAAGAAAATTTTAAAGGCAAATATTATAGGGACTAATATTTGAGCGTATGCTTTAACTCAAAATTAAATATATAGTTTTATTTGTTATCTCTTCTTTCAAGAATATGCTTGAGCTATTATGTTTATTTTTACATTATGCATATTCTTAGGAGGAGCCTTTTCAGGCTGTACCCATTTTACTCTTGGGTCTTTGTCATCATCAAAAAAGGAAAAAATTGTTGGCTTTTTGAGTCCGATCCCTGTTTTTATGCTGACAAACCACCAGTATCTTATGTGTACATTTAGTGTGTGAATAGGTTTTCATTTCAGCACAACATAAGATACCGAAAAATGGAAACCAACAGGGACAAAAAGCTCGCACACCCCTAGCGAATTCCATCGAAAATGAAAAGCAAAAGAAGAAGACATTTTGATTTTAGTTGTATTGCATTTAATTTTTATATTTTTGGTCTATAATAATGTATACATCTACATGATATATTTGAAAGCTCAGAACGAGTTTAAGCTGACCATAGGGGACCCAACCACCAAAAATCTGTTCTAAAAGGTTAAAATTAAACAAATATTTTTGGAATATCTTTAGGGTCAAAGAGAGACATAACCTTGAATCTTCAAGGGGCTCAGTCGATCGAACCCTTGGCATTATAAATGCCTCAATCGACCGACCAGGGCTGAAGTCAAAATGTTGACTATGCCTTTGGCGACTGAATGTATTTGAACGTATCTTCCCTGGTCGACTAAACATTAATGTCATATTTTTGACTCAGCTGACCAAATTGATAGTTCAAAATAGGCACGATCAACCGAACCACTCACCGAGCGACCGAAACAACGTAACTTTCAAAAATCGCCTGGCTCAGCCGGCCGAGTATGTCCATGGTCAACCAAACCCAAAAAGTAGCTTTGAATTTGTGTGAGTGCTCAGACGACCAAACCTATCCACCGATCGACCAAACCTCTTTGGTTGACGCATTTTTGCCATGGTAATTAGGGGGTAATTTTCAATTAAACATGGTTTAACTTTTTCCAAAATTCCTCCTATGTCCCTAATGGTCATAATTTGTTGAACAATTATATATACCCCTTCATTTGCTTAGAATAGTAACTTTGATTAGTTTTAAAAACCTCTCAAATCTTTTCTTAATCAAAGTTCCTCCAAAATATTTTTCACCACAAAAATCCTTCTTTGGGGCAAATTTTTAATACTCTCCTTCTCTCTTCACTTTATTTACAAATCTTTTGGAAGAAAGCATTTTAATTTTTGCGCATTCATTTTCATTCAAAGTATAATACTCTCACTTATCTTTTAATCTTTGAAAATCATTTTTGAGAGTATTGCTTGAGTATCTCCCGATTATTTTCATGATAAATATTTTTGGGAGAAATTATTTATTACACAAATATTTTTCTTGAGCTTAAACTCTAGATACTCCAAACGCTTTTATTTGCAAAATGTTTGTTGAAGAACATATTTATCATTTGTATATATTCATATATTTTTATTTGTGCAAACTTTTTTGAAGAGCAAAACCCTAGGTTCTCCTATATTTTTATTGAAATATATTTTTGAAAAAAATTTCTTACTAGGGTTTAAATTTATTTTGAAAACACTCTTACTCTATTGAACACATTTCATATCGCAAGAGAGTGCATGTATTTGGGCTTTTAATGTGTACAACCATGCTTGTATTTAGAAGTGTTTTAATATGTATACAAATATTTTTATGTATTGGTTGGATTTAGTTTGGAATCGAACTGGGGAGTCGCAGTCCCGTAAGTGAGACTGGTTCGGTTTAGCTCGAAAATTGAACTGAAGTGTCTCCATCCCATAAAGGAGACCAGTTGGGCTCAGTCTGGTAATTGAGCTGAGGTTTACCTCATCCCATAAGGAGAGGTTGTAATGGCTTCTACTCCGCCTGTATAAGTGAGCAAGGTTAGTGGAATCATTGGGGGTATGCCCAAGGCAGGGACTTTGGCTGGTTTGGCCGAACCTGCATAACAAATCTATGTGTCACACTCTCTCTCTATCTTATTTAAATTTCCACACTTAAATTTCTATATGCATGTGTATGCTTGTTTATTCACTATTACAATTACTTGCATGCATACATTTAAATTAAATGAGATATACTGCACACGTGTATGACTGCACTCATAGCTTAATTATTTTACATACACATCTGTATTATAAAAATGGGATATGATATGTGGTGAATCGGCGAAAAAGTTTAATTTAGCCAAAAAAATTTTAATACCCAATCCACCCCCCCCCCCCTTCTTGGGATCACACCATTTCCAACAATTGGGATTTTTTGAATTGGCCTCCGCTCTGAAGGGGTAGCTTCAATTTGAAGCCTCATGAAGTTGGGACAACTTTTTGGATTGCCTCTGCTTGCCTTTCTGCTCCCCTATCTCTAACTTCTCTATGTGCTCTCAGTAACTACTCCATATGCTCTATGTAACTTTCCTCTATGCTTTGCTAATTTTCTCTATCTCCTCTCTCAATTTTTTGCCCCGAGCTCTCTCTAATTCTCCTTCGTTTCCGTTTTTTTTTTTTTTTTTTTCTAATTTCTCTCTAAATGCTCCCTCTTCCTTTTTCTCTCTGATGCTCTGTGCTCCCCCAAATTTTTCTTTTATGCTCCGTCCCTTTTGCACTGTGCGAGACTCCCTATTTATAAGGAGTCCAAGCAATGTATTTGGCGCCAAATTCGTTCCTAGCGGGAAATTTTTGTTTCAACAACCTGCCCCTTTATTCCCGAGCAGGGAATATTTCGCTGTTCTGCAATTCTCTGTGCACATGCCCTTTTTTTATTTACTTTTTATGAATTTTATTCAATAACTGACTTGCTTATTTTCCTTTTTTTAAAGAAGAGGCTACAAGGATGTTCTCAACTATTCCAGCTGGCACCCGAGGATTGGAGTTGCTTTGGAGTTTCATTTTTCCTTGTATTTTTGTAATACTCTGTATTTTCTAAATGTATTTTGCACTGTATCCCTTATCCCTGTATTTTTTCAGTTGCATTTCCCTGTATTTGCTCCTGCATGCATGTTATTTACATTTCAGCACTCCCTATATTTCAATGTATCTCCTGATTTGGGCATGTGCCCTTGTTAATAAAATGTCTTAGTTTTTATGCATACCAAACCCTTACTCTTGTATGAAACAAAAAGGTTTAAACAAAAGTCTTAATTGATCGACTAATTTTGACAATACCAAAATCATTCCTAACCCTATTTAGATTTTCATGAAATGGATGGTTGGGGAACAATTTATGGACATGGTCAACTAAGTCAACTATAACTCAGCTAAGTTAGAGAATTATGGTCAATTGATGATTTAACCCTCCAAACCTAACCGAATTAATTCAAAAACTCTATTTCATGATTAAAATGACTTAGTAAAAATTAGGGTGTCTATAATACTAATCATTTTATTAACATATGAATATGTTTGATCCGTAATCATACATGTTGATTGAAAAGGTGAATAATGGTTTTATATTAGAGGTAAAGTGTAATTATTAGTATTTGATTAGATTTTTACCTATTTAAAAAAAGTTTTAGAATATTACTACCGTTCTTACAATTAAATTCTTATATTATAGATAGAGATGGGCAATTATACAGTTGTGATTAGAAGATATATATTTTTTTCTTATATGAATTTTGTAACATTTTGATGTATTTGTAAGATGTTAGACATAAATTTTAGATTTGATTTTAAAATGTTTATATTTATGTAATTTATATAATCATATGAGGTATCTATCGTAATATACTTATGAAATTTCTTACACATGGACAAAAGAAATTAAATTATAGAAACATGTAAACTAAATTTTCCAATGTTGTTGAAACATCAAAATCTGATGATATGATTCATAATTTAAGTTTGGTGATTAAATTTTTTAAATTATTTATTTATAATTTAATAATACTTTTATATAAAATTTAATTATAATAAATCAAAACAAATATAAAATAGGTAAAGGAAGGTGGACCAATTTAACTCATGCATAGCACCAAATCTTTATTAATATTAGTGTCTATGAGTATATGTGTGTGCATGAGTGTGTGTGTCTATGTATATAGATTCAGTTAGTTTCTTTCATTTATCATAAATTATTGCATGATGCTAGCTGCTTCTTTGTACATGGTTAAATATTTGTTACATAATAACATTATATTAATATGGTATTAAATGATATTAGGTTATTTTAAAATTAATTATTTTCCTATTATGTGCCAATTTCAAGTACACAAAACACCGATATATATTGTGCATTAATGCACAACAAAAAAATAAAATCGAGATTAGATGGGGAGAGATGAGCCTGTTATAATCCATTGATATTATAAAACACAAAACACTAATATTATAAAGACGGTTGGGCTGACAGTCACACTTTGTGGTGCTTTCATGGGAGCTAGACCTAACAAAACAGAAAAAAATTCATTTATCTGAATTGAATTTGATCCACTTAAATCGATTCATAATCGATTTGTACATTAAATAAGTCGGATATAATTTTAAAATTTCTTATCCGTCCTTAAACGAGTCGGTTGACAGATTTCAAGTTTTTTTCAATGGATATCTGCTAATCTGTTAGCAACTAATGCCCAAATCAATAGATAATTTCATATGTCCATACTTATTAGGCATCAACTCGGTCAGTATAAGCCTAATTGGTCAAGATCCAATCTCACACTCCCAACTCTTGCACTAGCACTACTATATGCACCTCTGAGTTTGTCCCATATCCCCACTTAAACTCAAGCCCAAATACCCAATTCTCCTAATCAAAACAAAAACCTTAATTCATGATCTTAAAAGATATATATATAAAATTTATGATTGGTTATTAAATGTTTAACAATTTATCAAATTAAAATTTTAAAAACAAGTTAAGCTATTATGTTACGAAATGGATTATCCATTCGGATAGTAAAAAAAAATTATACTTGAGATGAGAAAGATGGATTATTCGTCATCCGCCATGACTTATCCGATCCGAGCCGTCATAAATCTACCACTTAATTGAATTAGATATGAATTGCAATTTGCATACCCGATAATTCGCCTAATTCGCCACAAAGTATCCAACCGACTAGTTTTACCAAGTCTAATGTGGGTGCAAGAGAATGTATCATGGACAAAGATGCAGCCATTTTGAAGAAGGCATTAGAAAATTAGATGGGGAGAGTGAGCATGTTACAATTCAATGATATCGAGAATGCGCTTACGAGATCTTGACCATATAAATATAGATTTGGCTTCAACCAAGTGATGAGGATTTTATGGGACAAAAGTCGAAATCATAAGCTCTAATGGGTCAAAACACACAATACCGTACTAGAATTGAACCGCTACCATTACAACATGCACACTTTTAGGATTTGTTTGGTTGTATAAAATAGTTTCCTTGTTTTAAAATTTTTAAAATGTTTAAAAATGCAACATATATTGCTCTTCAATTTCTTACCAAGTTCTATAACTCTTTGAAAACTAAATGAAAAATATAGTGACAGCAAGTTTCATAATTCTTCGGAAAGTAGAATTAGAAAGTGCTTTTATTTTTTCTGTAATAATTCAAAGGCTCGCCTAAAAAGGGATAATATGCTTCTTCCCAATTAATACAGGAAACACAAATGGCTGTCCATACTGAGTGGGTCACTACAACCATTCAATTCCCCCCTGTCCAGCACTCTGCTTTCAGCACGATGCTGATGTCCAACTCCTATTCGTCCCTTCACAGCATTCAATTTCTAGTCCTGAAGCTTTATGCATATATGCCATGCCATGGCCAGCCCCCACCCACTGAACTACAGCTATTGACAAAATGCCTCCGCTTTAAAATGATGGTGATGGGACACCAACCTCTCCCTCTCTGTCTCTCTTGTAGTTATGACTTATCTGCCTTCAGTTTTCTGTGTCTCCTCTTGGCAGCAGTGTTCAGATGCTCTCTATTAGTTTATTTTAATATTGTATTATTAAAATTATTTAATTAATTTTAAAAGGCATGTATCTCGGAGTTAGATTTTTGTTTATTTAAATCTTTAGAAAGGGCATGTATCCCGTAGTTAGATTTTTATTTATTTGAGTCTTTAAAAATAGCATGTACTAAAAAGTTAAACATTTATTTAATTGAATCTTTAGAAAGAGCATATAAATTAGAGTTAGATATCCGTTTCGATTTTTTACTTTGTGTGCTTCTTAAGTTCAATATGTTAGAATATTTTGATTTTATGTTTATTTTATTTGGATTTGTTTCACTGTATTTATTATCTTTCTATTATTGTTTGACTTAATTCGCAAATAAATAGGCCCTCTATTGTACAGTTTATAATACATAAATATACAAAATTCCTATCCACAATTTCTTTCTTTCCTCATGGTATTAGAGCTACAGACTTGTGGCATCTAGGATTTTTTTGGTGTTCTTCCGACGAATATCTGGCGTTCTTCTGGTGCTTTTTCTTGTGACGATAGCCGCTGTTTGGAGTTCTTTTTAACCTTTTTGCAGTCCAATCTGGAACAATAAGTCCATAAATAGATTCGCAAGGTACGGGACTTCCCTCCCGTAAAGGAAGCTCCACTGTTACCTACCTCACGCACCGCCATGCGCCACTGCTTCTCTCTGCCTTCCTCGACTTTGCACTGTTCCGGTCACTATTCCACTGAGGTGCCATGACCGTTGGAAAGCCCATTCAGAGAGGAGTTCAACGCCGCCGAAATTGGAGCCATCCGACGCGACACACGCCTCCACGTGCCACCTAAAGATTCTGGTGCGCCGCTCACGCGCCGACCTATTGTTGCACGCGCCCAAGCCTTCACACGCTGCCACATGTCTCATTCCACACGCGACATGTCAGCCCTAGCTGCCACATTAGCCTTATCCGCTACGTCAACCACCACGTCAGCACCAACCGTTGCCTAGCGGACCATGACCATTGACTTCTACTAGCATTGATAGTTGACCGTTGACTTTTATCGAGTTGACCGTTGACTAGCATTGCCTTTTGGGATTCAGGTGTTTTCTACTCAATTTTTCATCCTATTTTCATTTTTGCGATTTTTTTTTGCATTTAAAGCTTCAATATGTCTCAGTCTGCACCGAATCTTGATTCGATTGTCTGCCCTGTTGATGTGATATTGGATGGATCCAATTATAGTATATGGGCTTAGAATATGGAGGTTTTCTTGAAAGGATGCCGATTGTGGCATTATGTGATTGGAATAGTTCCTAAACCAGTGCAAAAGGACAGTGAGAAGAAAGAGGTATTTGCATCTTGTCTGGAAGAATGAGATAATATTCACTACAAGATTCTATCTTGGTTCATCAATATTCCATTTTGTCCATGAATAGTCTTCTTCCAAGACTTGCGAATGCTAAGGTGGCTTGGGATTTTATGGCCAAAAGATACAACTATACCTATGATGCTTCCTTGTAGTTTCAACTGGAAGCTAAACTTTATTAGATGTGTCAAGAACCAGGTCAGTCTATTGCTGATTTTTATTCTCAGACTAGTCATCTTTGGGAACAATTATCTGCCGCGGATTCGAAGTTAGAATGTTCTAAAGACATTCAAACGTTTGCTACTTAGCTTGATTAACGGAAGTTTATGTACTTTATGATGGCTCTTCTGGATGACTTTGAATCTACTCAAGCCTTTTTTCTTCATCGTCAACCACTTCTGACTTTAGATGCTACAGTTTCAAACTCATCTCTGAAGAAACTTGTTGTTCCACTATGAAGATGCAATCGTTTGATATGGTCCTTGCCACCGCTTCTCATGGCACTCCATAGTCTTTTACTGGCCGTTCATTATCCTAGTCCACCTCCAAGACTGGTTTTTGCTAGTGGTGTAAATGCAATGGTCATACCATCAATGAATGTTGCAAGTTCCAATTTTCTAAGCAGCAACAAGCTTCCCAACAGACAGCTGCAGTTGCTTCATCAGCTTCCTCTGCACCTGAGACTCTATTTCAATCCACTTCTCTTACTGTAGCTGATGTGAAGGACTTAATTCACTGTGTTTTGAATCAATCCTCCACTGCCTTGTCTATCGCCCCATGTAAATCTTAGTGGTTTATAGACTTCACCTGTTATAATCATATGACATCTAATTCCATCCTTTTCTCCCATAAAACTACTCTTTCTCCCAATCCTGTCATATTTGCTGTCGATGGTTCCCATATGGCTATTAGTTATGCAGGGTCTATTTTTACCTCTAATTTATATATTAGTGATACTTACCTTGTGCCTAAGTTGTCCTTAAATCTACTTTAATCTACTTTCCGTTAGACAACTTTGTGAATTAGGTCTTGACCTAAGATTCTATAATAAGGGTGTTGATGCACAGGATTCACAGAGGGATTAGCTGCTTGGGACAGGTCGTAAAGTAGAACGTATTTTTGAGCTCTCATCTCTGTAGATTCCTTCCTCAACAATAACCTCCATGGCTGCTATCACAGTCACTTCCAGTTTGTTGCACTCCTGGTTGGGTCATACTTCACTTCCACGTGTCCAATTCTTAGCCTCTTAGGGTCATTTAGGTTCAGTTAATTTTCAACCTTTTGACTATATTTCATGTCGTCTTGGAAACAAACACATTTTCCTTTTAATAAATGTAGAGACCCGAATAAGTATCATAATTTAATAATAGAAGAAGGAGAGAAGGAATTAAAAATTAGATATTAAACAGGGTCTCATCGACGAACACAGGGAATTCGTAGACGAGCACGCATGAGGGGCTCGTCGACGGGCGTGTTTCTTGTCCACGAGAAGATACCGAGTGGCTATATTTCAGTTCTGAATTTCATTGACAAGGATAAGCATTCGTCGACAAATTTCCTTTTTGACCTCATCAACGAAGGCCAGTGTATAAATAGCCTAAACTTCATTTTTTAGCTGGAAAATTACACACAAAATCCTCTCTCTCTCTCTCTCTCTCTCTTTTTCTCTCCTGTTCGTCTCTCCTACCTTCTCTCTAAGTTTTCGGGCCGGATTCTTACCAGTTCTACAATCCGAGGCCACCACGACACTCCTGGGGAAGTTCTCTATAAGTCTTCCTGAGTGGATCGTTAGTGAGGCTGCCTTGGATTTCATCCCAAATTCAAGGTAAGACCTTTTGTTCAATATTTGGGTTTACCATAGTTATAAGAAATGTAGTACGCAGAGAAATATCGAAGTTTTGTTATGGGGGATGTTGTTTTCAGGGTGTTTAATAGGGAACCCTATGGGTGTAGGACTAGTCATACTAGGGGGCTTTCCAGCAGTCAGGTAAGGGAAATATGCTATGCTAGGGATTTCAGAATGAATGTTAGCAGATTATGTTTATGTATATATATAAGCTTATTGATCAGTTTCCCAGAATATTATTGTTAGTAGTATTACAGTAGAATTACAGAAATTGAGCATGAGATTTTGATTACTCAAATGTATGGCATGGCATGGGTTTACTACATACTAGAATGGTGATCAAACAACTATATAGATATCCAGTTATATAGATATTAGCGGAAAGTATTATTTATAGTAGTTTTCAAAATGACATGATTTCTAAAACCATAACACTCAGACAGATATTACAGATATTTTAGATAGATATTATAAATATTTTAGACAGATATTACAGATATTTCAGATATATTTTACAGATATTTCAGATAGATATTACCGATACTTCAGTCAGATATTTTAGATATTTTAATTCAGATTTATAGTGTTATGGTTATTTTGAAATCATGTTAAAACAGCAAGATAAGTATATATATAGAATAGTGTTACACAGTATAAGACCCCTCGGGAAATTTCAGACAGATATAGACAGCAGAGCACGGTAGTGTTGTTAGTTCAGATACAGTGCAACCACATAACTCAGATAGTGTGTGAATTTCGTCTAACTGCGCCAGAAGAGATTGCAGTCTCCTCAGCAAGCTGGGTTGAGGTGGCCAGTTAGACGAGATAGATTTGGAGATTGCCCAGAGAGATTGCAGTGGGCTAGATTGGTGGATGATAGAGATATAGATTGACTTGCCTGGTGGGCCAACCAGAGTAAGTCCAGGTTACGACCCGCACAACCCTATCATGAGGGGTTAAATCATGACATACAGATCCTAGGGTATTATCTCAGAAGTTCCTATGTATAGATATATCACACAGCAGTAGTCATATTATAATATTAGCAGTATGTATGAATAGAAAACTCAGATACACAGTTGTATTTTATATTATATTACGAGAGTTTTGTACAACATATCAGCATATTTATTTTATAGTATTAGTATTATATCTGTATATTATATGTGTAACTCAGCCGCCACACACTAGTAATAGCATATTTCCTCTTACGAAGCGTTGTCTCATCCCTATGACTTACTATTTTTTAGGAGATCCAACTAGGCGAGCGTATCAGGCTCGTGGGTAGAGGACTTCTTGCACTACCCATACTGGAAGGGTAGGTGTTTCTGTGATGTCAGTAGTTTGGGATAGATCCCAAGAATTTGATGACATCACTAGGTGTTTTTGTGATACATGTAAATGTTGGGATTTATAGATTTCCGGTGTTGTATATATTTGTTTTCAGTTCTACAATTACCATTTCTTAGGAATGTATGGTGTACAGAGTTTCCTCAGTGTTCTTTGGGCCTGAGATGTTTCAGTAGTATTTCAGAAAAATTGGGGATATGTTTTGATATATAATAATAATAATAATAATAATAATAATAATAATAATATATAGCAAGTCGTTACAGTTTGGTATCAGAGTTTAGGTTGTTAGGTTCTATAGACTTTAGAATGTAGTGGAAATAATACCAAAATATAGGAGAAGGATTTGAGGTTTTTTTTTGTGGTCTGGATACAAGATTTTCGTGGTGGTTTTTATGTTTTTCTTGGGGTGATGATTTCAGGAAAGTCATAGTAAACTATCGACGAGTCGTGTGTTTAGGTTGTAGGATTGGATTTTGGGTCAGGAATAGGGGTGAAAATTAATAGAGAATCTAAGGTTTTAGTTGAATGAAATAAATTAGATCTATACGGGAGATATGATCCTAAAATAGTGTTCTTTTTATTTTCAAGATGGATCCAGGGAGTAGTGGTACGAATATAGGAGGTGATAGACCAGGACCCTCCAGTATGGGAGGTGGAGATACAGATGCAGTATTGCGCAGCGTCACTCAGTGAGTGATGCTTGAGATGGCTAGGAGCAGGGGAGAGCGTGGTTGCACGATTGAGCAGTTTATGCGGATGAAGCCTTCGTATTTTGCTAGAGGACCTGACCCAATTGTAGCTGAAAATTGGGTTCAGGACGTTGAGGATATTTTGGCAATGCTTGCAAGTACAAATAAGCAGAAGATGTTATTTGCATCATTTAAACTGACAGGAGAGGCGCAGCACTGGCGGAGGTTAGCGCGATTGATTGGGGAACAAAGGCCTGATCTAGTGCCACTGACGTGGATTCAGTTTAAGGAGCTGTTCTTCGAGCGATATTTCCCTGCTATCGTTCAGAGTGCGAAGGTAGCAGAATTCCTACATTTAGCTCAGAGGCATATGATAGTGCCGCAGTGTGCTACATGATTTGTAGAGTTGTCTCGATTTGCCCCACACTTGGCACTCGAAGAGGAAAAGAAAGCGAGGAAATTTGAAGAAGGTCTAAGGTAGAATTTGTTTGAGCAAGTTATCGATTTTCGAGCATAGACATTTACGGAGGTGGTAGATAGACATGCCATTATCGAGAGTGGTATGCAGAGAGGTGTCACAGCTCAGAGCCAGAGGAAAAGGCCCACGCCTCAGGATTATCAGGTGAGTTCCAGCCAAGGGCCATGGAGAGGAGACCAATATGGAGGTAGTCAGGGACGGATGATAGAGCGCGGTGGTCTTTAGAGTGGACGGGTTATTCCTACCTATCCTAGATGTGGCCGGAGACATCTAGGTGAATGTAGAATAGAGGAAGATATCTACTACCACCGTGGGAGACCCGGGCACAGGTCTTGGTCGTGTCAAGGATTGCCGGCCTAGGCACCAGCTCCTAGACCGTTTTACGGTGGTTATCAGGCGCCCCGTGGAGCCCAGCAGAGGAATATTACACTGGCGAGAGTTTATGCATTGATGTCGGGTGATGCCAAGCCAGCTAGAGATGTAGTTACAGATACCCTTACTACTTTTTCCATATAAAGTTGTTGTTTTATTTGATACAGGTGCCACCCATTCTTTTATTTCATCAGTTTATGCTAAGTTAACGGGGTATGAGGCACAGGTTTTGGATGTTGGGTTGGTTGTAGCTACGCCGACTGGATCAGTGGTGAGATGTAGAAGAATACTCAGGGACTTTCCTATGACCATTCAGGGACAAGTACAGTTAGCTGATCTTGTGATTTAAGACATGCATGGGTTTGATATAATTCTGGGTGCAGATTGGTTGGCAATTAATCATGCTAGTACCGATTGTCATTTGAAAGAAGTGATTTTCAGAACTCTGGGTGAGTAAGAATACAGATTTCTTAGTTCACATGTACGTTCTTCACCACAAATTGCATCAGCTATTTAGGTGAAGAAATTGATTCAAGAAGTCTGTCAGGGATTTATTGCCTATATAAAAGAATTTCCAAAAGAAGAATTGAAACAAGCCAATATTCTTGTGGTCAAAGAATTTTCAGACGTATTTCTAGAAGAATTACCTGGTTTGTCACCAAACCATGAAGTGGAATTTACTGTGGATCTTCTACCGGAGTCAACACCAATATCTAAAGCACCTTACCAAATGGCTCCAGTCGAGTTAAAGGAACTAAAAGATGAACTGTAGGAATTGCTGGATAAAAGATTTATTAGGCCCAGTGTGTCACCCTGGGAAGCACTAGTTCCATTTGCAAAGAAGAAGGATAGGACCTTGAGGATGTGTATAGATTACAGAGAAATAAATAAAATGACAGTTAAAAATAAATATCCTCTTCCCAGAATTGATGATTTGTTTGATCAACTCCAAGGGACCTAGGTCTATTCTAAAATTGACCTTCGGTAATGTTATCATCAGGTGAAAGTTAGGGCAAGAGATATTTCAAACTCGAAATGTCAAACGAGATATGGGCCTTAGGAGTTCTTGGTGATGTCATTTGGGTTGACTAACGCACCAGCGATATTTATGGATTTAATGAATTGAGTGTTCCATCAGTACTTGGACTAATCGATGATATACTGGTCTACTCAAGGAGTTTTGAGGAGCACAAGCATCATTTGACGCTAGTATTGCAAACATTAAAAGAGAGAGAAAGCTATACACGAAGTTCAAGAAATGTGAATTCTGGCTGAGGCAGGTTTCTTTTCTCGGCCATGTGATCTCTGAGGCAGGTGTATCAGTAGACCCAAGTAAGATAGAAGTAGTAGTGATTTGGGTAAGACAAGAGAATGTTCAAGAAGTTAGAAGATTTTTGGGTTTGGAAGGCTACTACCGACATTTTGTAAATGGGTTCTCCATTTTATTAGGTCCACTAACGCGACTCATGAGGAAAAATGTAAGGTTTGAATGGACTAATGATTGTGAACAGCGCTTTCAGGAGTTGAAACAGAGGTTGGTTACTGCCCTAGTGTTGGCTATCCTATCAGGGAAGGACGGGTTTGTGATATACAGTGATGCATCTTTGAAAGGTCTTGGATGTGTGTCAATGCCGCATGAAAGAGACATTGCCTATGCATCTAGACAGCTTAAAGAATATGAAAAAAACTATCCTATGCATGACTTAGAATTAACTACAGTGGTTTATGCTTTAAAAATTTGGAGGCATTATCTATATGGTGGGAAGCGCGAAATCTTCATAGATCATAAAAGCTTAAAATATTTCTTTACCCAAAAAGAATTGACTATGAGGCATAGAAGGTGGCTAGAACTTATTAAAGACTATGACTGCACTATTAGTTACCACCTAGGGAAAGCAAATGTGGTAGCTTATGCTCTAAGAAGGAAATTAGTGAGACTAGCACCAGCAGCTGTGGATGTTCAGCATTCGATCCTAATGGATTTGGAGAGACTTGGTATAGAATTGGTAGAGGATAATCCTCAAGCATTTATTACCATCTTGATTGTACAACCTACGTTATATGAAAAGATTAAGGCCGCATAGAGTGATGATGCATAACTAGCAGAGGTGATGACCAAAGTACGAGATGGTCAGGGAGAAGAGTTCAGTATCTCTAATGACGGAGCTCTGAGGTTTCGCACCAGATTGTGTGTGTCGATAGATGATGATATTAGAATAACAATTTTAGAAGAGGCTCATAGATCACTATACATAGTCCATTCTGGCAGTACTCAAATGTATAGGGATTTTTTAGAGTATTTTTGGTGGAGTGGAATGAAAATGGAAATTTTTGAATTTGTACAGCAATATTTGACGTGCCAATAGGTCAAGGCTGAGCACCAGAGACCAACAGGGTAGTTGCATCCTCTCTTTATTCGAGAGTGGAAGTGGGATCACGTCTCTATGGATTTTATTATTGGGTTACCACCAGTACGATAGGGATTGACTACTATTTGGGTGATCGTTGATTGTCTGAAGAAGAATGCTTATTTCATCTCTATTAAATTTGGCTATTCCACAAACAAATTGGCAAAAATATATATTCACAAAATAGTTCGTGTCCATCATGTATTGGTATCCATAGTCTCATACTGAGATCCTCAGTTTACTTCATGATTTTAGAAAAGCTTTCAGCAGGCTATGGGTACACAGTTAGCATTCAACACTGCTTTTCACCCTCAGATGGATGGTCAAACTGAGAGGACAGTATAGACATTAGAAGATATGCTTCAAGTGTACGTGCTAGATTTTGGGGGTAGCTGGACCCAGTTTATGCTGTTAGCTGAGTTCGCTTATAATAACAGTTATCAGGATAGCATCAGCATGACACCTTACGAGGCACTGTATGGTAAAAGGTGTCGTTCTCCTCTTTTCTGGGATGAAGTAGGCGAGAGACGAGTTTTGGGTCCAGATATAGTACAGCAGGCATATGATAAAGTTTGACTAATTAAATAAAGGATTAGTACAACTCAAAGTCGGAAGAAAAGCTATGCAGATACTCATCTTTGGAAGTTACGATTTGATGTGGGGGATTGGATATTCTTAAAGGTAGCTCCTCTAAGAGGGATTATGAGATTTGGGAAGAAGGGCAAGCTGAGCCCTAGGTTTATTGGCCTTTTTGAGATACTAGAGAGAGTGGGGTCAGTTGCCTACAGGCTATCTCTGCCACCAGCCTTGTCCAGGATAAACGACGTATTCCATGTTTTCATGTTGAGGAAATACGTCCTAGACCTGTCCCACATAATTAATTATTCAGAAATAGAGCTTAAAGATTCATTTGTCTATGAAGAAGCACCAGTACAAATCTTAGACCGAAAGACACAAGCACTGCGCACCAAAGAAATTTAGCTGGCAAAAGTTTTGCGGAGAAATCATGCTATAGAGGAAGCTTCTTGGGAGCTCGAGGAACAGATAAGACAAAAATATCTACAATTGTTCCAAGAGGTTTAGCTATAATTTGGTAAAATGTAGGTAGTTAAGTAATGTTTCTTTTGAAGGTACATATATTAATCTAGTTGGTAAGTAGTCTTTTAGTTTTATATGTGTAATCTCACAGAACTTAGAATGTAATAACGGAATTCCTCCACCATAAGTGAGGGTAAGTAATAAAATAAGTAGATAATTTTCTTTAGATAATGGTGTATGATACAAATAATAAATTTTGAGGATGAAATTTTATAAGCAGGGAAGAATGTAGAGACATGAATAATTATCATAATTTAATAATAGAAGAAGGAAAGAAAAGGAATTAAAAATTGGCAATTAAACAGGGTCTCGTCGACGAACACAAAGGATTCGTTGGCGAGCACGCATAAGGGGCTCGTCGATGGGGGTGTATCTTGTCGATGAGAAGATACCGAGAGACTATATTTCAATTCTGAATTTTGTCGATGAGGATAAGCATTTGTCGACAAATTTCCTTCTTGACCTCGTCGACGAAGGCCAGTGTATAAATAGTCTAAACTTCATTTTACAGCTGGAAAATCATGCACAAAATCCTCACTTTCTCTCTTGTTTGTGTCTCCCACCTTCTTTATAAGTTTTCGAGCCGGATTCTTGCCGGTTCGATGATCTGAGGCCACCACGACACTCCTGAAAAATTTCTCTAAAAGTCTGCTGGAGTGGATCGTTGGTAAGGCTGCCTTGGATTTCATCACAAATTCAAGGTAAGACCTTTTATTCAATATTTGGGTTTACCATAGTTATAAGAAATGTAGTACACAAAGAAATACTAAAGTTTTGTTCTCGGAGATGTTGTTTTTGGGGTGTTTAACGAGAACCTTGTGGGTGTAGGACTAGTTATACTAGGGGCTTTCCAACAGTCAGGTAAGGGAAATATGCTATGCTAGGGATTTTAGAATGAATGTCAGCAGATTATGTTTATGTATATATATAAGCTTATTGATCAGTTTCCCAGAATATTATTGTTAGTAGTATTACAGTAGAATTATAGATAATGAGCATGAGATTTTGATTACTCAAATGTGTGGCATGAGTTTATTATAGACTAGTATGATGATTAAACAACAATACAGATATCCAGTTATACAGATATTAGCAGAAAGTATGATTTATAGTAGTTTTTAGAATGACATGATTTCTAAAACCATAACACTCAGACATATATTACAGATCTTTCAGATAGATATTAAAGATATTTTGAATAGATATTACAGATATTTCATACATATATTATTGATATTTCAATCATATATTTCAGATATTTCAGTTCAGATTTATAGTCTTATAATTATTTTGAAATCATGTTAAAATAGCAAGATAAGTATATATATTAGTGTTACATAGTATCAGATCCCTCAGGAAATTTCAAACAGATATAGACAGCAAAGCACAGTACCGTTGTTAGTTCAGATAGAGTGCAACCACATAACTTAGACAGTATGTGGATTCCATCTAACCGCGCTAGGAGAGATTGCAGTCTTCCCAACAAGCTGGGTTGAGGTGGCCGGTTAGACGAGATAGATTTAGAGATTTCCTAGAGAGATTGCAGCGGGCTAGATTGGTAGATGATAGAGATATAGATTGACTTTCCTGGTAGGCCAACTAGAGTAAGTCCAGCCTACAGGCTGCACAACCCTGTTATGAGGGGTTAAATCATGACATACAGATCCCAGGGTATTATCTCAGAAGTTCCTATGTACAGATATATCACACAACAACAGTTATATTATAATATTAGCAATATGTATGAATAGATAACTCAAATACACAGTAGTATTTTAAATTATATTATGAGAGTTTTGTACAACATATCAACATTTTTTTTTTACAGTATCAGTATTATATTTGTATATTAAATGTGTAACTTAGCCGCCACACATTGGTAATAACATATTTCCACTTACTGAGCATTGTTTCATCCCAGTGACTTACTATTTTTTAGGAGATCCAGCTAGGCGAGTGGATCAAACTCGCGAGTAAAAGACTTCTTGCGCTGCCCTTACTAGAAGGGTAGGTGTTTCTATGATGTCAGTAGTTTGGGGTAGATCCCAAGATTTTGATGACGTTACTGGGTGTTTTTGTGATACATGTATATGTTGGGATTTGTAGATTTCTAGTGTTGTATATATTTGTTTACAGTTCTACAGTTACCTTTGCTTAGGAATATATGGTGTACAGAGTTTTCTCAGTGCTCTTTGGGCCTGAAATGTTTCAGTAGTATTTTAGATAGATTGGTGATATGTTTTATATATATTAAGAAAAAATAATAATAATATACAGTAGGTCGTTACAATAAAAGTGAATCATTTTCCTCTACACCTTTTGACTTAGTCCATTCGAATATTTAGGGTCCCACCCCAACTCCGATTAAGGGGGATCTCATTATTTTGTTATCTTTGTGGATGCTTATAGTCATTATACTTGTATTTATCTTTTACAACATCGATATGAACTCACAAATGTTTACCAGAATTTCCACAAAATGGTGCAAACTCAATTTTCTTGTACCATTAAAACTTTTTGTTCAGATAATGCCATGGAATACAAGGATAGGTCGTTTCTTATCCTTTTATAGCGAAATGGGATAGTCTCTCACCATTCTTGTCCATACACCTCACAACAAAATGGTCAAGAAAAATGTAAACATCATCATATTCTAGATACGGTAAGAGCACTTCTCATCTCTACTTCTCCTCCATAACGTTTTTGGGGTGAAGATGCTCTTATTGTTGTTTACACCATCAATCGTGTTCCCTCACCCATTGCACACAATAAAAATCCATTTGAGTTTCTTCATCGTAAGGTCCCTAACTATTCATTACTTCAAGTTTTTGGTAGTGTTTGTTCATCACTCTTCCTACACACAAACGCACCAAACTTGAACCACGATCCAAACTCTGTTGTCTTCTTGGTTATGGTCTCACTCAAAAAGGTTATCATTGCTATGATCCCATAGCCAAACATCTTCGTATTTCTCATCATGTGAGTTTTGGGAAAATAAGATGTTTACAAGTATTTGTCCTTTTCCGCAGTCCTCTTCCAGTTATGCTCTTATTTTTACTGACCCATTATTGCTTTAGTCCTTGACTCCTCTACAGAGATGCTAAGCTCCTTAGACTGTCCTTCTACGACTGTTCCTAAGTCATCTGACACATCTGCTAGTACTCCTGATACATCAATTGCACCCGAGCCCATCCAGAGACCTGCACTCCGTTAATCCACTAGAGTAAGAGCCCCTATTTATCATCTTTGAGATTATCATTGTTATTATTCCCTTGCTACTCTTCATGAACCTCACAGTTATCGTGAGGCTAGTGTTGACCCTCTTTGGCAGAAAGTTAGGTCTGATGAACTATATGTTCTCACTAAAACTTGTACTTGGGACCTGGTGGATTTGCCTTCTGGGAAGTCCGCAGTTGGATATAAGTGGGTCTACAAAATCAAGACTTGTTTAGATGGATCAATGGAACAATACAAAGCTCGCCTTGTTGCAAAGGGTTTCTCTCAAGAGTATAGTATTGACTTACTCTTCTTACCTTTGTTCGATCTTTTCTTGTAGTAGCTGTTGTGCGTCATTAGCAACTATTTCAGATGGATGTCAAAAATGCATTCTTCAATGTTGAGGAAGTTTATATGCATTCTCCACTTGGCTATAATCCTCCTCCTCACACAGTTTTCTATCTTTGCCATGCTCTTTACGGCCGCAAACATGCTCCCTAAGCCTAGTTTGCTTAATTTAGTTGTGTTGTTGCTCAACATGGCTTTGTCCCTAGTGCCTATGACTCTGCAATTTTTCTTCGGACCACTAGTGTTGGTATGATTCTTATCCTTCTTTATGTTGATGACATGATCATTACAGAGGACGATCTCTCTGTTATTCATTATCTTTAGCACTTTTTGAGTCAGAATTTTGAGATGAAGGACTTAGGGCAGCTTAACTACTTTCTTCGTCTTAAGGTTACTTCAGGTTCAGATGGTTATTATCTCTCTCAAGCTAAGTATGCATATGCCTTGTTGCAAATTTCATTAACGTACTAAAAAGTGAATTTGCAATGAAAGACCCAGGGTCTATTCATCACTTTCTTGAAATTGAAATAATGCCAACCAATAATGGACTTCATCTGTTTCAATTGCACTATGCTATTACCATTCTTAAACACTTCAATGTGGTTGACTGTAAGCCCATGAGTACACCGTAGCTTGAAGCCAAAACAAAAACTTCTACCAATTAAATACTCTTGGATGATCCTAGCAACTATCGAGGACTCATAGGAGCCTTACAATACCTTACCCTCACTCGCCTTGATTTTTCATTATGTGTCAATTATGTATCACATTTCATGCATGCTCCCACAATGACATACTTGAAAATGATTCAACGTATTCTACGATATGGTAAAGGAAAATTTTTAATGGGATTACATTTTTCTTCATACTCTACACTTGATCAGTTTGCTTTCTCAGATGCAGATTGGGCAGGATGTCCTATCACAAGATGCTCAACCACAAGCTATTGTACCTTCCTTGCAGAAAATCTCATTTCTTGGTGTGCCAAAAAATAACATACTATTTCACGTTCCAGCATAGAGGTCGAATACCGTGCCATGGCTAACACTACAGCTGAACTCACTTGGCTCACCTTTCTCCCCCAAGACCTTCACATTTCACTGATGTCTCCTACCACACTCTACTATGACAACCATAATGCCCTTTTACATGACAGTTAATCCTATCTTCCATGCTCACAACAAACATATTGAGCTAGATTACCATTTTTTGTGCAAACGAGTTGCACGTGGACTATTTATCACTCAACATATCTGCACTAATAATCAGGTAACCGATATCTTTACAAATCCAATGTCTAAGTCAACACTTAATTATTTTCATGACAAACCTTGCCTCCAACCCCAGCAAGGTTTGCAGGAGGGTATTAGCAACTCATCACTGCTTGACACTAGCACTCTCGACGCACGTGAGCTAATCAATGAAGCCACAAATCTAGTCCAAATATTTGGAGAGATGTTGAGGGATATTGGAGCCCTCACGTCAATAAATTCAAACCAAAATGATGTTTCAGAAACTCCTACAAATCAAGATAATCCACATGAATAAGGAAATAAATTTAAACTTTCACAAAATAAGGAAGATTCAAATCACTATGAAGAAGATCGCTCCAACAGCAATACAATCAAACCAAAGAAGGAAGATTCCAATCAACATGCAAACCCGTTAGTTCTGATACCCGACGAAAACCATTGACAGTTTGATGAAACCGTCGACTGCTTGGACTCAGCTAAAGATCATTCCATCAACAGTTACATCGATAGTTTCAGACATAATGTAATTTTGGAGCAAATCATCGATGTAACCATTGATGGTTACATTGACGGTTTCAAACAGAATGAAATTCAATAGCAAATCGTCGATGATTTTGACTGTTTCTAGATACTTATTGAAGATCCAATATCAATCAAAAACATGCCTGATTTTATGGGATTTGTAATTTACCACTATATGATATGTCTCCATTTAAATACTATAGCCTAAGTGTTCACGTTGCCATTCATTGAAATAATAATATTATTATTTCTTTCTAATCCTTTGTTTCATTTTTTTTCCTTTAAAGATGAGTTAGTCAACCACCACAAAAAGTTGGAACAATGCGAAAAAAATATGAGTATAAATGTTGGTTTTATATTTTAAATTATATTACTGATCATTTTTATGATTATTATGATACTACTTATTACTTCATAAAGAGAATTTGGAAGGTTTTGTAGAATAAGTATGATATCGAGGAAGCAGGGATAAAGAAATAGGTAGCTAGCCGATTTTTCCACTATCAAATGGTGGATGAAAAATCGGTTGTAGAGTAAGCACAAGATTTCAAAATGATAGTGGCGGAAGTTACATCCGAAAGCAACTAGATTGGAGACAATCTTGTTGTGACTAGATCATTGACAAGTTACTCCCATCTTGGAAAGAATTCCAAAAAGGGTTGCACCACAAGTAGAAATATATGTTTTTCAAGACTCTGATAACTCCAATCCATGTAAAGGAGAAGGTAAGAGGGCAAGATGTACTTATGCAGAAAAACAACGATAATACTAATAATGGTAATAACACAAAGGTAAATTTAATTGCTTTTGAATATACCATTTTTCCTAATGGTCATTTTCCTAAATACTTGCAATTAAAGCCTAATAAGAAAATATAAAAAATAATTGTAAACCTCACAAAAATAATTGGGGAAACCCTAATTAAAAGAATTGGAACCAAGGACCCCTCCCCCCTTATAATCAAAACAAACAAAGCAATAATGTTTGCTTTGTTTGTCAAAAGTGGGTATATTGCTTGAATTTTAAAATTTTGAAAACGTGGACCTAATCCTTAAGACAATATATTTGAGGACCCATTTGTGACAATGATTACAAACATAAATATAGCTCACAATATTAAATGGTGGTTGACAGACTAAGGTGCTAGTAGTATGTATGTCAGCTATGATAAAACTTATTTTTTTTTACTAAGTATCCAATAGTATTTGAATGTTTTTGTGATACCAATTGGAATACTTTGTCTGGGGATTCCCTCTCTATGACTAGTTATATTTTTACTTTAGGTAGTGGTGCTAGTTGTTGGAAATTGATAAACCAAATAATAATTGCTAACTCAATTTGTCAGCTAGTGAGGAAGCAAGTTGGTTGAAAGTTACGTTATATGAAATTCCATTTTTAGGAAAAGTGAATACCACCTATCTTAATTAATAATAATAGCACTATTGCAATTGGTATAGTGAGTGACTATTATTATAATAGTAAATCTAGACCCATGAGAAGGAAACATAATATTGTGAGATCTTATTTAAGTAATGACATCATTAATATGAATTATATAAGATCTACTAAGAATATTGTAAATCCATTAACTATGGCTTTAGCAAGAGAAAGAGTATGGACACATATCGAGGTGGAAGGGATTGAAGCCCATAAAATCATGAACCGCGTATAAGGATACCCAACTCAAGGACTTAAGAACTTGTAATTGGGTTCAATGGCCTATGGTAGTTATAAGAAATGTACTATTATCTTAAACGCATTCCTATTGTATAAATGCATTTATCCTATAATAGGGGAGGTTGAGTTCTATGATTCTTAATGAAAATTTATATCTCTTATGAGTGGCGTGTTAGAGTTACAGGAGCACCCTTAATAGATTTCACCTATGTAAGTGGTAGGCTCACCAAAGCTTGGGCCTTAACTACCAAAAATAATATTTATAAAACCTAACTATTCCCAAGTTCAATAGAAAGTGGGGAAGTCGGGTATCAATCCACGAGGATTAGAGTACACTTATCAACCACTTCCATATTAGTTTATTAAGGCTTTATGTAAAAAAAGTGAAAATGGGATTTTTAAAGATGTTTTCTAACAACTACTTGAAAGCATATAAATCTAAATTAACTCTACTTCTACAAAGCAATGCTCAATCATGAATCTAACCTAGGATTTTGTGTGCGTAATCTATGTTCAGTAAATTATCCGTAATGGGGTTACATGGTGAAAGGAGCCATTTGGTGGCATAGGGTAGGAAGGGTGCATTAATCGTCCAGAGTACGGTTGGGAACCGGAGTATACCCTATCACAACAATCACGAGAACCTTTTTAGATCTGCAGCCTATTACGAATACCTGACTGAATCTATAGAAGTGCTATCCTATCTCTCAGGGCATCAACACAACCAAATAAATAAATGAAGGCAGTAAATCAAAGCATTTAAATGAAAGCGATCAAAGAAAGTAGTAAAGATAAAGCATGTAAAATCAATCCTTTGTATTCGAGTCATCTGTCACTAACAATTGTCCGTACAATTGAATGATCATCTAATCTATCAGGAAAGCGTGTAAAAATGGCTTCCCATTACAAATGAATTTTCTATCACTAATGATTAGAAGTACAAAAGAAAACCAAGATAGGAATGTAAAGGAAAGCAAATAAATCTATTCTTAGGTTGGCTCTCAATGGCGTTTTAGGTATGTCACTAACCCAAAATCAGCCAAAGAAGAACCCAGACAACATGTTCATAGATATTATTTATACCCATTAGGGTTTACAAAGTTTGAAATTCAAATTAGGAAAATTTGCAGCAAATCTCATGTAGAAGATCGTTGTTGTCGACCAAGTCGCTCCCACGCTTCCCCTGATCATGCCTTGGTTGAAACTCTGAGGAAAGAAGGAATTTGAACTTCAACATCTTCAAATCCTTCGCTATGATGGGTATTTCTAGTCGAGTTGATGGTTGAGACTTGCAGGATCTCAATCTTTAGTAAATCTCAGGTTCTCGACATAGTCACCCCTCAAGGTCTCTTGGTCGACCACTTGGTTGATGCTCTCGGTATTTCTTTGTTCAGTAGGCTTTAGCATCTTTCCTTTGTCACCTTTGAGGATCCCATGGTTGAACACTTGGTCGAACCTTTCAGCATTTTGATCTCATTCTGAACCTTGGAGTCTACAGTGGATGACTTAGTCGCCCCTTGTGTTGCCAGTCGCACCACTAGGTCGAGCCTAGTCTTCTTTTCCATTGATGATCTGGGGATTTGGGAGTTTTCCTGAACATTTTATTGGAGTTTTGTGTACTCTAATTATTCCTTTAGCTTCTCATATGCCTAACTCCTTGGTTTTAACCTGTATTTCTTGTAACAAGAACAAACCTTGCATAATTCCAAACTATGTCAACGAAGGGTTAAAACAAGATGAAGGATGATAAACAAAGGTAATTGACGGCCTTAAATAATGCATTTTAGGGACTTATCATAACCCCCAAATTACACTTTGCTAGTCCTCAAGCAAATCAAAATCTAGAAATCTAGAAAATCCTATCTACATCCTCTTTCGCTGGAAACACGTTTAAATTTACTGTATGCAACACGACTTTAAACCCCTAGGTTGACCCTAGTGGACGAGTTGTAGTCTCATGAGAGTTTCTAGGGCGGTACCCACAAACACCAATATTAGTGATTATAAAAATATATGCAACATAGTTATACCATTTTTACATATAGGAATATAACCTAATTACACACATGCTTTTGCATATATGACTCTGTTATACATATATTCCACAAGAAGTCACTTATGCAAATCTCAACAAGTTACAACCATTATAAACAACACACTCATAGAGAATCAACTGGTAATTACACTTCAGAGCTAATATTATCATGTAACAAGAATACATAGGATACATCTCAAGGCATGTGTAAAGTGTATGATCAGTCACACTTAAGATATCTTTTGGACACCTACAGAACGGTCGCCTTGACTCAGTCTCATTGATATTCTCTCAAAAATCACTCAAGAAAATGGGTTTCCTCTCTATATGTGAGGAAGATTGTCATGATCAAGCATCCCACATATGTTAAAGAACTAAAGCTAAAGTATGGAGTGAACTAGTCCCATAGGGAAAGGATCTAGCCTATGAATGAGGTATCAAGTCCTTCACCCTAACGTCTTCTCACCTACTCTCTACATCCAATCAAAATCGCCCTATAATGACTAACTCATAGAGCAAGCGTGAATATATTTGATGCATCGGACATCTAAAGAATCTTCATACTTGGTAGAACATAAGTTGTGTCCCTAGCTTGACCTTTTTTTATTTGGAGCAGGGAACTATATGTTTTCATTTCTTTTACTCTCTTCTACTCATTCTTTTATCATTTTTCTTTCATGGTCAGCTAGGACAATTTTCAAAACTTTTTGTGGTCTCCATACTTCTGAAAGGAAATCAAGCTCAAAATGGAGTCCATGAGATAAGTCTAAATCTAGGGTGCCTCAATTTTCATGTCTTAAGTAAGCTACAAGACCTAGGTTTAGATCTTCCCACTAGACATCACTCTAGGCTAGCAAATGCAAGAACCGAGACTAGTAGGTAAAGAAAAACTAGAGAAAGGAAGTTGAGTTCTATGAACTGAGAGTTTGACATCATAAACTCAAGAAAAATGAAAGGCTCAACGATACCTTACAAGGTGTCATACTTGCCATGTTTGTTCTCTTAGTGCTCTCAAGGAATCCTTAAGTGCTACAAATCATGTGAAAGTGTGTTTTTAGCCTCGAAAAGTAACATGTGAATAGAAGCGTTTACATAACCATATTAACACAAATGAATCACTAGTATTTCCTTATAAAGTGAGAAAAGTAATGTATTGGCTATACTACATGAAACTAAGCATACATGAATCACTACTTCGTTAGTGAGCATAACATGATCATGGAACTGAATGGCCTATGTATGCAACATGTAAGTAATATAAACATATGTAAATAGTATAACCAATGTTAACATGGTCTAAAACAGATGATATCACTGAAATTGTTCAAAAATTGTGTAAATTTTGTGCTTGAAGTGTACCATGCAGTGGTTTCCTACCCCCTACCCGCAACTTAAAACTTTAGTGTCCCCACTGAAGCGTGGAAAGAAAGAACCTAGAGAATAGGGAGGGGAACACTGCATAGGCCAATAAAAACAACCATTGTACCTACATATGTTAGAAACACATGGAATCCAAAAATATCATACATGCAATGATACATTGAGGCACAACGAGACATGTAGACAAAAACACCATGCAAATTTCATTAATATCCAAGAGGCATTACTTTGTATATGAGTACATTACACACATAGGTATAGCCTTGCAAAAACATGGATAGAATAGAAAATAAAATACAAAAGAAAAGAAAAACAAAATTGTGCCGTAGAGGCACAATATAGATAATGTGTGAGCAAAAATTTGCAAGGGGGAGTCCTACTTCGAGTCAGACTCAAAGTCCAAAATAATGACTGGATGTGCAGGGTAACACCCATAGTTGGAGGAGGCAACCACGGCATAGACGATCGTCCGTAGCATATCCACCATTGCATCCCAAATAACTGAGGCTAAAGTGGTGACTAACATATGAGCACGAGGTGGCATAGTGGTCCGTGCTGGTGTCGCACCCTGTTGTGAACCCTAGGACCTACGACTCCGAGCATATGCTGATGGCGCCTCCGTCTTTGTACTAGAGCACAACTTCATCATCTTCACTATATGACAAGAGGAGAAAAGGAGAGGATGGAGGAGCTGAGGGGGTGAAGGTCAGAAATCCCTAGATCACTGACTAAAAAGCCGAGCAACAAGGCACTTGCCGAAGGCACGTCTGACAGCTAGAAGGTCACTGGGAGCTCTAGGGAGGTGGTCGATGCTCGGGTGACAAAGTGGACGACAAGGACAATAAGGATTGACCGATCAAATATTGGCGGGAGTCGTTGGGGTTCACAGGAGAAAGGTTTTAAAACATGTCATTCAACAATCTCAATCGAGTCGCCCCAGCCCGTATGCTGGTTGCACTTGGTCGCACCCTATAATTTTAAACAAGGACACTAACTCCTAACCAAGTCATGCCTAACTTTGTGCTAGTTGGGCACATGGTCGAACCTATCAGTAGTTTTCAAGCCCAAATAGGTTTAGAAATAGACCAGGTCATGCCCCTGGTCGACCTTCTTAGTACTTTGGAGGCTCATGAAACTTGTACCCTCAACTACCCTAGTACATACCCTATAGATTTCACACTTTGCTTACACTACTTATGTACATCCTAAGGAATTTAACTAAGAAATTAAAACACTTAGGTCGCCTCCTGAAAGCGCTAAGTTTACCATCTTTAACCAAATGCATTAAAGCTCATTTTGAACTCAGCCGAGTTTGAAGCTCAGGTTGTCCTCCCTCATTCATTCTTCAAACCCTATGTTACATACCCTCATTAGTCCTTCTATCCTAGAGGCCGAATAATGAAGTGTAAAAATTTGCTCGTAAGGATCCTTCGAGCCGGATGTAGAGGGGCTCTCGGGCTGAAGTGTTTCTTCCAATGAGTACCTCAACAGAGTTGAGGGAGCCTTTTCCCTAATAATTTTATCAATCATGTTCTCATCCACAACTTAGATGACCTTAGGTGGATGTTGGGGAGTATGGAATACTCTCAGCCGGCACTGCATATGGCCAAAGGATATGTCCATAATCCCTATCTTGCATTGAATGCAGATGTTAGCTATGGCTAAACAAGGTATAACTCTTCCACTTTGACCCATACATCTTCTACCACACCCCGAGGTCTTTTTATTGATCGGTCAATGAAAAACAAGGTAATCGGGGTGGGCTTCAGCTCTCCTAAGTGAAATTGCTAGTACACTGAGTAAGGGAGGATGTTCACACTCGATCCTAAATCTAAAGGGCCTTATCAGTGGTGTGATTTCCAATCACACATGAAATGGTTGGTGGGCCTAGGTCTTTTAGTTTAGGAGGGAGGTGACCTAGTACTATTGAGCTCATGTGCTCATTCAGTTCACTTGTTCATTTGTTTGTACCCTCGACTTTTGTTTCAACCTGTACAAGTCCTTGAGGATTTTGGAATATACAGGCGTTCTCTTAATATCATCTAAGAGAGGCTTGTTGACCTCAAGTTGTCTAAATGTTTCTATGATGGACTCGGTGGTGGTATTCTCTTTAGATAATGAAGGTACATTAAGAGCTGCAGGATATGGTGTCAGAGCTATATAAAATGCCCTATGAGGGGCAAAGTGTGGCTTAGTTCCTCCAACAAAAGGATGAGGGGATCTCAGGACTCTTCACTAAACTAGAGGAGGAAGTGGCGCAAGTTTCAATGGTAAGCTCTACTTCCTTCTCCTCCTCATTCTCTCTTTTGCTCAACTGCTCCTCTACGCTTTTGTCTACCATCCTACCACTCTAAATAGTGGTTATCGCCTGGGCCTGCTCGTGATATGACGAGGGACTAGTGTCCGGTTCACATTCATCCCATACTGACCTTTAGAGTTCACTAATGGTTGACCCAACAACTTTCCCTCATCTCTTCGACTCAAAGATGTAGCTAGTTGCCCCATGGTGGCTTCCAGCTTTGTAATGGATTGGGAGTGGGAGTGAAGGAGTTTCCGATCTACTTGACGATCAGCTTCAATGCCCTTGAGTGCTTTCAGCACTGTCTCCTTAAATGTATCAAACTTGGGCTGAAGGGTGATATTTATGGTTGCTAAAAAGATGAAGTTCTAAAGGCATAAATAGGATGATTTTGAGAGTGATGTTGTCTTTTTGAGTTTGATCCTTAGTTTTGATAATGACAAACCACTATGTGTGCCTAAGTACATGAACAGGTTAATGATTCAGATCACACACATGAAAGTAAAGTGGAAGCTAGAAAGACCTTAAACGAGCACATACCGGAGCGGATCGGTGGTAGGAGCAGCGTAGGCGTATTCCCTGGGGTAAGCCATTTTCCTATTTTTCTTTAATTTCTTACAAATTATAAGTCCGATTGACGAACAGACACCACCACGAGAATCTATGGATGATTCTCTACAAGTCTAGCAAGACAGAATTCTCGTGGGGGTGTTGGACCAAAACCCCAAATTTGGGGTACGGGGGTTATTAAAGGGCTTATTTTTTAATTAATTGACATTAATTTAGAAATGCTAAAATATTAAGCATCTGGAGCTGAAGTAGGATTTCTGGAATTTAGGGCCCGGGTGAGCGCCGCAGGTGTAATTTTAGGACCCGCGGGCAAAATTCAAAAAAATTAAGTAGGGGTGTCAAATAGTAGTTTAAATATTAATTTAAGATATATGAGGCCTAGGGAAAGATGAGTATTATTTTGGATAAATAGATTAATTAATCTGAGAAAAATGCAAATTTGCAGGAGTTGAATTTCGGGCGCCAAGGGCGTAGGATTTGGGATTCTAGCAAAACTCTCAGTAAGTCAAGTAAGGGGAATAAATTATAACAGTATTTTTATGAAAATTATAGGTTGAGAAATATGTGAAAATGACGTATGCTATTTTACCTGAAATTTATTATGATATAAATATCAGATGAAATTTGTGTGGCATATGATTTATATTGAGAAATGTTTAAACTGAGTTAGATGATTTACCCTGCGAAATATGTGATACTGAAATGTGTTTCAATGTGAGAATTGAAATGTGGGAAAATGATGAAAGTGAAATGTGCAAGAAATGTATTCTCTAAGAAAATGAAAAAAGGTGAAATATGGAAATGTGTTTTGAGAAATATTGAGTAATTGGGAAATAAGATATGTATATGATAGTATAAGATGAGATGAATTATGAATCGAGAAAAGATCATTTAAATGATGAAATGTGTTGAGAATACTGATATTGATATGTGAATATGTGAAATGAAAATTTTACAATGTTAATTCTGCAATATGAAAATGAGAAATGTGAAAATACGTGAAATACAAATGATAAAATGCCAATACCACATAATGATTGCGGGTATGTGGTGGTAAACCCTGTTGGATGGTTATGATATTGAGTACGGTACCGTTGCTAGTGGTGTTAGTGCAACCACACGGACTCTTGGAGCGTGTGGCGTGACAGTCGACTATGCCATTGTGTAAGGTTGTTGGGCCCCCTGAGTCTAGATCAGGGTTATAGGCCGAAAAGTCATACTATAGACGCGATATGTGATATGATATTTGATCTAATCGGGTCGGCCAACCGCGGTTAGATCTAGCCTTCGGGCCGCACAACCTTGACCATGGGGGGAAGCATGGCGTATATAGAAAGATCCTCGGGGTGGCCATGAGTTACAGACACGATGTTGGTATTTGATACCAAGGATACTCATAAGCCGGAAAGTAAAATGGAAACGAAAAGTGAAAGAATAATAAAATTGGCTAAAATGAGAAATGAAAGAAAGAATGGAACTTGAGAAATAAAGAATGATAAAATTGAGAAATGGAACCGTGTGAATTAATAATATAAATAATCAAGGCAAAGTGAACTCTCCGCCTAAGGGCTTACTGAGTAAGGTGAGTGCCCTGATAGGTATTAGATGTGGCCATACTCGGCTGCATAACGTGTTAAGGCAGAGGGAAGCTACCTGTATGGGCGGGTAATCTTCATTATTCTCAAAAACTTTGCGGATAATTATGTGTTGGATATCATTGAATTTGATAAATGGTTTTAAAGCTTATAAAAGCTTGTGTTGTATATCTATACGATTATGAAAATGTGTATATCAATGTATTTTCTCAGATGAAATGGTGATTTGAAAAGTAAAGTGTATTATAATTGTACTCATATGGCCACACATTGTAAATAATTTATTCCTTCTTACTAAGATGTGTCTCACCTAAATTATCTAATTTTTCAGGGGACAGAGATAGGCTAGGTGGTAGAGCTCTGTGATCATAGGGAGCTGGGACCCTGATATACAAGGTGAGTTTGGACTAGGGAGGTGTGATTCCCTAGGGTTGTATTGTTTTTGGATATGAGATAGTATTGTGTGTATGTGTATATGGATACTCTGGGTATTGTATTCTGATTGATATGTGTATATTGTCTTCCATTGTTAGGTTGTATAATAAAATAACTTTTTACCCGATACCTAATGCGGGTCGGGTCGTATGAATGATAGTAGGATTGTTGACGTGGCCGATTTTTGGATTTATGACGTGATTATTTATTTATTATTGATATTGAGAAAAAAAATTGTATGAAAAATTAGGGCATCACACCATGCATGGTTGGACTATAAGCTTAAAGACTTTAGAAAGACCCTAGGACCTTGCACAAACGCTTAAAGTAAGTCCCCATTTTCATTTATGCTATTAGGGGAAATTAATATTCAAAATCAGGACTTAAATGCACAACCTAAGTGTGCTTGGTCGACCAAACCAGAACCTGTATGGAAGCTTTGATCGACCGAACCTCCTAGAGTCAACTAGTTGACTATTTGGTCGATCATTTTAAAATGAAATTGAACTGTATGGTCGACCGAACTGACACGTAGGTGATTTCCAACGCTATGGTCGATCAAACCCTTAGTTAAAATCTGACCTGATCGACCAAACATCAGAATATGGTCAACCAAACCTACCTTAGTCGACCGAACCTTCAAGGGTCCAAAATCACCTAAATATGGTCAACCAAAACCTCAGTTCAAAAATGCCATGGTCGACCAAACTTAGTGATTTGGTTAAACGAACCTCAAATATGGTCGACTGAAACTCTCGGGTTGCTCAATTTTTACCGAGGCTAAAAACAGGGTTATTTTTATTAAACTCGTTTAAAATAATTTTAATAATCCCCGTGGTATCCCTAATGGTTATAATTTTGGCCCTATCTGTAAATATAAGTTCATTTGCTAAATTAAGAGATGATTAACATTCTGATTAACAAAGAAATTGTAACGACCTGCCTATTTACCGTAATCATTTTTTTATAACATTTAACATAATAATCTTGATATCCTGTGAACTGAATAACATAATCAACCTAGACCCATGGGTACTCGGGATATACCCAAAACACAACTCTGATACCTAAGTAGCAGGAAACGTAATTTACATCATGCAATACAACCAACCACAATACCAAAGTCCTACTAAGACTGTTATATATATATATATATATATATACAATCATCCACTAAAAAGACCAAAAGTAGCCTAGGGTCACTTCCCAAAAATAAATCCAACCTTGGCTCTACAACTCACCCTTCTGATAGGGTAGCTCGATCGAACTCTACTACTGCACAGCTCTATCTGCTCCTCTACCTGGATTTTTTGGAATGTTTATATATAGCTAGGGTGAGACACCTCTCAATAAAGGAAATAAAAAAATATCAGTGTGTGGCTGTTGACCTTATAGGTCACACCCGATTTTGATAATCACAAACACTCAGGTATTTGATGGCTTTCAAGTGTATGTGCAGGTTCATCTTAGCAGATCAAGTAATGGCATATGAAAGCATGAAGATCCTGAAGATTTGTTTCATATTGTAAATTCATTTTATGTAATATGGGTCTGTAATAGTAAGTAGGATATAAGGTCTGTAATAATTACCTACATGTCATGCATATAAGATATATTGTAAGCTCAATAACACCCTAGTAAGACCTTAGGACCCAAAACTCATGCACAAATATCATTCATAATTAGGCGTGTAAAAAGAAATTGAGTTGAACGTAATAAGCACAAAATGAGTGAGGTGAGGCGACCAAACCCCTGGAGTTCAAAACTCTTTAGGCACCCGAACTGCGGGAAAGTTGGCAGTTTGACTTGGGGTTTGGGCCACCGAACCAAGAATGAACGCATCGTCCTCAGGTAATCGAACCCTTAGAAAGGGACTTCTCACCAACTCGGGTTATCGAACTTCATAGTTCAAATCAGGCCTCAGGCGACCGAACTGGTCAGTTCAGGTAATCGAACTTTGCACCGAGCACCCAAACCGCACACTAATGTTTCTAACTTTGGTTCAGCCAACCAAATCCAAACTCGGGCACTCGAACTATTTAAAATAGTTTTTTTTTTTGGCTGATTTTGTTCAGGTGATAGGACTTACGTTTCAGCCACCTGAATCTTCTCGGGTTACTTAATTTTTACTGAGGTTAAAAAGCCCAAAGCAAGGTTAATTTCTCTAAAACATTTTTAACCTTTTCTAATGATACCCTATAGGTCCTAAACGGCTATATTTTTGCCCTGGTCTATAAATATGAGTTCATTTGTGTGGATTAAGAGTGATTAGCAAAAAATCATTAAGTGAAAATCCTCTCTACATTCAAAAGCTCATATTGGCCAAATACTCTCAAAATTCATTCCGTTGATACATCCTGATATTGTGAGAGCTTATTGAGGGTGCTTATGATTACTAGATATTACTAATACTCCCACTATTCTTGCTTGATTGTTTAAGTTATTCTTGGGGAGTTTTAGTTAAGTTTATCCCACAGATTTCAATATTATAAATCTTGTGTTAGGATAAACTAACAAGCTTTAAGATATTTGCATTGTTATTGCAAGTGTCATATAACTTTGTTTTTGTTGTGCAAAAATATTTCCTACAAGCTAAAATATTTTCAAACTACTCTTGTGCATATTTGATTGAAGTAAATCCTTTGAGTTAGTATGAGTATCTAATTTTCATATTTGAAACCTTGATGTGTTATTGAGATTTAATATAACTTGTTTCAAAGATATAGTTTGTTTAGAACATTCTTGTACATTCTGGTGATAATATTTTGTTGAGTGTTGTTTGCACAAATATTCACATCACTGAGCTTACATATTCTATACCGTTGATGTGCATGTGATTGATTACATTTGGTACAAATCTGCTTTATTGAGAAGCATAATCACTGTACTAGTTTTATTGTGAAATATGTTGTATTCCAGGCGTGGCCTGAGGGGACGGTAATCCAACCCGATAAAGATTGTTTGTAAAGGTTGAGGTTATCCCTGTGCTAATTGACCTGGTTGTTTAGGTGCCGCTCCACCCGTTCAATGAGCCTTATAGTGGTAATCCTTGTGTTTTTTAGCCAAGGCGGGGACGTAGGCAATTTTCCAAACTTCGATAACATTTCTGGGTGTCATCTTTATTTACAGCTTTCTTTTGCATGATTGATTAATTTAACTATGCTATTTAATTTTCGTTGTACATTTAAATTGAGTTATTTTATCAACACTAGATTGACCTTAAGGTTGTGTAATACTATTGTTAGGGGATTGACCTAGAGCATTAATTTTTTAAAATACCAATTCACCCCCCTACTGGGATTATGGTAAAGCTAATAGTGGCGTTATGAGCATTTTCGTGTTATACATATAAAAAGTATAATAAGCATATTTGGTAAAATTTATCTATAGCAGATTTAAGTAAAACATGATTTATCATATCTTAATAAAGCATACTAGATTGTTATATATGAAAATCATCTTATATAACTGTACAATACTGAAATAACACCTATGATGGATAGTTAATTGATGTCATGTCTTACCCCCACATGACTAGGTTGTGCAACTCGAAGGCAGAACCTAACACTAAATCAATTATAAGTCTATAAGTATGATGTGTCTGCCCCTACCTGGTCCCGGACTACCAGGGGGACTACTCCACTCTACACTGAAGCGACATCGACTGCCATCTCCTACATAACTGGTTGTGTGGTAGCACTATCATATTTCTGAACATATAGTTATGGTACCGTGCTCCTGAAACAAAACTAAACTATATAATATGAGCTCTAATATTGTATAATAAGTTTCATATACTGAACATAGTTGTTTTGTATTTCATAATAATATCTGACATGATAATATTTCATGAATTCTGTCTTATCAAACATGATTATGGCATCAACGCCAACATGAATCACGACATCTATGTCGACATGAATCACGACATCTACGTCGGCATAACATAACATGAATCACGGTATCTGCACCGACATATCATAATATACTGAACATAATTTCTCAATACTGTTTAATAATAATAACATAAAATCATGGTTCCTGTATTATTTTATAATTGCCTTGAAAACTATCATATCATGCTTAATATGGGAAAACATATTATTCTGATATACATAATTACATGGAAGTTTAAACTCATGCCACACAGAAATGGGTAACATTTTGAATGACAAATCTATTCTAAAATCATAATTTCTGACAAATCACATTAAAATCATATCCCTATTCATAGCAGTATTTCACAAACATAATTCTATAATATACATATTTTCTTGAAATTTAAAGTTGTAAAATAATAAATAATTTCATAAAATTTTTGACTTAGTTTATTCCCTTATCTAGCTTACTGGGAAGCCCACAAAATACCCAATCCTACACCTGCAATGTTCCCAGCACAATACCCTGAAATTAACATTTTTCCTAACAAAACTTCAGTATTATCTTCCCTAGAATATTCTCCTCAGTCCAGAAACACCATATACCCAATAATACTAAAATTAACTAAATTACCCAAATTTTGAGATGGTTCCCAAGTTAGCCTAACCAACGATCCACTCCTATAGAAATGAAAAGAAACTTCCCAGGAGTAGCATGGCGGCTTCAGATCATCGATCCAGCGAAGACCTAGGCCGAAATCGAAGAGAGAAGGAGTGACAGACATTTTTAGTGAGAGAGAGGAAAGTTGCATGTAGAAATCACACTGAAACCTGATTTTGAGCTATTTATACACCTGGCTTTGTCAACGAGACACATCACTTCGCCGACGAGGCCAAGAAGAGAGTTCGTTGATGAACACTTATTTATCATTGATGAATTTTAAACCCCACAACTACCATCTCGGTAATTTCTCGTTGACGAGACACGTGGCGTGCAACGAATTTAATAGTGAGTTCGTCGACGGACCTTGCAATTTCTCCTTTTTTTTTTAATTTCCTTTTCCCCCCTTCTTGTATTATTTAAATACTATAATTCTTCATGTCTCTACATTCCCCCTCCCTTATAAAAATTTCGTCCTCAAAATTTACTATCTATATTAAACACTATCCCTTAAAGAAAATGGACTACTTGTTTTATTACTTATCCTCACTTGTGGTAGAGGAATACCGTGGTTACATTCAGGGTTCCGGGAGATTACAAATACACATAAAATAAAATTCTCCCAAAACCAAACACTACCTACCAACTGAAAATTATTACATGCACTTACAAACCTGAATAAAAGAAACATTACATATCTACTTGTATCTCTTCCCGATTACTGCTATTCCTTAGTAAACAGATGCGGGTATTTTTATCAAATCCCTTTCTCAAGCTCCCAAGAAGCTTTTTCCACTACGTGATTCCTCCACAAGACTTTTACTAATTAAATCTTCTTACTGTGCAATTCCAATTCCTTCCTGTCCAGAATCGGTACTAGAGTTTCCTCATAAGCCAAAGTATCATTGAGTTCTAACTCGGCATAACTGATGACATGGGAGGGATCTGAGACATATATCCTTAACATATAAACATGAAATACGTCATGAATTCTACATAAAGCTGGTGGTAAAGCTAGCCGGTAGGCAATTGACTCTACTCTTTCAAGAATCTCGAAAGGGCCAATGAACCTAGGGCTCAACTTACCCTTCCTCCCAAACCTCATAACTCCCTTCAATAGGGATATCTTCAAAAATACATGGTTCCCAACTTCAAATTCCAATTTTTGGCGGCGCATATCAGCGTAGCTTTTCTGCCGACTCTGAGCTGCACTGATGAGCCAAACTTTATCGTATACCTGCTGCACAATTTTTGGTCCCAAAACTCGCCTTTCACCAATCTCATCCCAATAAAGAGGAGAACGACATCTCTTACTATAGAGCGCCTCATAAGGTGTCATGTCAATGCTGGCCTGATACCTGTTATTGTATGCAAACATTACCAGTGGCATATACTGGGTCCAACAACCCCCAAATTCTAGCGCGCACACCCGCAGCATATCCTCTAATGTCTGAATCACCCTCTCAGTATGGTCGTCCGTCTGAGGATGAAATGTCATGCTGAAAGATAACTGAGCCCCAGAGCCTCCTGAAAGCTCCTCCAAAATCGTGACGTGAAACGTGTGTCTTAGTCTGATACTATAGACATTGGCACACCATGTGATCATACTATCTCCTGAATATATAATTTTGCCAGTCTGACCATGGAGTCGTTGACTTTAATAGGAATGAAGTGAGTGGTCTTCGTCAATCTATCAATGACCACCCAAATAGCATTCTGACCAAGCGGTGTCGACAACAAACCAGTCACGAAATCCATAGATACATGATCCCACTTCCACTCTGGGATGTAAAGAGGTTGCAACTGGACTGCTGGCCTCTGGTGCTCAGTTTTTACCTTCTAGCACGTCAAACACTGCTGCATAAACTTGGCAATTTCCCTCTTCATGCTGCTCCACCAGTAAGACTCTCGTAGATCCCTATACATTTTGGTACTACATGGATGAACCATGTACAAGGACCTATGAGCCTCCTCTAAGATCATCCTCCTAATGTTCATATCTACAAGCACGCACAGCCTGGAATAGAACCTCAAGGCCCCGTCATCAGAAATATTGAATTCATCTCCCTTTCCGTCATTCACCTTAGCTATCAGCTCTACTACTTCTGCGTCATCTCTCTGAATTGTCTTAATCCTTTCCTATAGAGTATGATGCAATACCAGGTTGGCAATAAATGCCTAGGGATCACTCTCTACCAATTCTACACCGAGTCTTTCCAAATCCATCTGGATCGGAAGCTGAACCTCTATAGCTGTTAGTGTTGGTCCCATTGATTTCCTGCTTAAAGGATTAGTTACCACATTTGCTTTCCCTAGGTGGTAACCGATAGTGTGGTTATAATCTTTAATAAGTTCTAACCACCTTCTTTGTCTCATGTTCAGCTCATTTTGAGTGAAAAACTATTTCAAATTTTTGTGATCGGAGAATATCTTACATCTCTAACCATACAAGTAATGCCCCAAAACCTTTAACGCATGTACCACTATAGCCAATTCTAGATCATGGGTAGGGTAGTTCTTTTCATACTCTTTTAACTATCGGGAGGCATAAGCTACAACCCTACCATGCTGTATCAATACACCGTTGAGCCCTTTCAAAGACGCGTCACTATAAACTACATAACCATCACCCCCTGACGAAATGATCAACACTATTGCAGTGATAAGCCTCTATTTCAATTCCTGAAAGCTTTGATCACAAATATCATCCCATTCAAACTTGACATTCTTCATAGTCAGATGTGTTAGAGACCCTGATAATGCTGAGAATCCCTCAACAAACCAATGGTAATAACCTACCAGCCCCAAGAAACTCCTAATTTCCTGAACGTTCTTCAACCTGACCCAATTCATTACTGCTTCAATCTTGCTCTAATCCAAAAAAATTGCATCCTCTGATATAACATGCCCTAGAAATTCCAATTTCTCCAACCAAAACTCATATTTTCTGAACTTGGCATACAATCTCTTTTCTTTGAGCATCTAAAGTACCAATCGTAAGTGTTCCTCATGCTCCTCAAAACTCCTCGAATAGACCAGTATATCATCAATGAAAACCACAAAAAATAGGTCTAAATACTGATGAAAGATTCTATTCATCAAATTCATGAATACTGCAGGAGCATTCATTAAACCAAAAGGCATAACAAGGAATTCATAATGCTCATACCTGGTCCTAAAGGCTGCCTTCGAGACATCTTCTACTTTTACTTTCACCTGGTGGTAGCTTGATCTAAGATCAATCTTATAATAGACCTACATACCCTAAAGCTGGTCAAATAGATCATCTATACGGGGTAAAGGATACTTATTCTTGATTGTCACCTTATTAATTTCTTTTTAATCTATACACATCCTCATAGACCCGTCCTTCTTCTTTACAAATAACACTGGAGCTCCCCACAGTGATACACTGGGCTGAATAAAACCTGTTGACTCGGGAGATTGTTGACTTTAAGTCCAATCTTGTTTTGATAATGACAAATCACTTGGTATTTGATCTGTGCATCAAGTTTGTGAATATGAACTATATTAAGCATGCACAAAAAGATAATGAGTCATGGAAGTCTTCAAGTAAAGCTTACACATCTTGGCAAGTACCATGGAACTCAAAGAGTACAAGAATCAAGATACAAGCGGCAAAGTTCAAGAATCTCTTAGGAATGGGTATTTAGAGCTTATGTATTTACATTGTCATATGATTTATTTTGAAGCTCAAATATGACTTAGAGTGATTTTAGGTTTCATGCATTTCATGTATATCATTAGGGAACCTGTATAAACTTAGAAATGTTTTCAAATCATTGAAAAATATGTTTTATAAAAGACCCAAGAAGAGAATCAAAGTAGATTTTTAACTTAGAAAAGAAAATTTGAGAAAAAGGGGAGTTCGGTCGCCTGAACTTTACTTCAGTAGCCTGAAAAATAAGTTCGGTAGCCTGAAGATTAAGTGCAGTCGCCTGAAGAATTAAATGGGAAAGACAGAGCCTAGCAGAGGTACTTCGATCGCGTGACCCTAGAACCTCAGGCGCCTGAAGTTGTCACTTCAGGAGCCTGAACCCCAGTTCGGTTGCCTGAACTTGTGGGAAAGCCTAAAAAATCATATTTTTATTAAAAACACGCTAGCTATCTGATTGATCCAACAACTGAGATCAATCCTAAGGGTCATACACTATATATATTAAATGTCTAAACCCTAGAACATAGTTGAGACACAAGAAAGAAAAGAACACACCTTGTTGCAAGAACGTTGAAAATCTACTCTTAGTGCTATACAATTGCTTACTTCTCAATCTCTAATCTTCAAGCTTGAGCAAATCAACTTAGATTCTCAAAGGGAACTTGTTTACTCTACTGTACTTCAATCTAGTATTGAGGTTTGATCTTTCAAGTTTATATTCTTAAGAAATTCTCATCTCATTGCTTGTTCTTGACTAAGTATTGAAAAGTTTTGATCTTCAGTATATCAATTCATATAAAATATGTTTTTGAGAAGATCATTACTTGAGAAAACTTATTTAACTTGGTTGATTAATTTTTTATTCAAGTGGGTGTTCTTCAAAGGATTTATATTTTGATATATTAAAGCTTGATTAAATATCCTTGGTACTTATAACTATATTTCTAAATTGAGGGATATTTTATGAAAATTAATATTCTTAGTTTGTGATAGAATACATAAAAATAAAAATAAAAACAACAAAAGCTTTGTGATTTTGATTAAGCTTGTTTTCAAGACAAAGATTTTGTTAATGAGTTCACTTCAAATATACTTTTGCATCTTTACAAAAGTGAACCAAAAACCCTAGTTAACTCCAAGGCATTTCAAATATATTTTAACTTGGGATTTTTGAATAAATCGGGATTCGTGTGTTGATGCATAATCATTCATAAAACGATTGTATCGTTTTCATACATTCACGAGCTTCAAGTTATATCATATGTTAATGTGTTAGGAATTTTAATTGTACTCACAAGCTTTTGTTAGAAGCATTGTTTTGAGTGTTATTTTACAGATTCTATTGTATACACGGTTCGGTGTGTGAACCGGTGTGTGAGGAGAGAGCAGTATCTCTTGTAAGCAGCGGAGTAGGAGGAAGCTGTACCTCTTATAAGCAGCGGATTGTACAGGAAGCTCTGTCCCACTTTAAGGAATAAGGTTTTTAGTGAATCCTTGAGTGGTTGCTCACAGTGAGGACGTAGGCTGGGTTGGTTGAACCTCGTAAAATCACGTTTGTCTTCTCTCTTCCTTTTACTCTTTATTTTTCGCATTATATTTAAAATCAAATATATTGCATGCATAGATAGGATTGCCACACTCACACGTAATTAAGCAACTAGAAGTAGTTCGTAAACTTATAAGAAGTGTGTGAAAGAAAATTAAGTAGCTTATTTTTTTTAATATCCAATTCACCCCCCTCTTGGAATTACACCTTAATCAACAAAACCCTTAACCAGCAAGTCTTGCAACTGATCCTTTAGCTCTCCCAACTCTGCTGGAGCCATTCTGTAAGGAACTTTAGAGATCAGTGCCATCCTGGGAAGTAGATCAATAGGGAAATCTACCTCGCATTCAGGAGGCAATCCTAGCAATTCTTCTAGGAAAACATCTGGAAACTCCTTAACCACTGGTGTATTGCTATGCTTCAACTCATTTCCTGACACCTCCTTTACAAAGCCATAAACCCCTGACAACCATCTAGGAGTAGCCTTCTCGCTTGCACAGCTGACACTAATTAAGGCGGGGAACACACCTGTGACACCACAAACCTGAATTCTTACTTGCCTGGTGAATTGAAGATCACCTCTTTCAAATAGCAATTAATATTAGCATAGTTAGCTGCTAGCCAATCCATACCCAGTATTACATCAAACCCATGCATATCCAATACAATTAAATCAGCAGGTAGTACTCTTCCCTGAATTTCTATGGGATAACCTTTGAGCACCCTATGACACTTTACCACTGAACCAGCCGGTGAAGCTACTGACATTTCGACATCTATTAACTGGGTCTCACCTCCAAAAAATTTAATGAAATTCACAGATACAAAAGAATGAGTAGCATTTGAATCAAATAAAACAATAGCATGATATGAAAAAATAGTAAGGGTACCTATCACGACATCTATGGCCGTCTTAGCGTCTCCTGACATCAAAGCATAAACCTTCACTGGGGTTGCATTCCTTTGACCTCCACGAGGTGCCTAGTAACCTCCTTTGAACTGCCTGGGAGTAGGAGCAGTACCAATAGGTGTAGGAAAATCTCATGCCAAATGCCTCGATCCTTCATAGCGATAACATACACCTCTCCTTCTTCAACACTCCCCCAGATGCCGCTTTCCACAAATCTGACATACAAGGTAGGTTTGAGCACCCTGAACCTCACGACTCCTAGTCTTTTGCCTCTGACCCCTACCATAGTTTCCTCTCCTCCATTGACCATGACCAAAGCCCTGTTGAAAGCCTGAAGGTGTGGACCACTTCTTCTGTCCCTATTCCTCTGCACCCAACCGCTCACTGACCTCAGCCAAAGTTGCTCTATCAACTAATTCAGAAAAGTCCTATATTTTCAACACCATAACTTGCCTGTATATCTCACACCTCAGTACCCTTTCAAACTATCTTGCTTTCTTTGCTTCATCAAGTATGATAAAGGGGGCGAACCGAGACAACTCAATAAACCTTGTTGTGTACTGCTAGACTGTCAGTTATCCCTACTTTAAATTCAGAAACTTTTCCACTTTAGCTTCCTTGATAGTAGCTGAGAAATATCTGTCAAATAAAAATTCTTTAAATTGGTTCCATGTCATAATTATCGGCGCCGTCCTCTGCTACTCCAGAAGTTTCACCGCAATCCACCACCTTTCAGCCTCCTCTGTCAGTTTATAGGTGGTGAAAAGGACCCTCTCCTCTTTCATGCACTGTAATACTGCCAAAACCTTCTTGATCTTCTGCATCCAATTCTCAGCAGCTGCATGATCAACTCCTCCTGAAAATGTCGGAGGATTCATCTTGGTAAATTTCTCTATCATGCACCCAAGTCTTGCAGATGGACCACCCTACTCTTTGGAGCTCCTAGCGATCTCAACCATAACCTACATAACCACATTGCATAATACCGCATCAAAATCAGCCTTGCCTGCACTCGAGAGCCCTGCACCATCACTACCGTGCACATGGGACGCTACCTCCTCCAGGGTCCATCCTGAAAAGACAATAAACATGAGTTAGGGACACTATCCTTATAACTTACGCATCTAATCAAAATCCCCTATCTTGTCATCCTTATCTTATTTCAATATCTAGTCCTACACTCTAGAAACACAACCTGGCAATAGTTTACTATGACTTTCCTGAAAATGTCACCCCAGGAAAGACATAGAAACCACTACGGAAGTCCTACCTCTAAACTGCAAAACAAAATCTCAAATCCTCTTCCTATACTCTAGTATTGTTTCCGCTGCACTCTAGAATCTACAGAACCTAGCAACTTAGGCTCTAATACCAAACTGTAACGACCTACCTATTTACCGTAATCATTTTTTTTATAACATTTAATATAATAATCCTGATATCCTATTAACTAAATAAAAAAATCAACTTGGACCCATGGGTACCATGGATATACCCAAAACACAACTCTGATACCTAAGATGCAGGAAACGTAATTTACATCATGCCATACAACCAACCACAATACTAGAGTCCTACTGAAACTGTTATATATATACAATCATCCACTAAAAAGAGCAAAAGTAGCCTAGGGTCACTTTCCAAAAATAAATCCAACCCTGGCTCTATAACTCACCCTTCTAACAGGGTAGCTCGGTTGGACTCTACCGCCTTGGAGATCTATCTACTCCTCTACCTGGATTTCCTGAAATGTTTATATATAGCTGAGGTGAGACACCTCTCAGTAAGGGTAATAAACTAATATCAGTGTGTGGCGTTATGAGCATTTTCGTGTTATACATATAAACAGTATAATAAACATATTTGGTAAAATCCATCTATAGCAGAACTGAGTAAAACATGATTTGTCATATCATAATAAAGCATACTAGGTTTCTATACATGAAAATCTTTATGTAATTGTACAATACTAAAATAACACCCAGGATGGATAGTTAGCTGATGTCATGTCTTACCCCCACATGACTAGGTTGTGCAGCCCAAAGGTAGGACCTAGCAATGGTTGGCTAACCATGCCAGAACAATCATAAATCTGTAAGTACAATGGGCCCGCCCCTACCTGGTCCTAGACTGCCAGGGGGGACTACTCTACTCTACACTTAAGCCACATCGACTGCCATCTCCCACACTACTAGTCGTGTGGTAGCACTATCATAATTCTAAACATATAGCTACGATACCGTGCTCCTGACACTGAACTAAACCATACCATTTAGGTTCTGATATCATATAATAAGTTTCATATATTGAACATAGTTATTTTGTATTTCATAATAATATCTGACCTGATAATGTTTCATGAATTATGTCTTATCATACATGATTATGGCATCTATACCAACATGAATCATGACATCTGAGCCAGCATGAATCAAAGCATCTGCGTCGGCATAACATAACATGAATCACAGCATCTGCGCCGACATATCATAATATACTGAACTTAATTTCTCTGTACTGTTTAATAATAATAACATAAAATCATGGTTCCTGTATTGTTTTATAATTGCCCTGAAAACTATTATATCATGCTTAATCTGAGAAAACATACAATTTTGATATACATAATTACATGGAAGTGTAAACTCATGCCACATAGAAATGGGTAACATTCTGAATGAAAAATCTATTCTAAAATCATAATTTCTGACAAATCACGTTAAAATCATATCCCCATTCATAGCAGTATTTCCCAAACATAATTCTATAATATACATATTTTCTTGAAATTTAATGCTGTAAAATAATGAATAATTTCGTAAAAATTTCTTACTTAGTTTATACCCTTGTTTGGATTACTGGGAAGCCCACAAAACACCTAATCCTACACCTACAGTGTTCTTAGCACAACACCTCGAAATTAATATTTTTTCCAACAAAACTTTAGTATTATCTTCCCCAACATATTCTTCTCAGTCTAGAAACACCAAATACACAATAATACTGAAATTAACTAACTTACCCAAATTTTGGGATGGTTCCCAAGTCAGTCTAACCAATGATCCACTCCTACAGAAATGAAAAGAAACTTCCCAGGAGTAGTGTGATGGCTTCGGATAGTCGATCCGGTGAAGATTCGGGCCGAAATCGAATAGAGAAAGAGTGAATGATGTTTTTATTAAGAGAGAGAGAGAGAGAGGATAGTTGCATGCAGAAACCTCGCTGAAACCCACCCCAAGTTTGAGCTATTTATACACCTAGCTTCATCGACGAGACACATCACTTCATCGACGAGGCCAAGAAGAGAGTTCATCAACGAACACTTATTTATCGTCGATGAATTTCAAACCCTGCAATAGCCCTCTCAGTAATTTCTTGTTGATAAGACACGTAGCGTGCGACGAATTTAATAATGACCTACGATTTCTCCTCTTTTTGAATTTCCTTTTTCTCCTTTCTTGTATTATTTAAATACTATAATTATTTGGGTCTCTACAAAAATCCTCTAAAATTTTTCAAAGCTCATTCTTCTATACAAAGCCTCTACCCTTACATACTACCACTCTTTTGCAAAATCATGCCTTGTGAGAGTATTCTTGAGTGATTCTATATTATTCCTAGTTGCTAAAAACTCTCATTGAGTGATTGTTTGGTTATTTTTTATTGAGAGTTAAAGCTAAAGTTTTCCTCTGGTTTAACTCAATAAATCCATTGTGAGGAAACTTTAAAGCTTGTGGGTCTTGGCATTTGATTTGCAAGACACCTTAACTTATGTTTTTGAGTGTGTAAAAATCTTTTCACAAGCTCATTTTTCGAATATCTCTTGTGCTTGAATATTGAGAAAATATATTTTAGAGATATTTTGATTACTCTTGGTGGAAATCTTTGAAACCCTAAATTGTGATTGAGATTTACATCTATACATAGTTTCAAAGATTAGCTTGTTAATACACTCATTGCACTTGATCGATCATAGACATTATTCTGAGTGTTTTTGCACACATATTGCACTGAGCTTATAGTTCTTATCTTTTAGAAGTGCATTGATTATTACTTGTGTGTATCAGTACAAATCTGCTTGTAATAGAAGCAATCTTATTTGTACGCAATTTTATGTTGATTATTGTATTCCAGACGTGGCCTGAAGGGGCATTGATTTAACTTGTAATGATCAATAAGGCCTTCTCCACCCCGTAAGGAGAGTTTATAAAGGTTGAGGTCAGACCTGGTGTAATTTGACTTGGTTGTAACCGGTGCCGCTCCACCCGTTAAGCGAGCAATAGTGGTAATCCTCGAGCTAGCGAGCTGAGGCGGGGACATAGGCACATTTTCCGAACCCCGATAACATATTTGGTGTCACCATTACTTTCCTTGCTTTATATTCTACTTTGTTCTTGGTTTAATTTCCTTGCCGAATATATTGCATATTTAGTTGACACGTTATTGTTTTTAGTTGAGAGATACTGGAACTGCTTTGCATGTACTAAAAATTAATAGATATATTATCTTTGCAACTTCATACATATTTAGACTGCCCCTAGGTTGTGTAATAATGTTTCTGGATTAGTTGAACGTAGGAAGAATTTTTAAATTTCCAATTCACCCTGCCCCCTCTTGGGAATATACCAATTCCAACAAGTTATGATATGGGCGAGGAGGTGGTGCATTAGGGTTTTTTTGAGGTCTTTGGGATTGAAAGTCTAGAGCTTGTCACCTACAAAAGAAGTTAGGATGTTTTTTCCACCCATGATTGTATATATTGGAATAAGGGTCGTTTGACGATCTATCATACCAATTATGGGTGGCCTTTACTTCTTCCTGCACATGCTCAGATTGGGAAGGCGCATGTAGCAATTATAGCATGAATAGGAAGGGTCGATGCAGATTGTACACACTTCTGCACAAGACATTGATTGTGGTTGCTATCTTAGGGACAAGACCCGATCTAACTTTTGAACTATATTGTGCAAAGTACGTGCTAGATCATTGCTTGTGGTCAACTCATAAACTCCCTTAAATTTGGAAGTGGAAGGTTCGGAGGGTCTACAAGTAGCAACAGTATGCTACTGAGAATTTTTGACAAGGTTCTTGAAGAGAACCCAGGCCTTATTCTTATGCTTGGTGAGGAAAGTTCCTCCACACAACGCATCTACCATCGACCTATCTTTCTCAGCCAACCCTTCGTCAAAAGTTTTGACCAATTTCCATTTAGGGATCCGATGATGTAGAAATTTACATAGAAGGTCCCTAAAGCATTCCTAGGTCTTGTAAAACAGTTCCCCATATGATTGTGAGAAACTGGTGATGGCTCTCCACAGCTGATTAGTCTTCCCAATTGGGAAGTACTTTTTCAGAAACTCTTGCTGCATGGTGGCCTAGTTGGTCACCAAGTTAGGCTAAAAAAATGTCAGCCAATATTTGGCCTTATCCTTAAGGACTTATGAGATCTATCAATCTCGAGGTCTATTGGAATCAGCTCTAGATCCAAAGATCGCAAACCCAACATACACACTTTATAGCACACAAATTCAAAACTTCAAAGCAACAAAAAAAAAAAAAAAAAAGACAATAAAAATAAAAGAAAATGAGAGCAAAGAAGAAATACAAAGCAATAACATGCTAAAATACAAATTAGCTAATGACCGTGACTTAATCCCCAACAACGATGCCAAAATTTGGTAGGCTTGCCAAGGCTTAGGTCCTTAACTACATAAAATAATATTTATAAAACCTAACTATTCTCAAGTTCAGTAGAAAGTGAGGAAGTCCAGTATCGATCCACAAGGATTAGAGTGCACTTATCAACCACTTCTAGATTAGTTTATTATGGCTTTGTGTAAAAAACAAAGTGAAAAGATGGGATTTTTAAAGATGTTTTTAAACAACTATTTGAAAGCATGTAAATCTAAATTAACTCTACTCCTACAAAGCAAAGCTCAATCATGAATCTGACCTAGGATGTCATGTGTGTAATCTATGTTTAGTCAATTATTCATAATAGGGTTACAAAGTGAAAGGAGCCATTCGATGGCATAGGGTAGCAAAGGTGCACCAACTGGCCGGGGTATGGTCAGGAACCAGAGTATACCCTATCACAACAATCACAAGAACCCTTTTAGATTCGAAGCCTATTACGTATACCTAATTGAATCTATAGAAGTGTTATCCTATCTCTCAGGGCATCAACACAACCAAAGCAATAAATGGAAGCAATAAATCAAAGCATTTAAATGAAATCGGTTAAAGAAAGTAGTAAAAGTAAAGCATATAAAAATCAATCCTTTGTATTCGAGTTGTCTATCACTAATGATTGTCTGTACAATTGAATGATCATCTAATCTATCAGGAAAAAATGTAAAAATGGCTTCTCATTGCAAATGAATCGTCTATCACTAATGATCAGAAGTACAAAAGAAAACCAAGACAAGAATGTAAAGGAAAGCAATTAAATCTATTGTAAGGTTGGCTCTCAATGGCGTTTTAGGTCTGTCACTAACCCAAAATCGGCCAAACAGGAACCTAGGGAACATGTTCATAGCTATTATTTATACCCATTAGGGTTTACAAATTTTGAAATTCTAATTAGGAAGCTTTGCAACCAATCTCGCGTAGAAGATCATCGCTGTCAACCAAGTCGCTCCCATGCTTCTTCTGATCACGCCTTGGTTGAAACTCTCAGGAAAGCAGGAATTTAAACTTCAACATTTTCAATTTCATCACTCTGATGGGTCTTTCTAGTCAAGTTGATAGTTGAGAGTTGCAAGATATCAATCTTAAGGAAATCTCAGGAACTCGGCATAGTCACCCCTCAAGGTTTCTTAGTCGACCACTTAGTCGATGCTCTTAGTATTTCTTGGCTCAGTAGGTTTCAGCATCTTACCTTAGTCGCTCTTGAGGGTCACTTGGTCGAATACTTGGTCGAATCTTGCAACATTTTGATCTTAGTCTAAACCTTGGAGTCTGTAGTGGATGACTTGATTGCCCTTTGTGTTGCCAATCGCACCACTTGGTGGAGCCTAGTCTTCTTTTCCTTTGATGATCTGAGGCTTTAGGAGTCTGGATGAACATCTGATTTGAGCTTTGTGTACTCTAATTACTCCTTTAGCTTCTCATATGCCTAACTCCTTGGTTTTAACCTGTATTTCCTGTAACATGAACAAACCTTGCATAACTCCAAACTATGTCAACAAAGGGTTACATACAAGATAAAGGAGGATAAAAAAAGGTAATTGAGGGCCTAAAATAATGCATTTTAAAGACTCATTAGTGAGTATGAAAGTGGGGCTACTCTCTATAAGAATTTGGTTTGTTCTCAAATATGCTCATGAAACAAAGATTAGCACAAGGCGAAACGTGTTGACTATACATTAAAGTTGATGTCAATATCTAGATCATTATATGTGAGCAGTAATACTTTATTTCCCTTAAGCAATTATAGTTCAAGTCTAAGACTACTACTAAAGGTTCAATGCAAAGTACACCTCCATTATGCATTATTATTTCTCTATGGTTGTTAAACTCTCTACATACATTTTGCATACATAAAGTTAAAATAGGGGGGATAGTTTATTTTAGTATTGCATTATCAAAGTTGATTAATCGTCTTGGGAAGGGAATGTATCTTGGAGTTAGATTTTTATTTATTTGAGTGTTTAGAAAGGGCATGTATCTGGTAGTTAGATTCTTATAAATTTAAGTCTTTTGAAAGGGTACATACCTTGAAGTTAGAATTTTATTCAATTAAGTTTTTAGAAAGAGCATATACATTAGAGCTTGACACATATTTAGGTTTTGGTTTCTCATGTTTCTTAAATTCAATATATCAAGTGTACCTTATTTTTAGGTCTTGTGTGCCTATAGATACCCTAAAGCATTGGCTCTAAAATATAATCTCTACATGCAATTCTCTTCACAACACTTTTATCATACTATTCTGTCATCCTTGTATAGTGTTGTACATATGTGGCTTATATGTTGAGTGGAATGTATGTACAATGAGAAAACATGGTAGAAAATAGCAGTTGTGATTTACAGGAGCAAACCGTCGACGGTTTTCCTAAAATCGTTAATGGTTTTGTCAGGACGACAAGAAACAGTCGACTATTTTGGGGCTGTTACTTAGACTATTTGCTTTCGGTAGTAAATTGTCGATGGTATATCTGAAATAGTTGATGGCTTGGCTCGGTAACTCAGCGTTGGTTTTTAAATTTTAAATTTGGAAAGTTGTATTAGTTGGGTTTCAGGGGAAAAACCTCCAAGAGGGTTATATATATGGTATATGTTGTAACTCTTAAGATGTTCAAGTCTATGCACACAAGATAGTAAAATTTACTGTTGATTTCTCCCGTGGTTGTAGGATTTGACAAACCATGTAATTCTTTGTGTCATTGTTTTATTGCTTTCATTGTATACTGTGTGATTTTAGTTCTGTATATTTCATTGTTGATTGCTGCGTTGTAAGATCATTTTGTTGATTTTTTGGTCACATCCCTATTTTGATTATGACAAACCACAGTGTCTCATCTGTGTGCTTTGAGCATTTGAACAGGTTTACTTTTCTAAGCAGAGATGACAGGTGAGAAATGGTCGAAAAAACCTTAAAAATGGTCAGCCGATCCTCTCGGACTGTCAAAATTTTTACCGAGTTAAATGGGGTTAATTTTCTTAAATGGTTTTAAAACATTTTTAATAATGACCCCTATGTCCTCAACGGTAATAATTTAGCCATCTTCTACATATAGGGGCTCATTTCCAAAGGATTAGAAAGAGATTACAAAAATTAGATTAAGAAAAATCCTCTCAAAAATCCTAAGCCTTATTTTGCTATACCAACCTCATACACTCATACTATACTACTTCCTTGGATAAATCTAGCATTGTGAGTGTTCTATTCATTGATTATTACTACTTGAAAACCTCATATATTTCTTATATACTTGATTTTTGATTAAAGGTTAAGCAAAGGTTTTTCCCTCAATTTTATTTGATAAATCTTTGTGTGGGAAAAATCTGGTAGCTAGTGAGTCTTTGCATTTCATTGCAAGACTCATTAAGCTTGTGATTTTTAAGTATGCAAAATTTTTTTCACAAACTCATTTTTCAAATATCTCTTATGCTTAAATATTGAGAAAATATTTTTTTGGAGATATTTTAATTACCTTGGTGGAAATCTTTGAAATCCTAAATTGTCATTGAGATTTGCATCTATATATTGGTTCAAAGACTATCTTGTTGATACACTCTTTGTGCTTGATTGAATATAGACATTACTTTGAGTGTTAGCACACAAACGGTGCTAACAGTTGTAGGTTAGGGTCAACCCGTAAATTGACCTGGGTGTAAACGGTGCTGCTCCACCCATTAAGTGAGCATTAGTGGAATCCTTAGGCTTGCGAGCTAAAGGTAGGGACGTAGGCACAGTTGGCCAAACCCCAATAACATGTCATTTGTGCACTTTACATTTCCGCAGTTTACATTTCTGCACATGTATGTTATTCTGTGAATGTTGTGTATGATTTAATTTCTACACATTTTATTTATCTACGCATTTGGGATTCTATTGATAGACCCTAGGTTTGTGTAATACTAGTTATTGGATTAGTTGAACTTAGGACAAAATTTTTAATACCCAATTCACCTCCCCTCTTGGCAATACACCAAAGTCAACAATTGGTATCAGAGCCTCATAGCATTGACTTAAACATTTTTGCTAAAGATTGGGATGGCTCACATTGGTGTATCCCCATTAGGAGAGGGACGATCACCTTCCAGTCCTCCATTATTTTGTGGTGTTGATTACACCGCTTGGAAAATTTGAATGAGCGTTTTTATGAAATCTATGTACGGGAGGGTCTAGCAAGTGATTGATAAAGGAATTTGTATGCCAGTAGAAAATGATAATAGTTTAATGCATGCAAATTCATATGCCATGGATATATTGTACTGTACTTTACACTAATGTTTTCCATGAGATCATGGCTTGTAAAAATGCACAAGAAATCTGGGATGAACTCGAAAGGAAATATGGAGAATCTTGAGAGAATGAGATCACCACTCAGGAAGTGATAAATGATAGGACATTTGCATTAACAGACAGAGAGGTATATGATTCTATCTCTGCCTCTATTGATGATTCATGTGTTGAATGTTGTGATATAACTTATGATGAATCATCTGTTGTTTTTTATGATATTACTGCATGCAATGATTCATGTAACATTGATTATAAGAATTCTTCTGATGAATCATGTATTGAATTTGTTGTTGAAAGCATGCCTTCAAATAAAGAACAAGAATGTACTTTATCTAAAATGCATAAGATTCTAGTTCAGATGTCTAAATAGAAAACAATTTTGAAGAATGATAATAAGAAAGTGACAAATCAGTTGAAAGAATTGAAAGAATATTATGTCACTCTTGAAAAGAAAAAAGATTAAGAAAATATTAAAAATTATCTGCTTGGAAGAAGTAATGGACGATTATTCTAGCTTAACACCCAAAGCTAAGAATGAAAGGAATAATCATGGTAAACCCTTAGGAGTTAAAAGAAGTGAATGTTTCAAAAAAGGGTTTATCTTACAAAACTTATGGCCACGCCTCGTTGAGTAAAAACATAATAAATAAGCACAATCTTTTATGTATATTCAATGCCTTCTTATTTTGCAAAACTATGTGGCACGTATGGTTTAACTGTTTGCTCGGAAGTGTCAGAGGCTTAGAAAAATAAATGAAATGGATAATCACAAAGCAAAACCCAAAGAACCTAAGGAAAAATGGATTAAAATTAAATTTATTAAACTAGTTAATTTTCCCTTATACCCTATGATTAGATTTTGGGGTTAGTAATGACTTTAGGCTTGGGAAATGGTTGGTTCTTAAAATGAAAATTCTTAGTAGATGCATTCACTATACACTATATTGAATACTAAGAATCCCAGATAATTAATCCAATATGAAAATTCAAGTAAAATGTCCAATCTAATCATTTAATGAAGAAATATCATGGTGATTGGACAAAATATGAAAACATTGGTTGTAGCATACTTGAAAGAAAATCCACTTCAAAATGGACAAAGCACTTTTGCGTGGTAAATAATTCAAATGCTTAACTCATGCTTAAAGATAAATCATCTTAAGTTAAGCCACTGTTGTCCATAGCACAAGCGTGTGGTTTAGGGGATCCACCTCACACTTTATGTCATTTAATCCTAAACCCATCCTGGTACTTTAAAGCCTTAAACAAAAAGCAGTCATTACTCTAGGCTTAAGTACTAATGATCACAAATGGCTATTATACAAGTGCTTGTTTAAAAGACATCCCTCGTAATCAAAATTTGAGGTAATCAATAATGGAATCAAAATGTTTGCTTTGAGCTAAAATATAAAAATCTTCTAATCTTGGTTTACTATTGAAAGTTGAGGTGTAGTCCCAAGAAGGGGGGTGAATTGGATTATTAAAATTCCTTTTTAAATTCCTTTTATGAATTCTCAACCTTATGTTTATTTATCAAATACACAACAAGTACTTAATTAATATTCAAACCACAAACCAAAACTTAACACAAGTAATCGAAACTTTAAACAATCAACCAACAATCAATCAACGACTTTAAAGTAAAAAACCAAAGATACCAACTTAAGATATAATATGCAACTTCTTGGAAATTCTCAGCTTTTACAAGATTTCAAGATTTTTTCTTGTTTGTAGTCGTGTGTATATGAATTTGATTAAAGCCTTGTAGAGAATGAAATTGATTTCTCAATTAGCTGCATCAACACTCTTTCCAAAAGCTTAAACTTTAAATAAACTTTCAGTTAATATCTCTTAGGTGTTGAATCAATCAACGTACTCCCTTATGGTTCCGCAATTTATTGATCAACCAACGTACTCCCTTTCGGTTTCTAGAAACCCAAAAACAAATTAATCTTCAACTTATTTAATTTCCAAACTACATAGTATATATGATCAAGAATTTAAATCATCCATGCAGTATATAGGTATGCTGAAAAATAAAGAGAGTAAGAAAAAGAGAAGGAGACCAAGGCTTTTACGAGGTTCGACTTATCCCCAGGCTACATCCTTGCCTTAGGTAAACCACCTAGAATTCCACTATACCTCTTCCTTTCCAGGTGGAACAAAACCTTACACACTCCTTCAATAGGCTAGACTTTTGATGCCCCGATTTTTCATACCATTTTTTCTCCAATAAACAATAATAAATATTCACACTTCATCAACAATATTCATAAATCGACTGCATCAACAACCTTGTTACCACCCATATGACCCGACCCGCATTGGGTACCGGGTAAATAGTCATTTCATTATACAACCTATCAGCGGAAGACACTATATTTATATCATCCAAAATACAATACCCTGAGTATCAACATACATATATACACATTGCTGTCTCATATCCAAAAACAATACAACCCTAGGGAATCACACCTCCCTCGTCCAAAACTCACCCTGTATATCAAGGTTTCAGCTCCCTACTATCACGGAGCTCTATCACCTAGTCTATCTTTGTTCCCTGAAAAATTTATATAATTTGGGTGAGACACATCTTAGCAAGAAGGAATAAATTATTTACAGTGTGTGGCCATTTGAGTTTAGTTATAATGCACTTTACTTTTCAAATCATCATTTTATCTGAGAAAATACACTGATATACATATTCTTATAATCATATAGATATACAACACAAGCTTTTATAAGATTTAAAACCATTTCTCAAGTTTATTCATTTTCAACACATATTTACGCACGAAATTTCTGAGAATAGGGAAGATTACCCGCCCATACGGGTAGCTTCCCACGGCCCTAACACGTTATGCAGCCAGGTATGGCCATATCTGATACCTATTAGGGCACTCACCTTACTTAGTAAGCCCTACGGCGAAGAGTTTCACTTCGCCTCAATTATTTATACTATTAACTCACACGAATCCAATTCTCAATTTTATCATTCACTATTTCTCATTTTCCATTATTTCTTTCATTTCTCATTTTAGCCCATATATCATTCTTTCACTTTCCATTTCCATTTCACTATCCAACTCATGCGTATCCTTGGTATCTAGTACCAACATTGCATCTGTAACTCATGGCTACCTGGAGAATCTTTCTTTCCACAACATGCTTCCCCCCATGGTCAGTGTTGTGCGGCCCAAAGGCTGTATCTAACAGCAGTTGGCTGAGTTGGTTAGATCAAAATATCACATCACATATCTCCTGTCTATAGTATGACTGGCTAGACTATAGCCTTGGTTCGGAGTCAAGGGGCACAACAACTCTACTAAATAGCCTAGTCGACTATCACGCCACACACTCCACGAGTCCATGTGGTTGCACTAACACCACTAGCAATGGTACCGTGCTCAATATCACAACCCATCATTAGGGTTTCCATATCCATCCATCAGGGTTGTCATTACCACATACCTACAATCATTATTTGGTACTAGAATTTCATCAAACACATATCAATGATCCCATTGCAGCTTTCGCACTTTGCAATGTTCACATTTCCCAGCATTTATCATCAGTATTCTCATCTCAATCATTGTATTTCAATTCCCATATTGCATTATTCACGTTGCAATATTCTCATTTTCTCATTCTCAATTCAGCATACATTTTGCCAAAATCACATTTCAATATACTCATTTCAATGTTCATATATCAATATTCATATTTCAATTCTCACAATTCAGTATTCATATTGCAGAATTTACATTGCAATATTCCCATTCTCATATTCATTTTCTAATATATATATCTTAGAGTTCACATTTCAAAACTTATTTCATAATAATACACATATATCTCACTTCACATTCATTTCATTCTCATGCTAGCATATAACTTATTTCACATTTTTCAATACTTCTCAACATACTCAAATCAGTATTCATGCCTTCCCATTTTTATAAAAATCATTACTATACACGTATTTATATGTCATTTTCATCATTTCCCGTAAACACCTTGATAGTTCTCATTTCATTATTTTCCCAGAAAATACTCATCATCAGGTATAATTTTCAACATATATCTTAAGCCACACAATTTCTTATATGATATTTATATCATAATAATTTCAAGTAAAATACAATTTAAGTAAAGTATTGTAATTCATTTTCACATAAATTTCCAACGAGCAATTCTCAACAAAACTACTATAATTTGTTCCCCTTACCTGACTTACTGAGAGTCTCGTTAAAACCCAAATCCTACGCCCCTAACGCCCGATACTCAAATCTTGCAATTCGCATTTTCCTCAAATTAATTAAATCATTTCTCAAAATGATACCCATATAACCTTCCCTAGGCTCCATATACTCCAAATCAACATTTGAACTAATATTTAACACCCTTACCTAGCTTCCTAAACTATACTTGCAGGGTCCTGAAATTACACAGGTGGTGCTTACTCGAGCCCTAAATTCAAAAACTCAAATTCAACCTCAGAATGCCCAATATTCTAGAATTTCTAAATCTACATTAATTAAATAATAATTAGCCCCTTTAATTCCCCCTTATCCTAATTTTGGAGTTATTCCTATGATGACCCCACGAGAAATCCGCTCTACCAGACTTGTAGAAAATTATCCCTAGATTCTCGTGGTGGTGTCTGATCGTCAATTAGGCTTAAGATTTACGAGAAATTGAGGTAAGAGTGGAAATTTAGCTTACCCCAGGAGATATGCCTACGCCACTCCTACCACAAATCCGCTCCAGTAGTAATGACGGTGGCAAAAAATGGAGTCCAATAGTATTTTTTGATTTTCAATTGGGAGAAAATCAGTCGAGAGATTGAAGGAAGTGGGAGAGAGACGAAGGTGAGCGAGAGAGACTCAGAAAGGGGGGTTGTGCAGCTTCTCTCTAAGTTCCAATTCCAAAGCTTCAAGAAGCTTTACCTTTGTTATATATATATTATATATATTACAATTTATATTATATTATACTATATTAATATATTATATTATATTTTTAATAAATTATTATTATTATTATTTTAATTAATTTAATTATTTATTTAATCATTTAATTTATTTTTTTAATAATTTTTTAAGGATTACTACACCTAAATATTTTTGGGGTCTTTACATTCTCCCCTCAGAAAAATTCCGTTCTAGAAATTCGCTATTCCTTACAGCCCCAGTCGGCGCAGTAACATACAGACTAATATCTAACTGCTAAGCTTCAAACTCACAAAACTTAACATATTCCTAGGCAATAAAAGAATGAGTCGCCCTTGAATCAAACAAGGCGATAGCTTTAAATGACAGTATTGAAATAGTACTTGTCACCACATCTCTTGCTGCCTCAGCATCTCCCGACGTCAGTGCATAAACTCACACCGGAGCATTATTCCTCTACTGTTCACCTCGAGGTGCCTAATAGCCTCCTCTATATGGTCGAGAAGCAACTACTATCACTGGTGGTGCCTGAAATTTTCTTGCGATATGTCCAGGATGGTGGCACTAATAACAGACAACCTCTCTCACTCGGCACACTCCCGGGTGCCTCTTGAAACATCTGGGACAAGGAGGGGGCATTTGTCTGCCTTGTACTACTCGATCTCCTCCTCCCTTTCATCGTCCCCCTCTGCTATCATATCTCCTCCATGGCTCTCGACTGGACCCTGCCTGAAAATTATGAGGCACGGGCCTCTTCCTTTGACTATATACTACTGTGCCTCTCTGTAGGCCGCTCTCAATCACTGCAGCTCTGTCTACAATCTTTAAGAAATTCTGAGCCCGAAAGCCTACCACCTGCTCATAAAGGTTCTGCCTCAGGCCCTCCTTAAACTTCCTCACCTTCCTCTCCTTATCTAGCTTTAGATACGGGGCGAATCGGGACAACTCAATGAATCTCGTTGCGTAATGTTGCACCGTCAAAGGCCCCTATGTCAGATATAGAAACTCTGATGCCTTTGCACTCTTGACCATAGCATGAAAGTACCGCTCAAAGAAAATCTCCCTGAAGCGACTCCACGTGTCATACCCCGAACCTAGTAATGGGACCCAAGGGTGAATTCGTAACCTAACCTGTCCCTATATCAGACAAATCCAACAATACAACATAATGAATGAGGGTCCGACCCTGTGGGGTTTCTAGGCACCCTATACACATTCACACACACAATAGCTACACAGCGGAAGAAAAGTCTTTCTATACATATTATGTACCATACTAGAGTCTATACAAAGGAGTTGAACTCCACAAAATACAACACAAACCTGGGTGTCAGCCAAAACCACCAAAAGACAACCCAATATAGTCCTAGTACTTACCCAAGTACAACTCGTAGTACACTGACCTCTGCACTCCCAAACCAGGACGCTAGTTCCAATTATTTGAAGGACCTGTAAAATGTGTACGTACAGCAGGGGTGAGACACCTCTCAATAAGGAAGAATCAAGTTATATCGGTGTGTGGCATATGAGTGTTATCATGACATACTAATATGCATAGTTCAATAGTCAAAACAGTTTAAACCAGTTCCAGTATTTTCAAAAAACAAGAAATACAATATGGTGTCATCACACCCTTCGGTAAAAACCAGCGATCTGGTGATATCTCACACCCTTCGGCAAACGTCTGCAGTCTGGTGATATTTCACACCCTTCAGCCCCCGATAACCTGGCATAGCATTAGCCCACGACATTGAACCGGTGCAGATTTGGTGTTCGCACACCCTTCGGCAAAGTCGGACAATCTAGTGGTATTGCGCACTCTTCGGCAAAAGCCAAATTTCAAAACCTAGAACAATTCGGAACCCCATTCCTATTTCACCAAAACACCACTCATGCATGCTCATATAACCAAACAAATCCACACTCATTTGGTAATCTAAAATCATGATTTTCCAAATACATACAGCTTAAACAAGTCAAAGTACGGCCATCCCTATAACATAATACATATCACAATATATCTATGACTTTCCAACAAAACCAGGGATGCAACCTAATGGCCCCTTTTTCTCAAAACTGTAACATGAAAAATCTATAATTTTACCCATTAGATTTTCCCAAATAAGTAACCAACACGCACACAGGACCGTGGACCATAGCTCCACCAAAGTCGATTTCAAAAATAACCAACATAAACATAATTCCCCTTACCTTTCCCTGAATGACAAATCCTGACTTTACGGTCTTTAAATAGCGAACCGAGTTCCTAAAACTTATAAACCACAATACAGTATATGCTGACAACTTCATTCTCTATAGAACTACCGAAACAGAATTGAAAACCAAGCCTTACCTCGATTTTGAGCCAAAACCCGAAAATGCCCAGAACAAAGATCCAATCTGTAAATCTTGTAGAGAATCCTTCCCTAATCCTCGTGGTAACATCGGATCGACGATTCTAGTAATGTACGACGAAGAAATCTAGAGAGAGAGAGAGAGAGAGAGAGAGAGAGAGAGAGAGAGTATTTCGAGTTCCTAGAGAGATAGCGAGAGATTTTGAGATTTCTTAGCTGAGAAGTAATGAAAACTGATATTTATAGCCCTTTGATTCGGCCACCCTCATCGACGAGATGGTGTCTTCGTCAACGAGGCATAGAAGAAAATTTGTTGATGAGATGGTGGCCTCTTCGACGAGCCTGAGATTCCCAGTTTTTCGAAACCTCTTGACTTCTCCTCGTCAACGAGCCTCTGAAATTCGTCGCCAAGCAACATAAGGCCTTCATCGACAAACCCTGCTCAATTATCATTTTACCCTTCTCTTAATTAATTAAATCCATATATCACGATTCGAGTTCTTACAACCTCCCCTCCTTACAAAAATTTAGTCCTCGAAATTTGCAATCTCTCATTCATGAACTCATTCACACTACCAAACACACATACTCAACTCTAGAAAGAAAATCGGTGACCACCATAATGTAGCCCCATCACATCATATACATACCCTCACTTAAGGCGGAGGAATACCGTGGTTACATACATAAACCATCTCAAGAGTTCACATAATACACACTCCCTTATACTAACCACCTATTCCATTACAAAGTAGGGTAATGCACACGTACTCAGAACAACTGGGGATACTTTCGGCGTATCTCTGCTTCCAATTCCCAAGAAGCTTTCTCAACCTCATGATTCTGCCACAATACCTTCACCAACGGTATTTCCTTAGTACATAGCTTTTGAACTTTATGGTCTAGAATCTGAATAGGTACCTCTTCGTACGTTAAAGTATTCCCAATCTCTAAGTCCTCATAACTAACAATATGTGATGGATCCAATACGTACCTCCCCAACATAGATATGTGAAACACATTGTGGATCCTCGAGAGTGCTGGGGGTAGTGCAATCCTGTAGGCTACCGAACCCACTCGCTTAAGAACCTCGAATGGTCTGATATACCTCGGGCTCAGCTTGCCCTTCTTCCCAAATCTCGTCACCCCTTTCACCAAAGCGATCCTCAGAAATACCTTACCCCCCACTTCGAATTCTAAGTCATGGCAGCGAACATCTGCGTAACTCTTCTATCGACTCTGACCTGATTTAATCCTATCTTGGATCAAACCCAGCTTCTCAAATGCCTACTGCACGAGTTTAGGTCCTAACACCTGACGTTCACCAACCTCATCCCAATACAGAGGGGATCGACACCTCTGACCATACAGAGCCTCGAACGGTGTCATCCTAATACTCACCTGGAAGCTATTGTTATAGGTGAACTCTACCAGTGGCATAAATTGTATCCAGCTACCACCAAAGTCTAACACACAAGCCCATAACATATCCTCCAAGATCTGTATTGTCCTCTCCGACTGTCTATCAGTCTGAGGGTGGAACGTTATACTAAAAGTAAGCTTCCTCCCTAGTTCTTCCTACAAGCTCGTCCAGAATCGAGAAGTAAACCTCAGGTCTCGATCTGACACAATGGACACCAGTACTCTGTGCATCCTAACTATCTCATACACGTACATGTCTGCTAGCCTACTTAAAGGATAGCTAACCTTCAACGGTAAAAAGTGAGCAGATTTTGTCAATTTGTCCATAATCACCCAGATAGCATTCTGCCCATGAAGTGCTGGCAGCAATCTAATCACAAAATCCATGGAAATATGCTCCCATTTCCACTCCGAAATAGCTAAAGGTTGTAACGGCCCTACTGGTCTTTGATGTTCAGTTTTCACCTGCTAACACGTCAAACACTGCTCCACGAACTGAGTAATCTATCTTTTCATACCACTCCACCAGAAGGTCTCGCGCAAATCCCGATAAATCTTCGTACTACCCGGATGTACCGTATACAATGAACGATGCGCTTCCTCCAAAATCGTCCTTTTGATTTCATCATTGTTTGGAACATATAGCCTAGTCCCAAACCTCAACACACCTCCCTCGGAGATGTTAAATTTCGCAGCCAACCCCTGCTGTACCTTCTCCACAATCTCAGCTAACTTCACATCATTAGCCTACGCAACTTTAATACGCTCAAATAAAGTCAGCTGGATCACCAAACTAGCAATAAAAGCCTGATGATCACCAGACACCAACTATATACCCAAGCTTTCTAGATCCCGTCTGATATGATGCTGAGCTACAACTGCAGATACTGTAGCATGTTCGGACTTCTGACTCAACGCATCAGCTACTACATTAGCTTTCCCCAGGTGATAACTGATGATGCAATCGTAGTCTTTAATCAGCTCAAGCCATCGTATCTGCCTCATATTCAACTCCTTCTGCATGAAAAAGTACCTAAGGCTTTTGTGATTAGTGAAAATCTCGCATTGCACACCATACAAGTAGTGTCACTAGATCTTCAGTACATATACTACGGAAACCAATTCCAAATCATGCATAGGGTAATTCTTCTCATATTCCTTCAGTTGCCGAGAAGCATACGCTATTACCTTACCCTGCTACATAAGCACACATCCCAAACCCTTCAGAGACGTATCGTTATAAATCACAAAACTGCCATCCCCAAAAGGAATGGTCAAAACCAGAGCAGTAACCAGTCGTTCCTTCAACTCCTAAAAGCACTACTCACAATCACTTGTCCACTCAAACTTCACCCCCTTCCTGGTCAATCGAGTCAGAGGCCTAGACAACTTATAGAAACCCTCCACGAACCAATGATAATAACTCGACAATCATAGAAAACTTCGAACCTCCTGCACACTCTTTGGGCTCACCCAGTCAACCACAGCTTTGATCTTGCTAGGATCAACTGAGATTCCGTCCTTAAACACCACATAACCTAAGAATGCAACCTAATTCAACCAGAATTCAAACTTCTTCAATTTAGCATACAACTTCTTCTCCCACAGAATCTATAATACTAACCTCAGATGGCTTTCATGCTCTTCCGAACTACTTGAGTATACCAGAATATCATCAATAAACAGCACTACAAACTAGTCCAGGTACTCATGGAAAACCCGGTTCATAAGATCTATGAACACTACCGGAGCATTCGTCAGCCCAAAAGGCATGATTAAAAACTCATAGTGGCCATATCTGGTTCGGAAAGCAGTCTTCACAGCGTCTTCAGAACAAACCCTCACCTAATGATATCCTAACCGTAGATCGATCTTCAAAAAGACCTGCATTCCCTGCAGCTGGTCAAATAGATCATCAATACGAGGCAAAGGGTAACGGTTCTTCATAGTCACCTTGTTAATCTCATGGTAATCAATGCACATGCGCATCGATCCATCCTTCTTCTTCACAAACAATACTGGAGCTCCCCAAGACGAAACACTAGTTCGAATGAAACCCCAGTCCAATAATTCCTACAACTGCTTCTTCAACTCCTGAAGTTCTATAAGAGCCATCTGGTACGGAGCTTTAGAGATTGGTGCCTTGATAGGCAACAACTCTATCGCAAACTCCACCTCACGATTTGGAGATAAACCGGTAAATCTTCTGGAAACACGTACAGGAACTCGCTGACTAGCCGAATATCCTTGAGTCTCAACTCATCCCGTGGTGGTTCCCTCACGCAAGCCAGGTACCCTTGACATCCGTCCAAGAGTAACCTCCTCACCTATAGTGCCGATATAACTTGTGGCATTAAACGCACACGTGATCCCACAAACTCGTACTCCTTCTCCCCAGGAGGTCTAACCACTACCACCCTTCTATGACAGTCGATCACAACATAACTGAAGAACAACCAATCCATCCCAGTATGACATCAAACCCCAACATATCGTATTCCACAAGATTCGTCCATAGCAACTTTCCCTGAATTACCACTGGGCAGCCTTCTAAAATTCTCCTACAGAATGATACACTCCCATATGGTGTAGCTACAGACAATCCTTCACCAATGACTTGGGTCTCCACTCCACACAGTTTAAAAAAATTAATAGATATAAAGGATTGGGTAGCACCCGAATCAAAAAAAACCATAGCTTTATTTAAAAGCAACTTCATAGTACCTGTCACCACATTCCCCGCATGCTCAGCATCCGCTGGAGTAAGTGAGTACACCCTTTCTGGAGCTGTGTTTGCCTGATATGTTCCCCGAGATACCTAATTACTTCATCGATTCTTACTCGAAGAAGGCGTACCCTGCTTCGGTGCATGACAATCCCATTCCATGTGACCTGATTGGCCACAGCTGTAGCAGTTGCCCCCAAATGGCTGACATGCACCGTCATACCACTTGTGGCATCTGACACAGTGATCATGTGACTGATCCACTCGAGAACCTTGATGCTCGGTATTCTGGCAGTAACCTGAGCCCCTGTTCCTCTTCTTCCATGATCCCTGACGAGATCCAGACTGAGAACCAGAAGGTATTAGCCTTTTCTTCAGCTCCTAATCCACCTCACGGGTCCAGGTCTGTCCTATCACACCAACACGAAAATCATCAATGGTTTTCCGTTATTTTACTGAAATTGTCATTCCAAGAAAAACACAAAACACTATCAACGAGTCCCTGTCTAGCAATAAAATAACCTGCGACCTACTCTACCCATTTCCAACATCCTATACTCCAGTATGTACACACATCTATGCCTAACCAAGTCTACAAGACCTAACAACCTGGTTAGCTCTAATACCAAGCTGTCACGCCCTGAACCCAGTAATGGGACCCAGGGGTGAATTAGTAACCTAACTTGTCCCTGTATCCTGCAAATCCAACGATACAACACAATGAATGAGGGTCTGACCCCGTGGGGTTTCTAGGCACCCTATACGCATTCACACACACAACAACTGCACAGCGGAAGAAAAGTTCTTCTATACATATTCTGTACCATACCAGAGTCTATACAAAAGAGTTGAACTCCACAAAATACAACACAAACCCGGGTGTTAGCCAAAACTACCAAAAGACAACCCGGTATAGTCCTAGTAGTTACCCAAGTATCACTCGCAGTACACCAACCATTACGCTCCCACACCAGGATGCTAGTTCCAGTTACTCGAAGGACCTATAAAATATGTACGTATGGCAGGGCTGAGACACCTCTCAGTAAGGAAGAATCAGGTTATATCGGTGTGTGGCATATGAGTGTTATCATGACATACTACCATGTATAGTTCGACAGTCACAACAATTTAAACCAGTTCCAGTATATTCACAAAATAAGAAATACAATATGGTGTCATCACACCCTTTGGCTCGAAGTCGTACTATCTAGTGATATTTCACACCCTTCAGTAAAAACTGGCGATCTGGTGATAAGTCACACCCTTCGGCAAACGCTGACAGTCTAGTGATATTTCACACCCTTCGGCTGACGCCGGTGCTCCTGGTAACTTGCCATAGCATCAGCCCACAACGTTGAATCAGTGCAGATATGGTGTTCACACACCCTTCGGTAAAATTCGCCTGATCTAGTGGTATTACGCACTCTTCGGCAAAAATTGAATTTCAAAACCTAGAACAATTCGGAACCCCGTTCCTATTTCACCAAAACACCACTCATGCATGCTCATATAACCAAACAAATCCACACTCATTTGGAAATCTAATAATCATGATTTTCCAAATACATAAAGTTTAAACAAGTCAATGTACGACCATCCCTATAACACAATATATCTACAGTTTTCCAACAAAACCAAGGATGCAACCCAATACCCCCTTTTCCCAAAATTGTAACATGAAAAACCTATAATTTTACCCGTTAGATTTCCCCAAATGAGTAACCAACATGCACAGGGGACCATGGACTAGAGTTCCACCGAGTCTGATTTCAAAAATAACCGACATAAACATAATTCCCCTTACCTTTCCCCAAATGACAAATCCCAACTCTACGGTCTTTAAACAATAAACCGAGTTCCCAAAACCTACAAACCATAGTACAGTATATGCTCACAACTCCGTTCTCTACAGAACTACTGAAATAAAATTGAAAATCGAACCTTACCTCGATTTCGAGCCAAAACCCGAAAATGCCCTGAACGAAGATCCGATCCGTAAATCTTGTAGAGAATCCTTCCCTGATCCTCATGGTAACATAGGATCGACAATTCCAGCAATGTACGAGGAAGAAATCTAGAGAGAGAGAGAGAGAGAGAGAGAGTATTTTGAGTTCCTAGAGAGATAGAGAGAGATTTTGAGATTTCTTAGCTGAGAAGTAATGAAAACTGATATTTATAACCTTTTGACTCGGCCGCCCTTGTTGACGAGATGGCGTCTTCATCGACGAGACAGTGGCCTCTTCGTCGAGCCTGAAATTCCCAATTTCTCGAAACCTCTCAGCTTCTCCTCGTAGACGAGCCTCTGATATTCATCACCGAGCAACATAAGGCCTTTGTCGATGAACCCTGGCTTTGTCGATGAAGCCTACTCAATTACCATTTTACCCTTTTCTTAATTAATTAAATCCATATATCATGGTTCGGGTTCTTACACCACGTCATCGCTATAGGGTCAGGCCTCTGCTCCTCTAGTAATCTCACAGACCTCCGCCAGCGCTTTATTTCCCCAGTCAATTTAAATGTGGCAAATAAAACCCTCTGCTCTTCTATACATAAAGGGACTACCAATATGTCCTCTATGTCCTAGACCTAGTTCTCTACTACTAATGGGTCTGCTCCTCCAACAAAAGATGGGGGTCACATACACGTGAACTGCTCAATTGTGCAACTTTGCTCCCCTGAGCTCCTGGTCATCTCAGCCATCACCTGTTGGGTGACGCTACGCAATACCACATCAGGGTCTCCACCACCCATATTGTAAGGCCCTGCTTTATCACCTCCCGCACTCATGCTACTATTCCACAGATCCATTTTGCAAAGAGAATAACAAGTCTCAACATACAATTGCTATCACACAACCAATACACTATTATAACTCATAAATTACTCTTCTACGACCATTTATCTCCACATCCTTAATCCCCATATAAGATTCAGTCCTACCACTCTGAAACAAGACCCAACAATAGTATCCATGGTTTTCCTGAAATTGTCACCCTAGGAAAAACACAGAAACAACCCCAACACTTCTATCTCTAGGCCGCAAGATAGAATCCTAAATTCTGACCTCATCTTCTAACAATCACTAACTCCCATTTCAATCTACCCAGCTCCTATTTTCCTCAAAATTAATTCCTAGAATCTAGTATTGTATTCTACTATTTACTAAAGTCTGCAAAACCCAGCAACCTAGGCTCTGATACCAAACTATGACGCCCTGATTTTTCATACCATTTTTTCTCCAATAAACAATAATAGATATTCACACATCATCAACAATATTCATAAATCGACCACGTCAAAAACCCTATTACCACCCATATGACCTGACACGCATTGGTATCGGGTAAATAGTCATTTCATTATACAACCTATCAGTGGAAGACAGTATATTTATATCATCCAAAATACAATACCCATAGTATCAACATAGATATATATATACACATTACTATCTCATACCCAAAAAAAATACAACCCTAGGGAATCACACCCCCCCTAGTCCAAAACTCACCCTGTATATCCGGGTTCTAGCTCCCTACAATCACAGAGCTCTATCACCCGATCTGACTCTGTTCCCTAAAAAATTTAGATAATTTGGGTAAGACACATCTCAGTAAGAAAGAATAAATTATTTACAGTGTGTGGTAATATGAGTTCAGTTATAATACATTTTACTTTTCAAATCATCATTTCATCTGAGAACATACACTGATATACATATTCTTATAATCATATAGATATACAACACTAGATTTTATAAGCTTTAAAACCATTTCTCAAGTTCATTCATTTTCAACACATATTTACTCGCAAAGTTTCTGAGAATAGGGAAGATTACCCACCCATACGGGTAACTTCCCTCTGCCCTAACACATTACGTAGTCAGGTATGGCCACATCTGATACCTATCAAGGCACTCACCTTACTCAGTAAGCCCTCATGCAGAGAGTTTCACTTCGCCTTAATTATTTATACTATTAATTCACACAAATCCATTTCTTAATTTTATCATTTTCTATTTCTCATTTTCCATTATTTCTTTCATTTCTCATTTTACCCCATTTTTATCATTCTTTCACTTTCCATTTCCATTTCACTATCCAGCTCATGAGTAGCCTTGGTATCTAGTACCAACATCGCGTCTGTAACTCATGGCTACTCGGAGTATCTTTCTTTCCACGCCATGCTTCCCCCCATGGTCAGGGTTTTGCGACCCAAAGGCTGGATCTAACCGCAGTTGGCCGACCCGGTTAGATCAAAACATCATATCACATATCTCCTGTCTATAGTACGACTGGCTGGACTATAGCCCTGATTTGGACTCAGAGGGCACAACAACTCTACTAAACAGCTCAATCAACTGTCACGCCACACGCTCCACGAGTCCGTGTGGTTGCACTAACACCACTAGCAACAGTACCGTGCTCAATATCACAACTCATCATTAGGGTTTCCATATCCATCCATCAGGGTTATCATTACCACATACCCACAATCATTATGCGATACTGGCATTTCATCAATTACATATCAATGATCCCATTGCAGCTTTCGTACTTTGCAATGTTCACATTTCCCAGCATTTATCATCAGTATTCTCTTCTCAATCATTGTATTTCAATTCCCATATTGCATTATTCATGTTGCAATATTCTCATTTTCTCATTCTCAATTCAGCATACATTTTGCCAAAATCACATTTCAATATACTCATTTCAATGTTCATATTTCAATATTCATATTTCAATTCTCATAATTTAGTATTCATATTGCAGAATTTACATTGCAATATTCCCATTCTCATATTCATTTTCTAATATACATATCTTAGAGTTCACATTTCAAAATTTATTTCATAATAATACACATATATCTCACTTCACATTTATTTCATTCTCATGCTGGCATGTAACTTATTTCACGTTTTTCAATACTTCTCAACATACTCAAATCAGTATTCATACTTTTCCATTTTCATAAAAATCATTTCTACACACGTATTTATATGTCATTTTCATCATTTCCCATAAACACCTCGATAGTTCTCATTTCATCATTTTCTCAGAAAATACTCATCATTAGGCATAATTTTCAGCATACATCATAAGCCACACAATTTCTCATCTGATATTTATATCATAATAATTTCAGGTAAAATACAATATATCATAATAATTTCAAGTAAAGTACTATAATTCATTTTCACATAAATTTCCAACGAGCAATTCTCAACAAAACTGCTATAATTTATTCCCTTTACTTGGCTTACTGAGAGTCTCGTTAATACCCAAATCCTACGCCTCTGACACCCGAAACTCAAATCCTGTAATTCACATTTTTCCCAGATTAATTAACTCATTTCCCAAAATAATGCCCATATAACCTTCCCTAAGCTCCATTTACTCCATATCAACATTTGAACTAATATTTAACACCCTTACTCGGTTGCCTAAACTATGCCTGCAGGGTCCCGAAATTACAACCACTGCGCTTCCCCAAGCCCTGAATTCAATAACCCAAATTCAACCTCATAATGCCCAATATTCTAGAATTTCTAAATCTACATTAATTAAATAATAATTAGCCCCTTATTAACCCCCTTGTCCTAATTTTGGGATTATGCCTACGACGATCCCACGAGAAATCTGCTCCGCTAGACTTGTAGAGAATTATTCTTAGATTCTCATGGTGGTGTCTGATTGTAAATTAGGCTTAAAATTTATGAGAAATTGAAGTAAGAGTGGAAATTTAGCTTACCCCAAGAGATATGCCTGCACTGCTCCAACAACAAATCCGCTACGGTAAAAATGACGGTGGCGAAAAATGGAGTCCAGCGGTATTTTCTAATTTTCAATCGGGCAAAAATCAATCAAAAAATTGAAGGAAGTGGGAGAGAGAGATGGAGGTGAGCAAGAGGCACTCAGAAGGGGGGGCTGCATAGCTTCTCTGTAAGTTCCAATTCCAGCTGCTTCCTGAAGCTTTGCTTTAGGAAGCTTTACCTTTGTTATATATATATTATAATTTATTATAATTTATTTATTTAATTATTTAATTATTTATTTTTTTAAAAATAATTTTTTTTTTAAGATCACTACACCTAAATATTTTTGGGGTCTTTAAAAGAGTAATCACCTCGCCAAGCAATACCCCACACTTGGGTACTCCTTCAACAGGCTAGAGTAATCACCTCTCCAAGCAATACTCCACGCTTGGTCAACAATTCAACAACCTAGAATCGTCCAAGAACACTACAAAAATACAAGATGTTGACTCTATGAGTCCAATCCTATTTTGATAATGACAAATCACTTGATATTTGATTTGTGCATTGAGTTTATGAACAGGAACTATATTAAGCATGCACAGAAGGATAACGAGCCATGGAAGCCATAAAGAATAAAGTATGCACAACTAGGCAAATCCATGGAACTCAAAGAGTACAAGAATGAAGATGCATGCACAAAGTTCAAGAACGTCATGGGAATGGGTACTTAGAACTCATGTATTTACATTTTCATAGGATTTAATTTGAGGCTCAACATATAACCTAGAATGACTTTAGGACTCATGCATCTCATGAACATCATTAAGGGACATTCATGGACTTAGAAATACTTTTAAAACCCAGGAAAGTAATTTCATAAAAGATCCAAGAAAGAGAGCAAAGCATTTTTTTAATTAGATAGAAAAAAATTCAGAAAATGGGAACTTTGGTAGCCTGAACTCAACCTCAGTCACCTGAAGACTCTCTTTAGGAGCCTGAAGTTTAAGCTTAGTCGCCTGAAGAATTAGGGTGAAAAACAAAATCTGGCCAAGGCACATCGGTTGCCTAAACTTATGACTTCAGGTGCCTGAACTCGCCACTTTAGGAGCCTAAACTCCACTTCAGTCGCCTGAACATGTGGGAAAACTTGAAAATATAATTTTTTTAATGTGCGAACACGCGAGCTACCTTTTGATCCAATGGTCAAGATCTATTCTAAGGGCAAGATAACTATATATACTGAATATCTAAACCCTAGTGGGAGAGCCAAGGTCAAAGAGAAGAGAAGAGAACTTTGTTTGAAAGAGAATTGAGAAATCTGAGCATAAAGCTATACGATTGCCTGCACTCTAGCTTATATTCATCAAGCTTAGGCAAATCTACTCCCAAAATCAAAGGGGATTCAGTTACACATCTTGTTGTCATCTTGGTTGTGAGGTTTGGTTATCTCATTTAGCTTTTCAAGAGATTCTCATATCATCACTTGTTATTGAATATCATTAGAAAGATTGATATTGAGTTTTCATATTCATATAAAGATTGTTTTTGACAATATCATTCCTTGAGAAAGTTTTTAGCTATAGGTTGAATAGTTTTTTATTCAAGAGTATATATATATATATATATATATTTCATAGAGCTTATCATTGCAAAATCTACTGTTGAATATTTGTTAAGAAGTTGATCTTGAGTGTGCATATAGTAAATCATTTTTGAGAAGATTACCATTTGAGAAGAACTTTAGTTATTGATTAAATACCTTTGGTTCAAATGAGTTTTCATTCAAAAATTGTATATTTTTAATATTACAAATCTACTTATTTGGGTATTCTTAGTGTTCATAACGATATATTATTGAGGGATATTCTCTAAAATATATTACATTAGGGCTTTGATCTTTGGTATACATATTGTATATATATTTGCATATTACAATGATCGTGGTGCGATTGAACATTTGAAAGAAAGTTTTTGATTTAGATCTTACACTAATCAAGACTCTTTTTTCAATAAGATCATATTTGATAATTGATCATCGTGTCTTCAAAGCTATTACTCATACAAACATTTTGAGAGATTTGACAAAAAGAGAATTGTGTGTTGAAGCATATCATACATAAACGATTGTATCGTTTCATACATTCTGAGCTTCAAGTTTCATCATATGTTAATGTATTAGGAATTTGAATCGTACTCACAAGCTGTGTTTGGAAGCAATTTTGAGTGTTTTACAGATTTCATTGTATTCACGGTTTCGGCTTGTGAACTGGGTTTGAGGAGATAGTTGTATCTCTTGTAAGCAGCTAAGTAGGAGGGAGCTATACCTCTTGTAAGTAGCGGATTGTAAAAGAAGTTCTGTCCTAATTTAAGGAGCATGGATTATAGTGGATTCCTTCAGTGGGTTGGTCAAGACGAGGACATAGGCCGAGTTGGCTGAACCTCATAAAAACTGCATTTGCATTCTCTCTTCCCTCAATTATTTACTTTCCGCACTACATTTTATTATTTGTATTGCATATGTATGTTGAATGACTCTCCACACACTTAATTGGGTAAAAAAAACACATTGATAAAATAAATTTAATTCAGTCATAAATCCTAGCAATTGATTTGTTAAAAAAATACAAATATGAATTAAGTGGCAAATAGGTTCAAAGAATTTTTTAAAATACCCAATTCACCCCCCTCTTAGGATTACACCTAAATCAACATTTGGTATCAGAGCGGGTTTACATAGACTTAACAGTTTATTTGTAAAAAGATCACATGGCACATATCGGTGTAACTCCATTTGGTGAGGGACACTCATCCACTAGACCACCAATTTTCTGTGGTGTAAATTACACCTATTGGAAACGCAAGATGAGCATATATCTATTGAACGTAGATTGGAAGGTATGGAAAATAGTCACTATGGGTAATCATATTCCCATGAAAGTAATTGACAAGATTAATGTACCTAAAACTGAAGATGAGTATATAGAGGAAGACTGGAAGTCAGTGCAAATAAATGCTACTACAATGAACTTACTTTTCTGTGCATTAGATGTCAATGAATTTAATAGGGTAATGGCATGTAACTCGGTTAAAGAAATTTGGAAAAATTAGAAGTTACATATGAAGGCACTAAGGAAATTGAAGATAGTAGGATAGACATGCTCACCAGTAAATATGAAGCATTTAAAATGACAGCTGATGAATCTATACAATCCATGTACACTAGACTCACACACATCATTAATTCTTTAAATGCACTTGGAAAGACTTAGCCTACTTATGAGTTGATCAGGAAAATACTCAGGGGATTACCTCTAGTGTGGGAATCGAAAGCTACAGCAATAGCAAAAGGGAGAAATCTCAAGGAGATGTCAGTGGACGAACTCATTGGATCGCTTATCACCTATGAGCTTGCCATAAATGAGAGAAAAAGTGAGTAGAATAAAGCAAAGAAAATTACTGCACTCAAGGCATCGTCAACCAACTCTAGTGAAGAAAGTGATTCAAAATCAGATGACGACATGGCCTTGCTAACAAAGAAGTTTGGGAAGTTCTTGAAGAAAAATAAGAAGTTCAATAGAAAATTCCAGAACTCAAAATCAAAAAGAGGAGAGTCAAGCATGAAGAAAAAGAAGGAAGATCCTCCAATATGCTACAACTACTGAGAGGTGGGACACATCAAGCCTGAGTATCCCAAACTAGTGAAAGCCTCAAAGAAAAAGAAGAAGACGCTGAAATTCGGTTAGGATACACACAGCACTAGCTGTTGGCCTAAAAAGGCTTACAATTCTTATTTTGATGATAACAAATCATGATATGTTTAATATGGTTCAAGTGAAAGTTTTTTAGGAAAAAGACAAAGCTTGAAGGAAGTGACAAAGCTCAAGATGATGATAAGGCTTATGGATTAAAAAGAGATCTTGAAGAGCGTGATAAAGCTTATGAATTAAAAAGAGATTTTGAAGAGCATGAGGATTAAAGATAACTTGGTGAAAGCTTAACGAAAAGATCGAAAACTCAAAGATGATGGAAGAACAAGATTGAAGCTCAAAGGATTAATTTTTTTAAGGATGTTCTGAATGTAAGTACTTCAAGTTAATTTCAAGTATAAATTGATTTGAAGCTCTCAAGAAATTCAAAAATATATTTTTGAGAAAACTCTAAAGAAAACTTTTATATTCAATGAAAAGAAAAGGTTTTGAAAAAGAAAAGTTTTTGAAAAATAGAAGGGCCAGGCGACTGTCCTATTGTGGCAGGTGACTGCCATATTAAGTGAAGGTTTCTTTCAAAGAGAACGTAGCACAACAGGTGACTTCCTGAACATGCCAGGCGCCTGGGTGATCATGCTCGGCGACTGCCTTGATTCTGGCAGGCGATTGTCAGCGTTCTGTGTTGTGAGTTTGTTCTATGACAGGCGATTGCCAAGTCGTGGTAGGCGACTGCCCCTTGAACATTGGATTAAAAACTCTCAAGGGGAAAATTTTTTAAATGAAGTTTTTAGACACTATTATTTTGAAAAACTTGGAAACTACTTCGAGGAAACTTTAGGGGTAAGGAATTACTCTTAAACATCTATAAATAGCCCCAAACTTCAAAGGTTTGAGACACCAAGAAATTTTTCAAGCAATCAAAGTTCTCAAAGGCTCTCAAACTCTCTCGTGTTCAACTACTGAATTGCTACTGATTCAAACTCCAAAGTAAAGCTTTCAAAGTCAGAATCTTTCAAATTCTGGAAGATATTTGGTGATCTATATTGAGTATTGAGCATCAAATTCTTTTATATTTGAATTACTTTGAAGTATTATTGTGCCGAATGTTATACTAACCTACTCTACTGTGAAAGTGTTTTCTTGTACACAAAATCTTCTTTATCTTGGTTCTTATTCATAGATGATTCAGGGCTGTTGGATCGTTGACCAAACAAGGGTATATTGTTTGGAGAAGGCAGGCTCTAGCCTTGGCCAAGGAGTGATTGTAAACAGGCGTTGTTCCACCTGGTAACGGAACTGCTATAGTGGAACCCTTTGGTTTTTTGCTAAGGGCGAAGACGTAGGTTGTGTTGAAGTCGAACCTCATAAAAAACCTTGTGTCTTTCTCTCTTCTTTACTTTCTATTTTCTGTACTTGCTTTTGTTGTATGATTCAAAGTACAGGTTGCAGGTTTTAAAAGTTAGACATAAACAAAGATTCTTGATATTTAGAAAGTACTTTTTGATTAACTGTTTGCGAAAATCCAAAAGGGAGTACATTAGTTAATCTGCAAAAATCTTGATCAAGAGAAGTGTATACGAAGAGGTTACTCAAAGAAGGTGGTAAACAATCATAGGGAAATTGACAAAAGTACTAATATTCTTGGTTGAGTGGGTGAATTGTTTTGGTTTCATTGATTGACTTTTGAATTTAAATTTCAGTATTTTCAAGTGTGATTATCAGTTATTAATTGTGTTTTTCTTGGTATCATAAGCAAAAGCTCAAAAATTATTAAAATAAAAAAGAATCCAATTCACCCCCCTTCTTGGGAAGCTATTCCTAATTTCAATTGGTATCAGAGCCTAGTTATAGCACATTCCAAACAAGAAACTATAAAAAGATCTAAATGGCTAACATAAGAGTAGCTCCTTTTGGAGAGGGCCAATCCCCAAGTCGTCTACCAATCTTTTGTAGACACAACTACACCTTTTGGAAAAAAAAGAATGCAAATCTACCTCCAACGCATGGATTGGAAAGCATGGGAAGTAGTTGTGGATGGAGACCTTATTCCCACCAAAATAATAGATGGAAAACATATTCCAAAAGAGAAAAAGGATATGATCGATTCAGATTATAAGATGCTTCGAATAAACTCAAGTGTTATAAATGCTTTGTATTGTGCTTTAGACGCTAACAAATTTAATAGGGTCATGGCTTGTAAGACACCTAAAGAAATATGGGACAAATTAGAAGTTACATATGAAGGAACTATTGATGTTAGGGACAATAGAATAGATGTGTTAACAAGCGAATATGAAGCATTCAAGATGAATCCATATCAAGTATGTACACAAGATTCACCCACATAATTAATTCCTTAAGTGCCTTAGGGAAAACTTATACCACCTACGAAATGATTAGGAAAATTTTGAGAGGTCTTCCCTCCATATGGGAACCTAAGGCTACAACAATTACCGAAGGAAGAAACCTTAAGACCACCTCTTTAGATGAACTCAGAGGATCACTTCTTACCTATGAAATGGCTCTAAAAGAAAGAAATCCTGAACCAAAGCATAAGAAATCTATTGCACTAAAAGCATCAAGCCACAGCTCAAGTGAAGAAGAAAGTGAATCAAGTGACTTAGATCAAGAAGAATTAGCATTCATCACGAAGAGACTAGGAAAGTTTTATAGAAGGAATAAAAGATTTCCTAAGAAGTTCAACAAAAGAAAAACTGAAAAGGTAGAATCAAGTAGAAAAGAAAATAAAAGTAAAAATGAACCTCCTATATGCTATCATTGTAAGAAACCAGGACATATAAAACCGGACTGTCCTTTGCTTAAGAAAGATAAGAAGAAAAAGAAGGAAGCCATGAAGGCTACTTGGGATGACTCAAGCTCCAGCGAAACTAAAAACGAATCAAGTGGACAAGAGATGGCAAACGTATGCTTCATGGCGAATGATGAAGAGGTAAATTCCTACTACTCTTCAACCGAATCTAGCAATGAATCTTATGACGAGTCATGTGATAATATGCCCTCATACAAAGAATTACAAGCTGAATTATTCTCCTTGCATAAAAGATTCATAAAAATTTCCAAAAGAAATATAACCTTGAAAGATCAAAATAAAGAACTTTTGAAGCAACTTGAAACATTTAAAACCATTGAAAAAGAAAAAGATTCTTGTATTGAGAAGTTAGAGGAAGAAGTAAGTAAAGTAACTCAAGAATTAGGCAAAACTCATAAAGAAAACTTGAATGGGAAGGATCAAGAAATAAATGAACTAAAGAAATTAGTAGAAGATAAAGAACAAATTATATATAATTTTACAAAAGGGAAAGATAATTTTGAAAAAATGATTGGACAACAAAGGTTACATGGGAATAAAGAAGGAATAGGTTACAATGGTAAAACAAACAAAAAGAACAAGAAATTATGCATGGGATATTTTGTAAAGGAAGCCAAGCACTATGCTAGCACTTCCTCACACAACAAACATGAACACACTACTTGCTATATGTGTAAGACCAAAGGTCATGTAATGTTTGATTGCCCACTAAAAAGGAAGTATGTTAAAATACAAGGAGAATGGAACGTCAATAATGGATCTAACAACAAAACAAAGAAAGTTGAAAGGATTTGGGTTCCAAAAACTAACACAATGAATCCTTCATTGTAGGTATGTTTTAGGACAACATGATCAACGAACAAGTGGTACTTGGACAGCGGGTGCTCAAGACACATGACCGACGATAAGACCAAGTTTTCATCACTAAAACAAAAGGATGGAGGATATATTACCTTTAGCGATAATGCCAAAAGTAAAATCATTGGCATTGAGAGAAAAAACCTTCTATTACTACTGATAATGTATTATTAGTAGAAGGTCTAAAACACAATCTTTTAAGTATAAGCCAATTGAGTGACAAAGGGTTTGAAATAACTTTTAAGAAAGAAAAATGTGTTATATAGAATCCCAAAAAAAATCAAATCTTATTTATAGCTCTTAGGATAAATAATGTTTATTGCATAAATCTTGAGAATCTAATGAATCAAAATGTAACTTGTTTGGCAGCCATGAATGACATAAGTTGGCTATGGCATAGGAACTTAGGACATGCTAGCATGGACTTATTATCCAAATTATCAAAGAAAAATCTTGTAAAAGGATTACCAAATACAAAATTCATAAAAGACAAGATATGCGACTCATGCCAAAAGGGAAAGCAAGTTAAAACCAGTTTTAAAAAGAAAAAGTATATATCTACTAAAAGACCACTAGAACTATTACACCTAGACTTATTCGGCCCAACTAGAACCTTAAGCCTAGGAGGAAAACAATATGCTTTTGTAATAGTGGATAATTATTCAAGATTTACTTGGGAATTATTCCTAACTAATAAAGATGAAGCTTGTGACATGCTAATCACCTTATGTAAGAAATTACAAAATGAGAAGGGCTATAATGTAACAAGTTTTAGAAGTGACCAAGGAAGAGAGTTTAAAAACAAGGAAGTCGATGAATTTTACAATGAACATGGAATAACTTATAATTTTTTAGCACCAAGAACTCCACAACAAAATGGAGTTGTAGAAAGGAAAAATAAAACTCTACAAGAAATGGCAAGAACTATGCTTAATGAAAATAATCTACCTAAATACTTTTGGGCTGAAACTGTAAACACAGTATGTTATATTATAAATAGGGTATCTATAAGATCAAGTATAGATAAAACACCATATGAATTATGGAAAGGAAGAAAACCTAATATCTCTTTTACCTTCATGTATTCAGATGCAAATGCTTCATCCTTAACACTAAAGATGATTTAGGAAAGTTTGATGCAAAAACTGATGAAGGTATCTTTTTAGGCTACTCTACAAATAGCAAAGCTTATAGGGTTTATAATAGGAGAACTCTTACTATCATTGAATCAATGCACATAACATTTGATGAATCCAACATAAATAAAATTAAGAATGATGAAAAAGAAGATATTCTACAAAAAGAAGAAGATCTTGAAATAAAGGAAGAAAATAGTAATGAGACTTCACATGAAAACATTGTAGAAAATCTAGAACTACCTA